>NC_068374.1:9717144-10048394 GCF_023724105.1 Carassius gibelio
TGGCATATCAAGATGCTGATTAGACAGCATGATTATTGCACAGGTGTGCCTTAGGCTGGACACAGTAAAAGGCTGCTCTAAAATGTGCAGTTTTACTGTGTTGGGGGTCCAGTGTGTATCTGGTGTGAGCACCATTTGCTTCACGCAGTGCAACACATCTCCTTTGCATGGAGTTGATCAGGTTGTTGATTGTTGCCTGTGGGATGTTGGTCCACTCCTCTTCAATGTCTGTGTGAAGTTGCTGGATACTGGAACTGGAACACACTGTCATATACTCCGATCCAGAGCATCCCAAACATGCTCAATGGGTGACATGTCCGGTGAGTATGCTGGCCATCCAAGAACTAGGATGTTTTCAGCTTCCAGGAATTGTGTACAAATAATTACAACATCCACCTCATATTATGTGCACAGAATCATGCTTTAGTTCAGTTCATTTTATTTGTAAAGCACAATAAAACAACAATGCTTGACTATTGTGCTGAACAATATTGCTTAAAAGAAATTAAAGTACATAATATATGACAAGACAAAGCAAATCTTAAATAAGCCCCAGCATTTTAAATAAACCTGCTTATGAAGAATCAACGAATCAACACTTTAGCTGATTCTTTAGTCTCTCTCTCTCTTTCTCACTCACTCACACACACACACACATCTCATAGACGTAATGGTTTTCATACTGTACAAATTGTATTTTGAGTCACCATACACCAACCTTACTCATAAACCTACCTCTTACAGAAAACTTTGTTCATTTTAAGATTTTGGACACTACTGTGGAAGATTTTTATTAGTAAGATTTTAATCAATCAAGCATAATCAATGTGAATCTAGCCATTCTTGTTGCTAGTTGTTTTTCCATTATAATCCTATAGGTAATGGAGAGAAAGGAAGATGTTTACGTGCTGGAATGTTCAGAACTGATGAGAAACATATGGCCAGAAAGGGCCTTTCGTTATACAAAAACAAGTAGGGGCCTCTCCTCCCTAGGGAGGGATCAAAATTGCAAGCATAAGGAAAAGTTTGACTATTTGGAAACGCCCCATATAGTGTATATAAGGAGAAACCAAATTGCATTTCGGGAGATCTCCTTGCAACGAGCTCTCGGCTTTGTTTTGCTTAAAATAAAGTCTTTTCTTCTGAGAGAAAAATCCCTGACTGAGTTCGATTATTTGGAGAACCGGCAAAATACACCACAGATTTGGCACCTCAGATGGGACTGGAAAGGAGCAGAGTGGACGACTGCTTTTGAGCTGACTGATGAGCAACACACACACACAGTGGTGGCCACCATAGAATAAGGTAAGCATTTTTGCTTATATAATTAGTGTGTGTTGTTGACTGGTCAGCTCTGAGTGGTAAGGACACTTAAAATCTGCTCTTCCAAATTTAGAAAAATAATATGATATCTAAATTGAAAAAGGGGTTTTACTCCAGAAGAAATAACTGCATGCACATATTTGGGTTATTAATAGGAAGGCCTTGGAAGGCAACCTCGATTTAAGACAAATATGGTGTAGGCAGAAAGACATGGCATGCTGTGGGTCTGTGTTTATTGGATAGCTGGGCCTAGGTAGGACAGTGATAAACGGATAAGCAGATTAAGGAATCGCGAGGAAAAGTCCCACGGATACCGCTTTGAGAATGTATAAGTGAAATTTTCGAAGGTCAGAATAGGTGGGCCCTTAAGGAGCTCTAGGTAGAGCTGTGTTTTGTTGTGTGGATGTATCTGTGTCCGGACGAATGAATGTGTGAACTAATAAATTCTGTGTTGGGTGGGTAAAAGTTGCGCACCATTCTTGGACCGTCACTTCAGGGTGGCTGGGTGGAGTTGGACGCAACTAGTATACACTTGAGAGGGATGAATGTATTATGAGCCTTGATAATAAAAGGGCAATTAATGTGTGATTATCCCTTAAATAAAGGGAAAAAGTATGCAAGAATAAGCACTCTGGCTCAATAAAGAGTGCAGAAAGTGTGAATGAGGTTAGGAAAATAGCATCAATAAAGTTTGATTGCATTTAGGATGTCTGGGGCAAAGGGCAGAAAATTTTATGAGCCCAGTGCAGTGGGAGTGAGAGCAAGCAAATAGAGTTAATAAAATAGACAGTCAAAGAATAATAAATAAAAAAGTGTAAACGCATGAGACAAAATAAAAAACAAAATTCAAAAAGGTATGACACATAGTGAAGAATAAAAAGTAGGGTGAAATGGGTAAAAATAGTTAAATTTGTATCTTGTTCCTAGTTGCCAGTACAAGGAGAGTTCCCAATACTCAAGGGAACAGTGGAGGTAACCGGAGAACTAGAGTTAGAAGGGCAGAGGAAAAGAAGCCAGCTGTGAAAACACCAGATTATTTTGTTTTTATTAAGGGACCACTGAAAGAAGAGGTTGAAAAGTGAAAATTAGAAAAAGAGCTGACTGCTCAGAAACAATTTGGTCAGAAGTTACATAGGTACATTAGATTAATGCAGTCTCTGAGTGTTCAAATTTCAGATGACTTCTGGAACAGTGCCTTGACAAAGGAAAGCAATGAAATGGAGTCTGTCGAGGAATGGCAAAGCAGCAAACACAGCTGCAGAGAGAAGAAGAGGGAGGGGCTGACGGATGTTCCCCTCCCCTCCTGAAAGAGGAGAACACACTTCAGCAAGGAGAAGACTGAATCAAAGCAGGAAAAGGTGAATCTTTCACTTGAGACTTTTCCTGAGGGTGAAAAGAACATTATGAAATGCAAAACTCTGGCAGAAAGCAACCAGAAGCCAGACTGAGAAGAAGCAGAGAAACAACGGAGACCGTACGCCACAACATCAGGTCTCTGAGTGCCATCACATACTGACGACCCAGTAAAACAGCCCAGGCCGATGATCTAACCAGAAGGACTTCAATCCCTTAAGTGCACAGGTGCTGCATATTCAATGAACACTATAGAGACTGCTTCAAATGTTAATTATTTTATTTAATTATCTTATTTACTATGTTTTAATCTTGATTATTCACTGGTCTCACAGCACTTCCTTAAATTCTGTGTTTTAACTAACTCTCTCAATCTGCTTTTCAATAGGTTCCAGTCCAGCCTCATGTCTTAAAGAAAAAATAATAACTTTGATAGACAGAAGTGAGTACTTTACTCACCAATCAGATAAACATGGAGCTGGATTTGGCATAGTAAGACTGTTTCATTAACCAACTAGAGGAAAAGCACAACTGAATACTTGACAACAATGCTGAGCTCTTTGGGAAAAGAGAATAAATAAATAAATGAAAAAGGGTATCTTGACGAACAATAGGAAAAATATATAGGGTTGAAAAAATAGAAATGTTGGTCACTCCATTTTGTTTAAAGGTAATTTTCTAAGGTGAAACTGAATAAAATAATATTGAATAAAAAAATTATTCCAAAGATCCAAAATCATGTAAATCACATATACTGTCATCACTGGGGATAACAAGATGGAAATGTTGATGGTCATGGATCCTAGATTATGCAGAGATCTCCAATCCTCTTCTCAGAGTTGCTCATGAGCAATAACAAAAAAGTATTTGACTAAACTTTAAATCAGACAAACACATGACATTTGAGAAATGATAATTGGCTCTCTCAAATGCCCAATAAAGACAGCACTGGATTTGTGAAAACTCAAAAAGGGGCCAAGACAGCCCTCAACCCACATTACATTTCCACAGGTCACACCAAGAAGGACGACTGGCAAGAGGAACAAATTAGCATGCTTGATAACACTAACAAAAATTCTTAAGTTTTCCATTTACAGATGACAGCAGTTCCAGTAAGACCAAGGAATGCTTCGCCCCATCAAAGAGAACCAGTGAGGGTGCAGAAATGATCTCAAGGAAGAGCCTTCAGCAAAACGGTTACAGAGTGACACCTGAGTTCACATCTCTAACCTTAAAATACTCCAACCAGCTTCAACAACTCCACACAGCATGAAGTGAGGGATGAAGGGCGTGCTAGTAAAGACCCACCCTTGCCAACGAGGGAAAGACCATTGCAACGACTCGCAAAGAGTCTCCCTGGTGAAGATGGAATGAGAGAGTGATGGGACTGCTACTGAGAGCAAAATACTGGGGTGCAGATATGAGCCAACAAATAGAAAAGAAAAGGTGGAAAGAGAATGTTAAGTAATGGTACATGAAGAATTTGAAGGTTATGAGAAGAGAAATATGGATGTAGGAAGATTTGAAGGGAGAATAGAGCAATTGGATGCAACAAATAGAATGAAAGGAGCAAAATAGAAAAGCTCAAGATTTGTGAATTGAAGAAGGAAAAGTATGTGTTATGTTTGGGGAAAATGCTGTATTTATAGAAGGGAGCATTTAATGAAGAACTGATCAAATTGAAAAGGCTAAGAATGGAAGATAAAGAAAATGTTGGAAAAGATAATAAAATGTAAGACTGGTTTGATTTACAGTTAGGAGCATGGGGAGCATAGTTTATAACTAAATAGGGAAGGTTTTTAGGAATGGCATTAATGACAGGATATTTACTATTTTACTGTATACTTCCTATATTGAGGTCACGAGTCAAAGCCACAGTTAAGCAAATTAAATTCAAAGATATCAAAATAATGGGAAATTGATACATAAGGTATCTAAGCTGAAGATCAACTCTTCTAATCTTGTGATATTCAATGTGTGATGTGATGTATGTATTTGTATGTGTATGTATTTTTATGCCTTTTATACAAAACTGTGATAACCAGGCAAATGCTGAACCAATTGCACATTCATGCTTTTAACAATGTTTACTATTAAAGAGGGGTTAGGGAGACTGGATCTTTTACTCGCTCCTTGTCAAATTAGGAGAGAGATGTTTGGTCCAGTAATCCCTCAGAGTGGAATTTCACAATCTAGTCACTGGTGATAATACAATGTGACTTATTTAGTCACTAGGTAGTGTAACTAATATGACTGGATTGTGGAGTAGCACTCTGGATAAGAATGATCAAATGTGAGACTTATTAAGTCTCAAAGGGGAGAATATGTGTAAGATTTTTATTAGCAAGATTTTAATCAATCAAGAATAATCAATGTGAATCAAGCCATTTTTGTTGCTAGTTGTTTTTCCATTATAATCCTATAGGTAATGGAGAGAAAGGAAGATGTTTACGTGCTGGAATGTTCAGAACTGAGGAGAAACATATGGCCAGGAAGGGCCTGTGTTTAGAGTAAATCAGAGTAAATCAAGCAAGGGGGCCTCTCCTCCCTAGGGAGGGATCAAAATTGCAAGCATAAGGAAAAGTTTGACTATTTGGAAACGCCCCATATACCGCCGCTGGTTTATAATAAAACAATACACACCACTCTCAAGAACAGATGCAACTTTATTAATATTTTTATTTATTTCATATTATATGTACAAATACATTAACATTTACCAGATGCTTTGATCAAAAGTGGATAATTCGGGATTATTTGTAGTTTTTTTGAAAATTAACCATGATTTTACTACAGCTTTTGCAGTAAACCCATAGTAAAAACAAAAATAACCATTACTACAGTACTTGCATGATTAAATGTTGTATGAGTATAGCACCTTTTTTCACAATACTTATTTCAAAGTATGTTTACAGAAATGCATGTTTCAAGGTTACAGTTTAAAAAGTCAGAGATGACTGAGACTCACTGGGAAGACCATCTTCTAGTTCATAATAAAAAGTCATGTGTTCAGTGCTGTCAGCAGCGCAGGCTAACTTTATGCCAAGAACTTTTTTAAAAGAGTTACATAAACACAAAATAAAACCAGGCAAACAATAATTAAGCAATTAAAATGTTTAAATTGCATGATAAAAATTCAAAAATATTTCTGATAAAATCTTACTAAACAAGTCTCTAGTTTTGTATGCAGTTAACATTAACATGATCTTTGAACATTTTTAAAGGGTAAGTAAAAAAAAATTCAATCCATTTTGTATTGTTATATTGTTGGTAACATTTGTAAAAGAACAATGTTTATTTTATCTCCAAGATACCGTTTATTTGCTGCAAAACTGATGCAAAACAGCATGTTTTCATTTAGATACTGCATTGTGTCATTTCGTCAAAACTCGTGATTTCATTTTGCATCATCCTGCAGAGTGATGCTTACAAATAAAAGGGGACATGTAGGTCCACATAACTCAGAGAGAGTAAATATTGTTCATTTACAGATATAATAGACGTTACAATAAAGCAGGTTGAAAATCATCAAATTTACCCTTATAAGCAAAATAAGGATAATATTTGTTTTGTGTTTCCAATGTTTTGTGTGTTTATGCACAGTTGTCGCTGTCTGTAGTCTTTGTGAGCGTTGGTGTCATCTGAAGTCTTCACAAGTGAGTCTGGATTCAGTCTGGAGCTGCTGTAATCTCTAGAAACCTTGCGATGGCCATCCTGAGATAGAAACAGGAAATAAAAAGAAAAGAAAGTTTAGCATAGCTGCTGCTGTTCATATTATTTGAGACAAAATATTATTTATTTAATCACATATAACTGGAGTGCATTATTAGATGTGTTGTGTGAATACTAAACTATGTATTTTAATCTAATTTAAATTTAAAAAAAGTGTGTCCGAGCCCCAAATATTATTTGGAAGGCTATTTCAAAGTAAAATACCAATAGGTTTTACTTCCTTTAGTGGACTTTGATAAATTCTTGGTATTAGAATTAAGTGACCTCACTACAGGCCATGCACCATAGATGCTGCTGCCTCAATTTGAGCTTATTTTGCTCTATATATCTGATTTAATCACACGTAGGTTTAATAAACGCACATCCACTTCCAATTCACCAATCAATAAACAAAAATCAACACACTGCCACTAAAATCAGTTTATTGATGAAGTGTTTCATGTGATCCCTGTAAATGTAATATTTGTGGAACAGGCATCTCTTTAGAATGGAATACACATTTCAGTAGGTGGAACATTATATTTGTAATTTATACTACCGTTAAAAGTTTGGGGTCAGTACGATTTTCTTTTTACGTCTTTGAGAAAAGTCTCTTCTGCTCAACAAGGCTGCCTTTATTTGATCAAAAGCAAGTAAAAAAAACTGTAATATTGTGAAATATTACAATTTAACACAACAGTTTTCTACGTGAATATATTGTGAAATGTAATTTATTTCAGTGATCTAAGCTAATTTTTAGTACTCCAGTCTTCAGTGTCACATGATCCTTCAGAAATCATTCTGATTTGCTGCTCAATAAACATTTTCAATTATTATCACTGTCTTATCAATTATCAAAAGTTAAAACAGACATTTCTGTTTCAAACACTGTACTGTTTTAAAACTTTATTCATCAAAGAATCCTGAAAAAGTGAAGGAACACAGCGGTTTTCAACACTGATAATAGTGAGAAATGTTTCTTCAGAAGCAAATCAGAATATAAGAATGATTTCTGAAGATCATGTGACACTGAAGACTGAAGTAATGATGCTGAAAATACAGCTGTGATCACAGGAATAAATTACTTCTCTAAATATATTCAAATAGAAAACTATTATTTTAAATTGTAGTGAATTGTATTCATTTCATAAATTAAAATGTGGTTGCCATAAAATACTTTCAAAAACATAAAAAAAACCATACCTTCCCAAACTTATGAAACAGTTGTGTATGTTCAAGATTGTACTTACTGGTCCTGCAGTTTATAGCATCTTGGAGATGTTGTCTGACAGCAGCGGTGGGCCGTCAGGGTGAGCAGGGCTCTGCTGGCCCTATAAAAAACAAAATTGTGTGAAAAATGCTTTTACAGACTATTTAGTTATCATTTACATTTGTGTAATGTTCACAAATTGTTTGTGATTAGTTTAGTTGAGGTTGACCTGGAATATCCTACATTAAAAAAGTCTATGGCCAGCACTACAGATTGTGCTACCCTTTTGATGAAAGAAGTCACATCTGATTTGTTACGAGCATTAGTGACAGAATCATCAGCCAATACAATGACATTCAATGACAGCACACCCTCTGGGTCTAGAGACGTGCCCAGTGCTACCCTAGCGTTAGACTGCCCTTTTAGTCAGGGATTTTCAAAGTACGAAAGTGAAATTCAATGAAAGGAAAATACAGCCTACAGATCTGGTTGCCAATCTACTAAAATGCTTTTTTAAGGTGCTCTTTTGCAGAAAAAAAGAGAACTGAGAAATGAGGACCTACAACTGAGAAAGACCTACACCTAAACTGAAGGCCAGCAACATTTTTATGCACCATTTCAAAGATTGCAACTACGAGTGCTATGAGTGGCTAACAGTTAACACCAAGCACAAGTTATTTTGTTGGCCGTGATTACTTTTTAATCTGAGTCAAGGGACATGAAATGAGTTCTTTATTATTTGATGAGTATTCAGTCCCTCCAGAAAAACGCGGATTTTTTTTGTGATTGTTGCGGGCAAAAATCCTTAATTATGCGGCAGGTTTTCTTAAAAAATGCGATGGAATATGCGGGATATTTTTGCAATCTTATGCGGTGAAATTGCGGGAACTTGCAAAAACTGCGGTTTGATGAAAAAGAGAAAAAAAGGTGACCCCCCCCCCAACACCCTGTTCTCACTAGGCTACTACCTTACTGTAATGAGTCATTTCTTATGACTTCCTATGATAAGCAAGCATACTAAATCACAGAATATTTAAGTTCTCATTCTGTTTTATTTCAGACCTTAATTAACACATGGCTCAAACTTACAAAACAAGTTCTCTAGCTTAACAAAAGGAATATTCAACTACTTCTGTAAAAATTAATACAAATAAAATATACACACAAATATACAAATGCTGTTTTACTGGAATTGCAAAGTGCAATCTCTTATTGCAACATAAATTATTTTACATACTACTAATATACTTACAACTGTAAGGTTTTGGTACTATTCTGTAACAAAAAAAGTACAATCTTACAACTGTAGAGGTGCATCAACTTCTGAATGAAACTACAACAGTCCACTCTCTCAAAATAATTTGCCCCTACTGTCATGTAACACACCGTGTAACTGCTTCGCGCTCTTTTGCGCTTATTTTTGTTGGCAGATGAGAATGATTTGCGTCCTTCACTCTGGTTTCACCGCGGGGTTCACAGATGATGTTCACGTCACGCAATTACGTCACTTCATAAGGTTCCCATTGGGAAATAATGGCGATTTACTTGTGTGAAGTAAACGCAACATTTTTCAACTTTCTGCTAAGATATATGTGACTTTTTTTTCAACGAAAATTATTATGATTATGAAATCATGCGACCTCCGCATATTTTGCTTCCTGAAATCGGGATTTTATGCGGCGAAAGTGCGGCCTATTTGAAAAAATGCGACCTCCGTATAAATATGCGGCCTCCGCATAAATATGCCCTTGGCTGATTATGCATTAAATCACGCGATCGCATAATCGCGTTTTTCTGGAGGGACTGAGTATTTTATCATGCACATTGTTATAATAGAGGTCAACCGATTCATTGGTTTTGCTGGTTAATCGGCACCGATAGTTGATTTGTAGAACTATCGTTTATCGACAAAATCCATGGAGATATTTTTCCGTGTTGCGTTTGTTTTGCCATGTGAGACTGTGTGCTGCACAGAGTGGGAAACTTCAAACGTGAATTTAAATGCAGACGTTCACATAGTTTTCTATTAAATAACATTAATCTCAAATCATTGTAAATTTACATAATGACTTCAACCAAGGCTATAAATTATGTATTGTGCATTTTACAGCAAAACGTTGGTCTTTCTGTGGCTCTAATACATCTGTGTGCTTCATATAGAAAGCTGTAATACAGATTGCGCGTTTTCTTTCCGTTTGCTTGTTCTTTTTTTTTAACACTCAACTTTAAACACGTATGCCACATAGTTCATTCCTGAAGCAAACTTATGTCCGTTTGGTGATTAAATAAACAGTTTTAGACCGCTGCTTGAATTGAATGTGACGCATCCGGTGTGTGTGATAACTGTGACTTCTGCACATGATTAGATAATCATGCACTGTTCTAAAATAGCAGCAAATAAAATGTGATGCGTTTGGTGTGTAGGGTTGGGTATCGTTTGAAATTTATCGATTCCAATTCCGATTCTGCTTATCGATTCCTAGTTTCGATTCCAATAAGATAAAAAATCCAATATAAAAAATTAAGTCAAACATTTAGATGTCAAACATGTTTCTGTCTTTTTACAAAGCATTCTGTTGCAGCTGAATAACATGAGCAAAAATCCGCAGCTTACAAAACACTGCAAGAGGAATTTTGCCTGTGCTTAAAAAAAAAAATACCATAGTAAAAACAATTAATTAATAAAAATATTAAAGTGTTAAAGACAAGTAACCAGTCAGTAGTAAGATATGAACAAACAAATCAATTAGCAATATTATAAATCCAACTAAACAAAATTTCAGGTACAGAAACTGTAATTAAAAGTTTAAAAACACTGCATAGTTTTCCTTTTATAAATAAAATAAAGATTAATCAATTAAAGTTATTAAATATATTCAGTCGAGATCAGTGAATGATTTTCTTTTGTTTCTTCTGTTCTTTGATTAACATTAATGACAGACAGCGTGTTTATTAGGCTGTTGTCTCTTTAAACAAAAATACTGTACGTGGGTGTTTTCTTTCTCATCTGTTTACATTCATGTAAGACAAAAATGTTTGTGTTTATGATGATACACTGATGTATTTTTCTGTATATTGGTCGACAAATATGAAAGAAGTCAGTTTCGGCTCGGAACAACCTTTTCTACAGTTGAAATACATGGAATGGTTCGAAAACGGACACAAACCCGGGAACCCACAGCGTGACCGCAGACCGCTGCTCTTGTTCACTATCCATTTCGTTCAGTATTCATTTTAAAAACTATTGGTTTATAAATCGGTATCGGCCAGTGTGGTCCAAACTAGCTATCAGTATTGGAAAAATCCACTATCGGTCGATCTCTAGTTGATAATACTGTGGTGCTGTGTGGATGTCCAGAAAAAAAAAAAAAAAAAACACAAGACCAAATCAATACCGGTGGCTCCTGGTGATACATTGAGGTCTAATGAAGTGAAATGATCGATATGTAGGAGAAAATGAACACTACTTACAACAGTATTACCTTTAATCCATAGCCTGGGCAACCAGCTGTCAGCACGTTCACAACTGTCTATAGAAACTGTCTATAGAACGTGACTTCTCTGTCGCATGACAACAGATGCACGGGCGAGATACTGGAGCTGATGACGCTGTTTGCCAGCGCAGCATCGTGATGTCTATCAGCCATTGGCGATGGATGATGGCATCGTCAATCAGGCCAACCCTAACCAGGATGACATAATTAAACAATTGTACACAACTGTTGTACACAGTTTTTATATTTTATTAGCTAAACAAATGCACAGCTTCCACCAAGAAAAAAATAGTTAAAGCAAGAGTACAGCACCAACTGCTGTTACCTGGATGAGCCTGTGTTATTACATTTTACAGGTTACTTCGGAATGTCACAACTGACCAATCAGAATCAAGTACCCACAGAGCTATGTAGTAAAAGTAATTAGCTAATGGTAAACTAATCATTTACAAAACATGACTATGTGTTCATAGATGATTAATAAGTGATGTTAATATTTTTATCTATGTTCTGTAGATTAAGTTATAAATAACTTACAAAGCTTTCTGCACCCACAATCTAAAGTGTAAACTACTCAACAGTTGTAAATGTAAACTTTCCGGTTACAGGTTGGTTGATTTTGTGTGTGTGTGTATGTATGTATGTATATATATATGTGTGTGTCTGTGTGTGTGTGTCTATACACACACACACACACACACACACACACACACACACATATATATATATATATATATATATGCACACACAACTGGAAACATTTACAACTGATGAGTAGTTTACACTTTAGATTGGGGGGTGCAGAAAGCTTTGTAAATGATTTATAATGTTTATTGAGATAATAGTACAATGTTGACATTTCAATGATTTATAAGTGATTCATAATATATTAACTAGTAACTATTAACAATTAAGGGTCTGTTTGATTTTTTTTCCATGTTATTTTTTAAAAGATTGCTTATGAAAGATGTTTAAATCATAGCATATTACTTAATCATTAGAGAATGTATATTCATGTCACTTGTAAATTTATAACTTAATCTACAGAACATAGATAAAAATATTAACATCATTTATTTATATGAACGCATAGTCATGTTTTGTAAATAATTAGTTAATCATAATCTAATTACTTGTAAATTACTTTTAAAATTAATTTACAAAAAGTACACAAATTATAAGTATATCACTTATTAAGCCTTATGAATGTTTTTTAAATGATTAGTTCATCATTAACTACTCACTTAAAAGTGACTTACAACTGAACTTTATTATACATTGTTAAAAAAAAGTCACCCACACCTTGGAAGACCTGAGGGAAAGTAAATTAACAGCAAATTTTCATTTTGGGGTGAACTATCCCTTTAACCCACACTAATCTAGCCTACTGCTGAAGTTGTTGATCAGCCATCATTGTTGTTGAGAGACTGTGTGGGGCATAATAAGTGCATTACACATATGGGTGTGTTAGCTGTAACAGAGATGTGTAAGATGTGTACAGGTATCTTACAGTTGTTTACTGAAGGCCCTGACTGAAACCCCACGGTACTCACTGTCTGACAGCAGGTTCACTCAGACTCTGCTCATCATCACTGAAGAATCCAGGAACAAAACAAGCTGACACAGAGACAACAATATTTACTCTGCAGTTCCAGGTTCATTAGAAGGAAACAAGCTAGAGTAGAGGTGAAATGGAGATAAAAGACAGAATAATGTATAACAATTATAAAAACATATGTAATATACTAGGGGTGGGCGATATCTCAATATTTAAAATATATCGAGATATTTTTTAAACACGATATGGATTTTGACATATCGTATATATCGATATATTGTTTATATTCTGATTCCGCCACTTTGCTTCTTTGCTCGCTCGCTCGCCCCCGCCTCCTTGCTTTTGTCCCCTCTCACCTCGCGTGTATAGAACTAGTCTAAAAAACAAAGTCTAAAAACAAAAGGACAACTGGCTCCATTATATGGAGATACTTCGGTTTTAAGGCGTAGGACGAACAGAAGGCAGATGTCTAACGTAGGGCCCAATGATTTCCGCGATGCAGAAAACGCGGACGGAATCCAGTCATAAAAACGGTATTTACAGTTTAACGCGGAATGTCACGGAATTGGTTAAATTTTGAATGAATTATCAAAAGTAGGTCATGCACTTAAATCAAATCGCGATATAGACTAATATCTGCAAATATTAACCCGGAAAAGTCTATTTAAATATGAATCCTGCATGTTCTGCGTGTCTGTGTTAACGAATGGCGCAGAAGCGCGTCTTCATTCATTAAACACACGGAAGAACACATGAGGAACACATGAGGAACATCTCCAGAACTGCACTGAGAGTCACTTCATGAGCATCTGACCATTTGATTTGAGTAAAACTAGCTCATATCACATCATAGACTGTAGTATCACATACACAGAACTGTAAAGGTAAACCCGTCAAAATAAAAGTATTTGGCAGAAATATTTTACTATTGTTCAGCAGAATGTACATAGCCCACTACTACTATTATTAAAATGAAATGAACATATATTTTTAAGGAATAATCACACAACATTTCTTCCATGTTTTATTTTTAATAGTAAATCCCCTTTGTTTACCAAAAAATAAAGTTTGCTTAATTTTAAATAATTAAAAGATAAATTAAATGTTTTATGCCTTCATTTGACAACCAGAAAAATGTAAATACACAGAACAGGGAAAAAATTTCACATAAGGCTATTTTAAGATTTTTAAAAACTAATTAAGTTGTTTTTATGCATTTAAATAATTACACATGCTAAAACACAGAATTAGGTAACAATAAAGCATATGGTGAAGAAAAAAATAAAACGTTTCATAGGGCCCTAAACATGTAATATTTGGCATATTTGTTTTTGCAGTAGTTTTAGGGGGGTTATTTTTCCTTTAAAGATATCGAGATATATTTTTTGCTCCATATCGCCCAGCCCTACAATATACATATTCTACTACTAATAATATAATCTTAAAATAACACAATCTATATTTTTAGTTTTAAGTTGAGTGCGACTTACATTATGATGTCAGGGACTTCTTAAAATTGGTGAAAAATATTCGGAAAAAGGCATATTAATGTATTTCATGAGCTTCTTCAAGTCACCTGTATTTCTAAGTCAGTATCTCCCTTCAGAAATGTTGAAATCTTGGAGCTTCACTTCTGTTCTGTAGAGTTTCTTTCTGTCCTCCTGAAATCACAGAACAATTTGTATTAATATCTGTTTATCTTGAAATATCAAAACTCATGTGAACTTGATTTCAGCCGATTACACTCTCACTGTAAGTGACGTCATCGATTCAGTAAATCAGCCTTTTCCAATAACATACTGACAAATCACCAGCAAAACATTCACAGAGCCATCAAAATATCCCATACAGACACGAAGATTTGATTAAAAGCCCAGAGTTTCATCAACAAGACCTCAATCAGAGTTAGCCTACCTGAAAACTGCTAAAATGCTAACGGACTTTTCCGAAGACACTAAACCGTTTCTATAAAATAAATTTAATTGAAACATGTCAATAACAAACAAGAAACGTGTCAGGAACATTTGTATGTAATATCTGTGTGATTCTTGCGACTAAAACTTACCTAAAACAGTGTAAACTGCAGCAAGAGACGGAGATTACTGCTTGCCAGTAACGGTTTTTGTGTTGACGCCCCGTTTCCATGGCAACTCTGCTCGCCGCTCGCGCAGGACTCAACGCACACACAGCATTTAAACAAACAAACATCTAGAGTTAAAGCATTACATTTATAATGTACAGTTTCATTCAATATTTAATTTAAAAATCATTTTGTAGTTCAGAAGCAACAGCAACAATAGCTCACCATATTCGTAACATTATTTGAAAATGAGTCTCTTCAGCTGCCCATAGACTGTATAAAAAACACCGTGTGCCTTACTAGTACCTTTTCAGTGTCACAAAATTAACAAAGTAGTATTTTGAGCTGAAGTGAAATCGTAACGTTACCTGAGAGCTACAGATGTCGCTGGGATGAGCCTCTTCTCTCTCTCTCGGTGGTTAAAAGAGATGAATAACTGGGCACGCGCACACAGATAAGCACGGCATCGGCCCGCGGTCGTGAACCAACTCAGGGCCGACGATTGATGAGCTGGAGAACAGAGCACTGACCAAATTATAGCGGCCTCCACCAGGCCGATGTTTTATAGATGTTTTAGGTATAGAGGACGACGTTTCGATATTGGGCCGACGTCGGCCAGACGTACATGTGCTGTCTGGGTTAGATTTTGGGCGTCTGGTCACTTATATATTATATCAGAATATAATATGTAACTGTATGCCTATTATGAATATTAAAATACGCTGAACCATGTGTCCTGTATCATAGCTGCACGAATGACCTTTGCAGCAAAAAAAAAAAAAAAAACCCGCGTCAAATTCAGTTGGGTATTCAGTGAGATATGATTTGATTTAATGCGCTGACAGCTGCACCTGGCAAACACGTTACACTGAGTGGAGCTGGCGACCGGTCCAAGATTTCGGCTCGTTCGTGCCAATAGGCAGAAGCGTTCGATGGGGCGTCTATCTATATATATGTCTATGGTCCACACAGCCATGTTTAGTTGTTGTTATTTTCGGTTTACCCTCACAGCCTCGTTTTCGATTAAAAATGGCGGCGGGCTGAATAAGGCGTATATGGAATTGTGAATGATAGAAAGGATTGTTGATATCTACGTCAGTGCAGAGGCTGTAAGAGACATGGAACATAAGAAAGAGACAGAAGACTTCAACACAGAAGAACCCCAAACACCTCGACACACAGAAGACTTCAACACAGAAGAACCCCAAACACCTCGACACACAGAAGACTTCAACACAGAAGAACCCCAAACACCTCGACACACAGAAGACTTCAACACAGAAGAACCCCAAACACCTCGACACACAGAAGACTTCAACACAGAAGAACCCCAAACACCTCGACACACAGAAGACTTCAACACAGAAGAACCCCGAACACCTCGACACACAGAAGACTTCAACACAGAAGAACCCCGAACACCTCGACACACAGAAGACTTCAACACAGAAGAACCCCGAACACCTCGACACACAGAAGACTTCAACACAGAAGAACCCCGAACACCTCGACACACAGAAGACTTCAACACAGAAGAACCCCGAACACCTCGACACACAGAAGACTTCAACACAGAAGAACCCCGAACACCTCGACACACAGAAGACTTCAACACAGAAGAACCCCGAACACCTCGACACACAGAAGACTTCAACACAGAAGAACCCCGAACACCTCGACACACAGAAGACTTCAACACAGAAGAACCCCGAACACCTCGACACACAGAAGACTTCAACACAGAAGAACCCCGAACACCTCGACACACAGAAGACTTCAACACAGAAGAACCCCAAACACCTCGACACACAGAAGACTTCAACACAGAAGAACCCCAAACACCTCGACACACAGAAGACTTCAACACAGAAGAACCCCAAACACCTCGACACACAGAAGACTTCAACACAGAAGAACCCCGAACACCTCGACACACAGAAGACTTCAACACAGAAGAACCCCGAACACCTCGACACACAGAAGACTTCAACACAGAAGAACCCCGAACACCTCGACACACAGAAGACTTCAACACAGAAGAACCCCGAACACCTCGACACACAGAAGACTTCAACACAGAAGAACCCCAAACACCTCGACACACAGAAGACTTCAACACAGAAGAACCCCGAACACCTCGACACACAGAAGACTTCAACACAGAAGAACCCCGAACACCTCGACACACAGAAGACTTCAACACAGAAGAACCCCAAACACCTCGACACACAGAAGACTTCAACACAGAAGAACCCCGAACACCTCGACACACAGGTAACTGAGATTAAAGGACATTTTCTGATTATTCACTCTCTTCCAGGTCCTCCAGTATGATCTGACATGCTCCATTTGTTGATGGTGGTTAATGCTTTATTTTTTTCCTGAATGTGACTGATCGTTTTGCTAGAGAAGACAATTATTTGTCAACCATGTGGATTAATTTAAAGCTTCCTAAATATGGATTTTTGACCTTTAGAAAAGGTTTATTTTGAGACCTGTTCACGTTTTCCTCCAAAACCAAATATATATCATCGGCTGAAAAAAGTCAAATACATTGAAACTGGGATGAGTAAATAATCAGGAAACCATTTTTGAGTGAACTGTTCCTCTGCATTTACTCACAAAACACAAGAACAAAAACCACACTAATAAACGTCTGACAAGCATTAAAGTTAATCTACAGTTCACATGTTTCAGAAGATGTGAGTCGTATGATAAGAGGAAGTGAAGAGACTAACATCATATCTATCCTCCTCAGGAAGTGATGGTGTGACGATCTCCAGAGAAGCTGGTGTGTGTTTGGGGCTGATGTGTGTTGTTCTGACGACTGCAGTCATAGTGTTGTGTGTCAGCTTCACCAACCTCACTAAAGAGAGAGACCAGTTAAAATCAGAAATAAATGATCTTCAGAAGTGTTTGCCAGGTAAGTTTCTTCAGTCTAACTGCTGACTTGATCTAAAGCAGACTCAGATTTTAAAGTGGACTGTCCTGGCTCTGTTGTGTAGTTAATGCTTGTAATTGACCTTTCTTTAGCTTTTTATGTTTATAATAATTAATGATAGAGATGTCAGCGGAGTATAAATTATTATTTAAGACATCTTAAATTGGCTTTATAAGTCAGTATTCATTTAATTGAACATAAGCATTGTTTCTTTACAGTTTTTCTTGATTGCCAACACAATTCATGAAACAAAATTCACCATTTTCTCACAACTATAAACACAATCTCAAAACTACACACCAACTTGAACAAACTTCCAGGTTAAAATCAGATATTTAAGTCAAAAACATTCTTAGCTGTTCATGTTTATAAGGTTAATGATAATTAAGGGATGCTTCAGTGTCTAGAGAGCACTAATGAGATCAGTTTAAAACACTGTTACAGAAACCTCCCTTTGAGAAACAGGTTTCCTTCTGAAAGTCATTGTCTGTTACAGTTTACAACATAAACAGAGTGAACAGATACAGTGAAATTAAGAGATAAACTGTAAAGAGCTCTTGCAGTAGATTAAAAGCACTCACAACTATAATAAAATATACACTACTAGTACAAGTAATATAAATAACCTTTTTAATTTGGTTTAGATTCAAATTTAGTTCAAGCCCTAGTAATAAATAAAATAAAAAATAAATATTAAAAGTATATTTATTTCATATTAAGAATAGTTCAAATCTATTGACATATGGATATATCACTCTAGGCTTACTGAAATAATTATATTTTAACTTTATTTGTAGTGCTGCTTGTGCACAGTGCACATCTCTCAATATTAATCCTAAAGTGTGTTTAAATGTCACTGTTGATGAGGATTGTATGATCTCTGAATAATATTTAATGTTTTTAAATGCAAGATATTTCAAGTGTACCTGAAGTATAATTGCTATAGTCCCACTTTAACACAATCAAATAAACTTCAGTGTATCTTATGTTCCACTTCAACACTAGTTCTGCACAATTCAAATGAATTAAGTACAGAGTTAGTTGTTCCAGTTTGGCTGACTTTAAGTTTAGCAGTTTAATATACCACAAGTACAATTGCAGTGTATTTTTATTAAGTACATACATATGTAAATGTTTGTAGTATAGTTATCATGAAATAAATGTATTTCAAATGCATTTTAGTGTATTTATATTTCACTAGGGATGTCTTATCTGTGTTTATAGATGGATGGAAGTGTCATCAATCCAGTCTTTACTACTTTTCTTATGAGATGAAGAACTGGGATGAGAGCAGAAGATACTGTAGAGAGAGAGAAGCAGATCTGATCATCATCAACAACAGACAGGAACATGTGAGTGTGTGTGTGTGTGTGTGTGTGTGTGAGAGAGAGAGGGAGAGTGTGTGTGTGTGTGTGAGAGAGAGAGAGAGAGAGAGGGAGAGTGTGTGTGTGTGTGTGAGAGAGAGAGAGAGAGAGAGAGAGAGTCTGTGTGTGTGTGTGTGTGTGTGTGATCGTGGTGTTTAGTTTTTAAATTAAAGAGAATGTGCTGAAATCAGTCTTTGCTCGTGTTATAAATCATGTTATTGTTTCTCTTCTCAGGATTTTGTGAAGAATAATTGTGGTTCTGATCATTTCTGGATTGGTTTGACTGATGTTGAAGTGGAGGGCAGATGGAAATGGGTTGATGGCAGCACACTGACCTATAGGTGAGAAATCACTGAACTGAACTGATTATTATCTAATAAATGATTGTCTCAGTCAGTATCATATCACACAGAAAGCAGCTCTGATCTAACTCTGATCTGTTGATGCAGGTTCTGGGCGTCTGGAGAACCAAACAATCAGGGAAATGAAGACTGTGCTGTTACTGATTCATCAGAATGGTCTGATACTAAATGTGATAATCGGGCTAAATGGATCTGTGAGAAGTAGTATGCTTAAATAGTACATATTATAATACAAATGTACATATATGCATTATAAACAAATAAATATGACAGTAATTTTACCTGTTTATTTATTTTTTTGAATGGCACATTAATTAGGTTATTCTGTAAAAACAAATAAAAAATAAATATAAAAAAAAACATTGTAATATAAACATTTTCATATCTAACTTTTTAAAATCATTTTGTTTAGAATTTTTAGATATGAACTAAAATCTGAATGTGAAAAACAACAGTGATGTTTCTACAGACTGAAATACACTAATATAATTGTGTATTGTATGGTGTATTACTCAGTGCATCAGTAAAGTTTGATTTGAAATGTGACTCTTGCAGCTTTTTTGTAATTACAGTATGACAATAAACATGATTTACTTGTTTTCAAAACTGGTTTATTTCCTGAACCACGTGAAGATGAATATAAATGGAAAGTTGCATAAACAGCTTCTAATGTTTGACTGAGAATATGAACAATAGTCTGACTGTAGAAATAAGGATATGATCTAACAAGTATTCTTCTTTATAAACACTTTCTAGCATCAGTATGATCGGTACATCAACAAATATAAGAAGAGTCATTCGTTATCACTATATGAAACTATTACATGTTATTCATTTAAAATATTTTTATGACTGTTTGTTTTATGCTAGTGACACAACAAGCCCAGATTTTACCCCAAAATGACTGACAGTTCCTTTAAAGTCCAGCCTCATTAAAGTGAATGAATAATGGACTGAAGGAAGAGCATCAGATGCAGTCGCTGCTAAAAACTGTTCATCCGTCTGAACTTCTGATGAAACGACCTGAAGCTCATCAAACATCGAAGGGTTTCAACACCAGATGAACAAACCCCTGACGTCTTTACACACAAACAGACAAACTGTGCTAATGATTGTGTTTTCACATGTTTATTAATGGTCATTGTGTTTTTGAGGAATACCTGAGGGAAGGGAAGAAGTTATTGTGATATAATATATTCATTTGAACCTTGTTTACCACACCAAGCGTTGTTGAAGATCAAGTTCCTTTCTGCATAAATACTGACCACACAAACACAGATGAGGAGCACAAGTCCACTCCAGGAGAGAAACTAGTGTTCTTCATGACACCAAAACTAAAAGAAAATAACAACCTGCAAAATGCAGAGAGGCAATGGAAAAAGGGCTTTGCAAATATTGACGTTATTGTAACACTTGTGTACTTTTTTTATTCATTGTGTTTTAGTTGTCGTTTGACCTCAGTCTGTTTAGTTACTCATTCTGTTCACCTGTTATTTAGTTCATTATCTCATTAGTTTCAGTGTTTTTATGACCTTCAGGTTTTGTGTAAGTCAGTCTGTGTGTGTGTGTGTGTGTGTGTGTGTGTGTGTGAAGGGGAGGATTTTCTGAAGGTATTTTTGAGTCAAAATGACTGAACACCTGTGACAGTGTGTTTGTAGTTGTAGAGAAAAGCCACACATGTGTATCAGTAAGTTTGAAGTGAGAGAGAAATGTTTTAAGAGTTGCAAACTTGTATAATTTTTTTCCTCTCCCAAACACAACAGTTTCACCTTCTCAAATTCTTCATTGCAGATGCACAAATCACAAATTAAGAAACTCGTACGCTCACATTTTTGATACAATTGCTGCAGTGAATATGGTGCAAATGTATATTATACCACAATAATCAAGCAGCGTATAAAACTATTTTAAATGTACAACATTGAGGTTTACACTTTTTTACATTATAGCTTTTATTTGAATTACTGAGAGAGACTTTTAGTAATTAAAGTTTGTGTGATAGAGATAAATCTATATCTGTCAGGTATGACTCGGGACACAGGTGTAAAGGTGAATTCAGAACTGTGTTTATCAGAATAAGGTTTCAAGTTGCTCAGTGTTTTCAGTTCCTCAGTGCACGGTGAAGCTTCGGTTCTAGTGCAGGCTTGTATGTAATTCACATGGAGCGGGAATCACACAGGTGAGTTTGACAGGAACACAGATGTCAAAGCCACAGTCAAGGATTGCTCATTAAAGTTCTCTTGCTTCTTATTAGCCAAAGACAGAACCAGCTCGGGGTAATCACAGGAGACTACAGCGACCGCAGAATCCACGGTCTTGGAAACAGCAGAACAAGAACACAGGTTACAGTAACACTAAGGCGAGTACACATTACGTCTGGCTTGCAGGAGAACTTGGATACAACTTTGAGGAGTTTGTCCTGTTGGAGGCTTGACGGGGAACTGAGGTTCGGGTGAGTGCTTTTATAGTGCCCTTGATTGGTTCTGTGTAGTGATGGCTGATTTGTGAACGAATCGTTCAATTTAACCGGTTCTTCTTAGTGAACCGGTTGAACCAGTTCACCAAATCGAACTGAATCGTTTGAAACGGTTCACGTCTCCAATAAGCATAAATCCACAAATGACTTAAGCTGTTAACTTTTTTAACGTGACTGACACTCCCTTTGAGTCAGAATTAACCAATATCCCGGGGTAATCCAGTTACTCAAACAGTACACTGAATGAAATGCTGTGAAGACCGAACTGAAGATGAACACCGAGCCGAGTCAGATAATGAACAAACACGCCCACTGCTGGAGCAGTTCTCGTTCTCGAGTCAAGAACCGGTTGCTTCGGTTTTCGGATCACCAGTACACTCAACCAAGAATCGTTTCTGTCGGACGCGTCTGATTTGAGAACCGATGAGCTGATTCTCGTTCTCGAGTCAAGAACCGGTTGCTTCGGTTTTCGGATCACCAGTACACTTAACCGAGAATCGTTTCTGTCGGACGCGTCCGAATTGAGAACCGATGAACTGATGATATTGCGCATGCGTGTAATTTTGTAAGTATTTTGTTAAACATCGGAAAGTTTGATAAAATAACTATATTTTATTTTGATTTTTTTTATTATTATTTTTTTTTGATGAATGTTTCCAATCTGTATATTGTATATAATGTATAGGCCAAATGGGTTTTCAGGGAAGTTGGACAATAATTAAGACTCTAAAGACTCTTATGTTTAATAGGAATAAGGGATGATTTATGAGATATCTGTACTGTATTTATAGTTAATGATGACATTCACAAATTGAGTTTGTAGTAAACAGAAAATGAACACGAGTAGAGCAGCTGATGACACTGAACTGCAGCACGTGCCGGTTAGAGCGATTCTCGTTCTCGAGTCAAGAACCGGTTGCATCGGTTTTCACATCATCAGTACACTCAACCGAGAATCGTTTCTGTCGGACACGTCCGAATTGAGAACTGATGATACTGCGCATGCGCGATTCAGCGTGAAGCCAACTGACTCACAGCATACTGAACCGAAGGGATTCTCTTGTAGTGATGGCCGATTCGTGAACGAATCGTTCAATTTAACCGATTCTTCTTAGTGAACCGGTTGAACCAGTTCACCAAATCGAACTGAATCGTTTGAAACGGTTCACGTCTCCAATAAGCATAAATCCACAAATTACTTAAGCTGTTAACTTTTTTAACGTGACTGACACTCCCTTTGAGTCAGAATTAACCAATATCCCGGGGTAATCCATTTACTCAAACAGTACACTGACTGAAATGCTGTGAAGACCGAACTGAAGATGAACACTGAGCCGAGTCAGATAATGAACAAACACGCCCACTGCTGGAGCAGTTCTCGTTCTCGAGTCAAGAACCGGTTGCTTCGGTTTTCGGATCACCAGTACACTCAACCAAGAATCGTTTCTGTCAGATGCGTCCAAATTGAGAACCGATGAACTGATGATATTGCGCATGCATGTAATTTTGTAAGTATTTTGTTAAAAATCGGAAAGTGTGATAAAATAACTATATTTTATTTTTATTTTTTTTAGATTAATGTTTCCAATCTGTATATTGTATATAATGTATAGGCCAAATGGGTTTTCAGGGAAGTTGGACAATAATTAAGACTCTAAAGACTCTTATGTTTAATAGGAATAAGGGATGATTTATGAGATATCTGTACTGTATTTATAGTTAATGATGACATTCACAAATTGAGTTTGTAGTAAACAGAACATGAACACGAGTAGAGCAGCTGATGACACTGAACTGCAGCACGTGCCGGTTAGAGCGATTCTCGTTCTCGAGTCAAGAACCGGTTGCATCGGTTTTCGGATCATCAGTACACTCAACCGAGAATCGTTTCTGTCGGACGTGTCCGAATTGAGAACCGATGAACTGATGATACTGCGCATGCGCGATTCAGCGTGAAGCCAACTGACTCACAGCATGTCTGAACCGAAGGGATTCTTTTGGTGATTGATTCTGATTCTGTACTAGTAATATTATGAGCGTGGGTATTTCGAGGGCTTGGATGAATGGCAATCTGCCGAAACGTAAGTTCATTTAATAACAAATACATTGCAATGGATTATGTTTAGTAAGTGGATCATGGTTTCTGCGCTGATGACACCTAATTTATTTACTTTATATCTTCAAGATTTAAATCCTCATATGCACATTATTGCTGTTACTGTATTTAGGTGTTGTTGCAAAACTTAAATGTAAACTTTTCATGATTATGTTTAACTGACTAAAGTTATGATTACTGACTTTATATATTTGAATGTTTGATAGACGTGACGCCATTACGTAGAGCGTGAAAGAACCGATGAACCGATTTTTTCAACCGGTTTATTGAATCGAACCGTCCGAAAGAACCGGTTCGCGGAAAAGAATCGAACTTCCCATCACTATTCTCTTGGTGATTGATTCTGATTCTGTACTAGTAATGTTATGAGCACGGGTATTTCAAGGGCTTGGATGAAGGGCAATCTGGCGAAACGTAAGTTCATTTAATAACAAATACATCGCAATGGATTATGTTTATTAAGTGGATCATGGTTTGTGCGCTGATGACACCTAATTTATTTACTTTATATCTTCAAGACTTAAATCCTCAAATGCACATTATTGCTGTTACTGTATTTAGGTGTTGTTGCAAAATTCAAATGTAAACTTTTCTTGATTATGAGGTTTTAACTGACTAAAGTTATGATTACTGACTTTATATATTTGAATGTTTGATAGATGTGACGCCATTACGTCATCGCCAATGACTTCATTACGTCGAGCGTGAAAGAACCGATGAACCGTTTTTTTCAACCGGTTTATTGAATCGAACCGTCCGAAAGAACCGGTTCGCGGAAAAGAATCGAACTTCCCATCACTAGTGTTGACGCCCCGTTTCCATGGCAACTCTGCTCCCCGCTCGCGCAGGACTCAACTCACACAGCATTTAAACAAACAAACATCTAGAGTTAAAGCATTACATTTATAATTACAGTTTCATTCAATATTTAATTTAAAAATCATTTTGTAGTTCAGAAGCAACAGCAACAATAGCTCACCATATTATTTCACCGGATTATTTCTGGAAGCCTGTAAAAGAGTGAAAAACACGGTGAAAAAGCAGTCAGGACTTCTCTTTAATAATCCGCTTTTACATTTTCCCTCCGAGAAACTTCTGAAAACGCATTAAGGCGTTAACATTAATTTTAAAAAAATCGCTACCGTGACCGTTGGCTCAACAAGTTAACGGTAACATTATTTGAAAATGAGTCTCTTCAGCTGCCCATAGACTGTATAAAAAACACAGTGTGCCTTTACTAGTACCTTTTCAGTGTCACAAAATTAACAAAGTAGTATTTTGAGCTGAAGTGAAATCGTAACGTTACCTGAGAGCTACAGATGTCGCTGGGATGAGCCTCTTCTCTCTCTCTCGGTGGTTAAAAGAGATGAATAACTGGGCACGCGCACACAGATAAGCACGGCATCGGCCCGCGGTCGTGAACCAACTCAGGGCCGACGATTGATGAGCTGGAGAACAGAGCACTGACCAAATTATAGCGGCCTCCACCAGGCCGATGTTTTATAGATGTTTTAGGTATATAGGCCGACGTTTCGATATTGGGCCGACGTCGGCCAGACGTACATGTGCTGTCTGGGAGAGGCTCTGAGCAGACGACCGCGCGGACATGTGCGCCTGGTCAGTTGGCTTCAAAAGCAAAATTGCACATGTGCAGGCAGAGTGAAGAAGCTCATTGCTACTCGAACCTGTGCAATCCGTCAATAAAAGAATATAAAGACAGTCAGATGTACAATAATTCTGGACAATTGCAGAGTCCGGATTGCTCATGTGGAAGTATAACACAGGCGTTACAATCGCAACTTCTTTGTGTTACTCCTTTCAAGCTAAATCTCACAAAATTGGTCAGCTCCCGACAGCATCAGGTGTTTTATTTATGGGGAGTAGAATTGTTTATTTCAATGAATGTAATAGATTATATATCATAATAGTTAGGCTATAATATTATAAATCAGGTTGGTTAGTATTGATGACATAATATGTAAATTATATACGTAGACTTGCACTTAGACCATAGTGCGGCGCGCTGGAAAAAAAGGTTGAGAACCACTGATATAAAGGTTGCTGTCCCATTTTATACAGGAATGGTTCATTTAAAAAAATCGAATTATATTGTTAGTTCTAATTATATTGTTAACACAAGTTCATTTAGAACTTTTTTTTACTTATAAACTCCTTGAGAATTTAAAGTTAGTTTAATAGTATTTAAATTCAAGTTAAAAAAAAGGTTTTAATTGCTTAAATTATTTTTATTAATGAATAATATATTATCATGTTTATTCTTGTAAAAAATACGTGTTTATTCTTTAGGAAAACAAGGGGGAAAATAAGGGACAATCCGAATATTTGTTTTGCTTTACCTATTTATGTAAGCAGCCGCGGCGCTACCATTGGGCCCGGGTGGGCCTGGGCCCACCCATTTAAGGTCCGGGCCCACCCATTTTGGCCCAGGCCTATGAGTAGTGAGTGATTTTCATTCTAGCGGTTCATCCAATAAGCAGCCCGAGGAAAGCTTTGAGCGAAATCTTCTCAGCCAATCAGCGGCTTCTACCCCACCAGCAAGTGATCCAATGAAATGAATGACGTTGGCGGACGTCATTCATTTTAAGACAGACACAGACAGTTTTGCCGATATGAAACGTAAAACAAAACAAAGCAGCTTATTTTATTTTAAATTCAGCAAGAAATGCTCCGAGGAACAGCAGGAGGAAACTCCTGCAAATCTAAGTTGCGACTTACCATCCTGCTCGGCCGCCCTCTCCCCATCAAGTCCTCCCGTAGTAGGCACACCCTCACACCAGCAAGGCAAGTATAGGCTAAAAGTTAGGGTAACGATATCGTTAGTGTCTGACCGTCTATATGCACATTTTCTGGAGGGAAAATAATATTGGCAGTAGGCAGAGCAGAGGTAACTTATGATAGCGTTTGATGTGTTATAGGAGGAGCACAAACGCCGTTCCCCAAGAAGACCTGTCACGACCTCCGCTAGACCTGTCATCAATAGATGAGGCTGCAAGCCAGCCCAAACTCCGTACATTCCCAGCCACACACATATCGGGGAAAGATAGGAGTTTTTCTGACAGGTGGTACACAAAATTTCCGTGGCTGGAATACAGCATCTCAAGAGATGCTGTTTTTTGTAAGTCTTGTCGTCATTTCCCTTAAGCAGCTTATGAGGATAGGTTCATTAATACGGGCTTCAAAGACTGGAAACATTTTTCTGAGGGTTGTGGCAAACATGAAGCCAGCAGGGCACATGCTGCAGCGCTGGGGAAAATGGATGGTTTCAAGCAAAGTCACCAGCCAGGACGTGGAAATATTATTAACCAGCTGAACAACGATGCCAGCGACAAATCCTTAATTGATAGACATAGACAGCACATCATGATGGTTATAGATCTCGTCCTGTTCTGTGCAAAACAAGAAATCCCGTTGCGTGGGCATCGGGAAAACCCAGATGCGTTAAACAAGGGTAACTTTTTGGAACTACTTGACCTGGTTTCTAAATATGATCCAGAAATAAAAAGGCGACTGGATGAATTACCCAAGAATGGAAAACTACTCCACCACTCTATACAAAATGAGATACTGGAAATTGCAGCATCACTCCTTGTCAAAAAAATAAAGGCAGATTTGCATGATGAGCCGGACACATATTATGTGATTTTAGCAGATGAGTGCAAAGACTTGTCAAAACGAGAGCTAGTGGCAGTATGCATCAGATACCTGAACAACGGCACCTTGAAAGAACGGGCTGTGGGATTTGTGGAAACGGACAACATGACGGCAGATGCTATATCAGTTAAGATTTTGGAAGTGCTGGAGCCATTGCAGCTGGACCCAGGGCTGTGCGTCGGATTTGGGTTTGACGGCGCATCAGTCATGTCGGGGAACAGAGGAGGGGTACATGTGATACTGAAGAAGACGTTTCCCCACACTTTATATGTGCATTGTAACTCACATAAACTCAACCTTGTCCTGTGCACAGCAGCTAAAGTGTCCCCTGGCATTTCAACGTTTTTCGGTATTATAAACAGCTTGCATAACTTTATGAATGGGGCGCAGAGACATGCCAAATTTCTGGAAATTCAAAAGCAAATGCGACCAGAGCAAAAAACACTGGAGCTGGAGAGATCCTGTGAGGTAAGGTGGAGCTCATGGTCAAATGCAGTCAGTAAAGTGTTGACGCTCCTGGGACCTATTTTGGAGACCCTCGCCACATTCTCCGAAAGTTCTGGCCAAACAAAAATTGAAGCTGACTCCCTACTGCACCAAATGCAAACGAAAAAGTTTTTGTTTCTGCTTGTCACATTCAACCAGTTATTTGAAGTCAGCGACTACGCCACTAAGGGCTTGCAATCTTCCACACTATCAGTTACAGATTGTATAGATCTGATTGAAGGGCTCAAGGATAGCTACACACAATTCAGGAATGAAAATGATGCATTTGATAAAGTAATGGCACTGACAGATGAGCTGATGAATAAACACGAGATTGTGAGCTGGGATATCAGTGGATCACGCAAGAGGAAGTTGCCGGCCAGGTTAGCCAATACCAGTGGTGTCAAAAGTACTGGCATTCATTACTCAAGTAGAAGTATAGATACTAGGGTTTAAAAAGACTTTTGTAGAAGTTGAAGTATCAACTCAAGCTTTTTACTCAAGTAAAAGTGTAAAAGTACTGGTTTAAAAAACTACTTAAAGTATAAAAGTAAAAGTAATGTAAGGGGAAAAAAATGCCATTAAGAACAAAAGCTTAGGCCGCACCACAGGGGCCTATTGTGCACTACCCCTCCTCAAAAAAACATTTTTCTAAAGGCCATAGGCCATAATGACTATAATGTTATATTAAAATGTTCATGTTGAAAAATTTGGGGTGCACTAGGCTTCCTGTTTCAGCCGCATATATGAAAATACAAAAATGGTGTGCACATCCCAAACATCCAATTAGGACGCAGGTGCAAGACAACTAAATGATATAGACAAATAAAGAAGTGAAGTCTGAACACTGAAAACTACTGCTCCAGAGGAATTTAATCAAGCAACGTTTCGACCTTCAGGTCTTCATCAGCCGCATATATGCCCATTTAAAATGAACGCACTTTAGTACAATGCAAATACATTAAAGGACTAGAGATATGATGACTAGTTGCCAATAAGTATTGTTATGGTGCAAAAAGTCAAACTTCAGAGGCTTGTCATCAATAACTTTTAATGGAATGTAAATGTACATCCAAGATTAGCTGCAGGAATCTGCAAGGGCAATGGACAAGAACATTGGTGCAGGCTTAGTAACAATTACACTTATATGGTTGTCTATTTACAGTAAACATTATAGTGCTGTCAAAATGAATGATTAATCCAAGTGATTAATCAAAAACTAAAATAGAAAAAGAAATCATAATCCTGATACTTTCTTGATTGATAGCTTCTTGTATTTGGTCCATACGTCGGCTATGTCCAGTGTTCGGGGGGGAACGAGTTACAAAGTTGGTATAGCTTACTTATCACAACATTGTCAATCGCATCGTCAATCGAAAACGCTAATTTATTAAAACGTCTCGCCACCGAACTACCTACAGTAGTTTAATTTGTGGAGGACGAAGAAAAAGCACTCATTTGGTAAATGAGCCAGTGAGAAATAATAACTTTTAAGTAGGGTCCAGTGCCTTTTCAATACTTTTAAAATGGTACCGGCTCCTAAACGGTGCCTGAACCGATACTTTAAAAAAAAGAACCACAAAAAAAACTATGGATAACTTTAAAGAACATTACAAATATTTAAAATAAATCCATAGCTTGTTGTGCAAGTTGTGCTTCCCTTAATCTAAGGCTAATAAATGTATTTCACAATCTGGGTCATTATTTAATACAAAACCACACATAATGTTTCTACTGTATCTCTGTCACTCACTCTGATATTTAGTTAAGATGAGTGCTGTCTGTCACTGTCTTAAATCAGTTCTGTGAATTACTGTATGCTCATTCTTTATAAAGTAGCAACAATGTCGTTTTTAAAATACAGTACTGTGCAAAAGTCTTATGGAAAAATTAGTATTTTCTCCCCAAAAAGGGTTTTAAGCCAGTTATTTATATCTTTTGCTGTAGTGTGTCAGTAGGAAATATCAGTTTGCCATTAATTTTAATAATAATCTAGTGCGATTTTGAATGCACAAGCAGTCTGACAACGGCAAAATGAATGTTTGGAAATGTAAACTGATATTTTATACTGACACACTACAGCAAAATATATAAATAACTGTCCGAACACCATTCTTTTAAGTGAAAATACTAACGTGTCTAAGACTTTTGCACAGTAGTGTATGTATAAAGTACGTATGATTAAATTAAGTATATTTAAATAAGTGTAATTAAAGTATGTGTTCGTTCATATGTGTTAAGGGCTAGATTTTCGCTGGAGGAAACGGCTGTGGTGTGATGAGCGAAAACTTTACAGATGAGAAACCGACTGCTACCTCGTGACCTTTTGTAAACTGTATTTATGACAAAGAACTGCACAGATATGGATATTCTAACAATCTATCGATAAACACATACCTTGTGTCCTCTGTTTGTTTAAGTGCGCATGCGCTGCTCCGTTCGCGGTTTGCGCCTCTGCGGATTGAAGAGCGCGCTGAAAGACGGGAGGAGACCGGTCTGACGCTGGTTTCATGTGAAATTTAAGCGGACTGACTCTGAGGCGATCGGATACTGCTTCCATACCCAACCCTACTTTTAAGAAATATATTTTTTGATAAACGAACCCAAAACTGTCTGTCCTGGCTGGACTGTGATGTGATTTGTGTCACGTGCAGGTGCGATGGATCGCGTACAAACCAATAGGGTGTCGGAATGGTATATGTTTATACTTCTCATCCAACCACAATCAAATTCACTCCATCCGGATGGCGCGATTTATCTGGATAGGTTTTTTTTTTTTTTTTTTTTTTTTTGAATGATGACAAGCCGGAATGAAAACAAGCCGAAATGAAATAGCAGTAACGAAGCTATTTTTAAAATGTAAGGAGTAGAAAGTACAGATACTTGCCTGAAAATGTAAGGAGTAGAAGTAAAAAGTCGGCTGAAAAATAATCACTCAAGTAAAGTATAGATACCCCAAATTTCTACTTAAGTACAGTAACGAAGTATTTGTACTTCGTTACTTGACACCTCTGGCCAATACGCACGTTGATTCTACTCTGGGTAAATCATCACCTGTACAGCAAAACTCCGACCTACAGAAATTATGGAATGACATACTGGACAAGCAGATGATGGAGCTAAACACTCGTTTCAAGCCCGACACATATGGCTTTATGAGTGCCGCTGCTGCCTGCTCTCCATGGTCGGACACCTTTGGTGATAAGGCTCTCATCCGGCCCGCCTGCGTGCACTTTTCCATTCCCGTGGCGGAAGAGGAGCACACTGTGTTTGTGCAGCAGCTTAAAAGAAAGGCAAAGGCCAACAAGATCACAAACGAGAAAAAAGAAACACTCGTAAAAGTGCTCGACGCATGCCCCCGTGATATTTTCCCCAACATGAACAGTCTCCTGCGCGCCCTCCTCACATTGCCCATGACGACATGTACTGTGGAGAGACTCTTTTCAGCTGTCAATCGGATAAAAACAGGCACCAGGGCAACAATGTTGACAGACAGACTGAACTCTTTGTCCCTGTATTCATTTGAAAGGGAATTGACTGATTCACTGGAATATCAAGACATTCTTGCTGTGTTCAGCACGAAACCCCGCCGTCTCCTGCTGTAACAAGCCCCAAGTCCCACAAGCAAGTTTGAATTGAATTGTGTGCATGTGTGATTAGCTATCTCGCATTGTTATGGAGTTGTTTATATGGTTAGATATGTTATTAATTTAATTATTCTGAAGAAATAAGCTACAGGAGAAATTATTTTGTATCGTTTTCCTGCTGTTTGTGTTTAGCAGCTGTGTCAGATTCAATGCTGCTGTTATTTCATGCCGATATAGTTCTTCTTTTCATTCTGAATTTATAAGAAACAATTAAATAATTTTGGACAGTTGCCTGCCCGCTGTGTTGTAAATAAATGGAGAGAAACAGAACCTCCAAAGATATAATTCCGTTTCAGTCTTTTTGTGTATTGAACGTTCATAGGAGATAAATGAAGTTAGCTTACTGCCAACAATTAAGGTGTATTTCTTTGTCCGCTTGCCTTCAGCACTGAGCGGAGGACAGCGATACAAGTTGCTATCCTCCTCAGTGCCGCAGAAAAGCGCTGGAACGGAGATGAAGGGAAACCCGTTTTTTTTTTTGGGGGGGGGGGGGGGGGGGGTCTTATTTTAACTGGCCCATCCAGTTTTCTGGAGGCCCACCTACAATAAAAATCCTGGCGTCGCTACTGTATGTAAGCTACAATTATTAAAATAATAATAATAATAATTAAAAAAAATGTTAAAATACCATTGGCCTGAGTAATTTTGACCATTATAGAATTGTGACTTTAAAGATTAGGTGGTAAAATTACTGTGAAATTAATAATGGCATGGATTTTAGAGCATAACAACTGAAGGTTTATGAAACATTAGCCAATGGAACTTAAAGTTGTGAACTAAAATATTATTTCAACCATACAGCATGTGAATAAATAAAATGCATAATTTTCATAACATTTCTGGTGTTTGGATTTGTACTTCAATATAATGAGCTCCAAGTTTAAGAATATAGCCCTAGACTGGTTCTCTCTCTCTATATATTTAACAGCATTAGCTCAAAAAATACTCTTCCTTCCAGTAGAATGAATGTTTTCCTGCTTGCTAAATGTTGGGCTCGTGATCAATAAGTTTGCCTCAATCTGATTCAGTAAAGTCAAACCGCAGACAGTGAAGCCTCGGAGACCCACGCGCTGTGAGGCGGGAACAGAGGACTCCGCTTGGTCTTAAAGCCTCCCGCAAACATCCACGATCACAAATAACAATGATTTTCGTAAAATAATGATTAATTATTAATTGATGATTTATGAATACAAATAGTAGCCTAGTGCTGCTGAGTGCAGGCATGTTTCAGTAACATACCGTTCCTCAGAGCCAAAACACAGACCGAATTCTGTTCAGCTGGAGGGGGTTGGGTTTTGGATAGTTATTCATGGCTTGTGGGGGTCGAGATAAAGGTGTGAATTGCTCTTTCATATGGACAGTGTCTTATGAGGCTTTCACTTGCTGAACCGGTTTATATAGGACTGTTGTTTTGGTTATATTCACAGTGCTGGCTCTCTCTGACGAGAGAAATGCAACATTCACACATTACACTATTCCTTTTTGTTTAAAAACATTTCAAGCTTTCTGTAGATATATTTTTAATGTACCTATGTGAAACACCACGATATTATGTTAATTAAAAAAATTATACATTCATTATCTTGAAAAATTAAAGTGATGAGACGGCGCCTCCCTGTCATTAATGCACATTATTAATTTTTGCACAAACACTTGAATATGAGCTTCTTATCACGAGTAAAATTCATGCCAACAGCCAACATATTTAGCTTGATCAGAAGGTTGACTGCAAGAGTCGAGCGGGATGTTAAGAGTTTGTCTGTTTCTTTTACTGATTATTTTCGGGTTAAAGCATGATTTAAACAGATTCACACTCGATCGCTTTCGCAATAATGCGTTCAAACAAATGTAATCTTACAGTGCTACATTATCAGCATGCTATCTGATTTTGAAATCTTGAAGTTAAACGAACTCTTTAGATAAAATAACTGACTTAGTATCATATGCATCTTTTACAAATGTGTGTTTGAACTAAGAAACTGATGTGTCCTTCAGACTGTAGATCTGCTGAATATCAAATTGTACCATAGCTTCATGTCTTTATTTCTTTTCTTTTTACTGCTTAAGTTTTTTTCCCTATGCCCACTGTATGCATGTATGTGTGTGTGTGTGTGTGTGTGTGTTAGACTAGTTTAAGTGTTTATGTAGTAAATAATATCTTAGTTGTATCACACTTGAGGTTGTTCATTGTTTGCTCATAACTGAACTCCCTAATCATGCAGATTTTAGCTACATGCTCTGTGCAGTATTGTACAGTAAGAAAGTTATTTTCCTTAACCAGGAAATTAACGTTCTTAGAATTGACAGACAGTTGACACTGAGAGATCAAGTAAAAACTTACAGCGGATCTAAATATTAAAATGACTCATAACTAGTTATGATTGATTATTCATATTTCCCCTTTGAGCTGATTCGTAACACAGCAAACAGAGAGATTCGGTCTTTCTGCGGTGACTCTTGTAGCGATTCAAGAGGTTTCAAGTTTTCTGACACCTTTAAAAAAAAAAGAGAGAGAGACAACAACAACCAAAAAACACGCTGAGCATCTCAGAACAAAATCTTCAGATGCTCTCCAGCTGTCTGGACTTTTGATGTGCCAGCAACAAACTGAACATTTCAGAAACTTTACAACATCACCTTGAACCTCATTTAAACACAATCCTCATAGTTGAAACACTTATTTCAGTGTCCTTCTGCAGTGAGTTGAAGTTCCCTTTGACATAAATAATTGAAGTATTAAACACTTCCTTTCTGCATAAATACTGGCCACACAAACAGATGAGGAACACAACACAGTCCACTACAGAGAGAGAAACTAGAGTTAGTTTACTGAATCTGGAAATGAAAATATAGAAAAGGGTAAAACTCGGAAAATATGCAGAGAAGAAGAAACAACATGGATGATGTCTAAAAATATATGGACGTCGTACGAGGTAAAGTCAGAACAGATATCACAGATTCAACGCCACGAGAATCCAGTCATATAGCACGGATAACGGTTCAATAATGGACTCAGAAGACCGAACAGAAAGGATTGTTGATATCTACGTCAGTGCAGAGGCTGTAAGAGACATGAAACATAAGAAAGAGACAGAAGACTTCAACACAGAAGATCCCTGAACACCTCGACACACAGAAGACTTCAACACAGAAGAACCCCGAACACCTCAACACACAGAAGACTTCAACACAGAAGAACCCCGAACACCTCGACACACAGAAGACTTCAACACAGAAGAACCCCGAACACCTCGACACACAGAAGACTTCAACACAGAAGAACCCCGAACACCTCGACACACAGAAGACTTCAACACAGAAGAACCCCGAACACCTCGACACACAGAAGACTTCAACACAGAAGAACCCCGAACACCTCGACACACAGAAGACTTCAACACAGAAGAACCCCGAACACCTCGACACACAGAAGACTTCAACACAGAAGAACCCCGAACACCTCGACACACAGAAGACTTCAACACAGAAGAACCCCGAACACCTCGACACACAGAAGACTTCAACACAGAAGAACCCCGAACACCTCGACACACAGAAGACTTCAACACAGAAGAACCCCGAACACCTCGACACACAGAAGACTTCAACACAGAAGAACCCCAAACACCTCAACACACAGAAGACTTCAACACAGAAGAACCCCAAACACCTCAACACACAGAAGACTTCAACACAGAAGAACCCCAAACACCTCAACACACAGAAGACTTCAACACAGAAGATCCCCGAACACCTCGACACACAGAAGACTTCAACACAGAAGATCCCCGAACACCTCGACACACAGAAGACTTCAACACAGAAGAACCCCGAACACCTCGACACACAGAAGACTTCAACACAGAAGAACCCCAAACACCTCAACACACAGAAGACTTCAACACAGAAGAACCCCAAACACCTCAACACACAGAAGACTTCAACACAGAAGATCCCCGAACACCTCGACACACAGAAGACTTCAACACAGAAGATCCCCGAACACCTCGACACACAGAAGACTTCAACACAGAAGAACCCCGAACACCTCGACACACAGAAGACTTCAACACAGAAGAACCCCGAACACCTCGACACACAGAAGACTTCAACACAGAAGAACCCCGAACACCTCGACACACAGAAGACTTCAACACAGAAGAACCCCGAACACCTCGACACACAGGTAACTGAGATTAAAGGACATTTTCTGATTATTCTCTCTCTTCCAGGTCCTCCAGTATGATCTGACATGCTCCATTTGTTGATGGTGGTTAATGCTTTATTTTTTTCCTGAATGTGACTGATCGTTTTGCTAGAGAAGACACTTATTTGTCAACCATGTGGATTAATTTAAAGCTTCCTAAATATAGATTTTTGACCTTTAGAAAAGGTTTATTTTGAGACCTGTTCACGTTTTCCTCCAAAACCAAATATATATCATCGGCTGAAAAAGTCAAATACAGTGAAACTCGGATAAGTAAATAATCAGGAAACCATTTTTGAGTGAACTGTTCCTCTGCATTTACTCACAAAACACAAGAACAAAAACCACACTAATAAACGTCTGACAAGCGTTAAAGTTAGTCTACAGTTCACATGTTTCAGAAGATGTGAGTCGTATGATAAGAGGAAGTGAAGAGACTAACATCATATCTATCCTCCTCAGGAAGTGATGGTGTGATGATCTCCAGAGAAGCTGGTGTGTGTTTGGGGCTGATGTGTGTTCTTCTGATGACTGCAGTCATAGTGTTGTGTGTCACCTTCAATCAAGAGAGACAACAGCTGCAGACTAAGATCACAAACCTCACTCAAGAGAGAATTGATCTTCAGAAGAAGTTTGCGGGTTAGTTTCTTCAGTCTAACTGGTTACTTGATCTAAAGCAGACTCAGATTTTAAAGCAGACTGTCCTGGATCTGTTGTGTAGCTAATGCTTGTAATTGACCTTTCTTTAGCTCTTTATGTTTATAATGATTAATGATAATTTAGGGAAAAAACATTATCTTTTGTGATAATCAATCTTTGACCTCAGATGAGACACAAACCTGTCAAACACACAGACTGCTTCAGTGTCTAGAGAGCACTAATGAGATCAGTTTAAAACACTGTTACAGAAACCTCCCTTTGAGAAACAGGTTTCCTTCTGAAAGTCATTGTCTGTTACAGTTTACAACATAAACAGAGTGAACAGATACAGTGAAATTAAGAGATAAACTGTAAAGAGCTCTTGCAGTAGATTAAAAGCACTCACAACTATAATAAAATATACACTACTAGTACAAGTAATATAAATAACCTTTTTAATTGGGTTTAGATTAAAATTTAGTTCAAGTATCCCAAGCCCTAGTAAAAAAAAAAACAACAATTTATTAAAAGTATATTTATTTCATATCAAAAATAGTTCAAATCTATTGACATATGGATATATCACTCTAGGCTTACTGAAATAATTATATTTTAACTTTATTTGTAGTGCTGCTTGTGCACAGTGCACATCTCTCAATATGAAGCCTAAAGTGTGTTTAAATGTCACTGTTGATGAAAATATTATGATCTCTGAATAATATTTAATGTCTTTAAATGCAAGATATTTCAAGTGTACCTGAAGTATAATTGCTATAGTCCCACTTTAACACAATCAAATAAACTTCAGTGTATCTTTAGTTGCACTTCAGCACTAGTTCTGCACAATTCAAATGAATAAACTACAAAGTTAGTTGTTCCAGTTTAGCAGACTTTAAGTTTACCAGTTTAATATACCACAAGTACAAGTGCAGTGTATTTTTATTAAGTACATAAATATGTAAATGTATTTGTAGCATAGTTATCATTTTAGTGTATTTATATTTCACTAGGGATGTCTTATCTGTGTTTATAGATGGATGGAAGTGTCATCAATGCAGTTTTTACTTCTTTTCCTCTGAGACGAAGAACTGGAATGAGAGCAGAAGATACTGTAGAGAGAGAGAAGCAGATCTGATCATCATCAACAACAGACAGGAACATGTGAGTGTGTGTGTGTGTGTGTGTGTGTGTGTGTGTGTGTGTGTGTGTGAGTGAGTGATCATGGTAAGTTTTTAAATTAAAGATAATGTGCTGAAATGTGTCTTTGCTCGTGTTATAAATCATGTTATTGTTTCTCTTCTCAGGATTTTGTGAAGAATATTTGTGGTTCTGATCATTTCTGGATTGGTTTGACTGATATTGAAGAGGAGGGCAGATGGAAATGGGTTGATGGCAGCAACATCAACATCACCTCTGGGTGAGAAATCACTGAACTGAACTGATTATTATCTAATAAATGATTGTCTCAGTCAGTATCATATCACACAGAAAGCAGCTCTGATCTAACTCTGATCTGTTGATGCAGGTTCTGGAAGTCTGGAGAACCAAACAATCAGGGAACAGATGAAGACTGTGCTAACACTCATTCATCAGGATGGTTTGATACTAAATGTGATAGTAGTGTTAAATGGATCTGTGAGAAGAGTATCCTAAAATGATACATTATAATAAAAATGTACATATATGCATTATAAACAAATAAATATGTCGGTAATTTAACTTTTTTTTTTGAATGGCACATTAATTAGGTTATTCTGTAAAAACAAATAAAAAATAAATAGAAAAAAAAGCATTATAATATTAAAATTTTCATATAAAACTTTTTAAAATCATTTTGTTTAGAATTTTTAGATCTGAACTAAAATCTGAATGTGAAAAACAACAGCGATGTTTCTACAGACTGAAATAAAATCAGAAATACACTGATATAATAGAAATATTCATAAAAACAGCATTGATCCAATATTGTTAACCAAAATGATCATGATTTTAGGAGTATTACTCAGTACATCAGTAAAGTTTGATTTGAAATGTGACTCCTGCAGTTTTTTTGTAATTACAGTATGACAATAAACATGATTTACTTGTTTTCAAAAACTGGTTTATTTCCTGAACCACGTGAAGATGAATATAAATGGAAAGTTGCATAAACAGCTTCTAATGTTTGACTGAGAATATGAACAATAGTCTGACTGTAGAAATAAGGATATGATCTAACAAGTATTCTTCTTTATAAACACTTTCTAGCATCAGTGTGATCGGTACATCACCAAATATAAGGAGAGTCATTCGTTATCACTATATGAAACTATTACATCTTATTCATTTAAAATATTTTTATGACTGTTTGTTTTATGCTAGTGACACAACAAGCCCAGATTTTACCCCAAAATGACTGACAGTTCCTTTAAAGTCCAGCCTCATTAAAGTGAGTGAATAATGGACTGAAGGAAGAGCATCAGATGCAGTCGCTGCTAAAAACTGTTCATCTGTCTGAACTTCTGATGAAACGACCTGAAGCTCATCAAACATCGAAGGGTTTCAACACCAGATGAACAAGCCCCTGACGTCTTTACACACAAACAGACAAACTGTGCTAATGATTGTGATTTCACATGTTTATTAATGGTCATTGTGTTTTTGAGGAATACCTGAGGGAAGGGAAGGAGTTATTGTGATATAATATATTAATTTGAACCTTGTTTACCACACCAAACATTGTTGAAGATCAATGCACAGAGAAAATGGAAAAAGGGCTTTGCAAATATTGACGTTATTGTAACACTCGTGTACATTTTTTTATTCATTGTGTTTTAGTTGTCGTTTGACCTCAGTCTGTTTAGTTACTCATTCTGTTCACCTGTTATTTAGTTCATTATCTCATTAGTTTCAGTGTATTCATGACCTTCAGGTTTTGTGTAGTGTGTGTGAAGGGGAGGATTTTCTGACGGTATTTTTGAGTCAAAACGACTGAACACCTGTGACAGTGTGTTTGTAGTTGTAGAGAAAAGCCACACATGTGTATCAGTAAGTTTGAAGTGAGAGAGAAATGTTTTAAGAGTTGCAAACCTGTAGACTTTCTTTCTCTCCCCCAAACACAACACAACAGTTACACCTTCTCAAATTCTTCATTTCAGGTGCACAAATCCTATTCTACAAATCACAAATTAAGAAACTTGAGGTGCAAATGTATGAAAATGTATATTTTACATACCACAATAATCAAGCAGCGTATAAAACTATTTTAAATGTACAACATTGAGCTTTACACTTTTTTACATTATAGCATTTATTTGAATTATTGAGAGAGACTTTTAGTAATTAAAGTTTGTGTGATAGAGATAAAATCTATATCTGTCAGGTATGACTCGGGACACAGGTGTAAAGGTGAATTCAGAACTGTGTTTATTAGAATAAGGTTTCATGTGCTCAGTGTTTTCAGTTCCTCAGTGCACGGTGAAGCGTCGATCTTCTAGAGCAGGCTTGAATGTAATTCACATGGAGCGGGAATCACACAGGTGAGTTTGACAGGAACACAGATGTCAAAGCCACAGTCAAGGATTGCTCATTAAAGTTCTCTTGCTTCTTATAAGCCAGAGACAGAACCAGCTCGGGGTAATCACAGGAGACTACAGCGACCGCCGAATCACTTGATGTTGCACGGTGATCCACGGTCCTGGGAACAGAAGAACAAGAACACAGGTTACAGTAACACTAAGGTGAGTACGTTACATCTGGCTTGTAGGAGCTTGGAGACAACTTTGAGGAGTTTGTCCTGTTGGAGGCTTGACGGGGAACTGAGGTGCGGGTGAGTGCTTTTATAGTGCCCTTGATTGGTTCTGTGATGGGTGGCAGGTGTGGCTGGTTAGTAATCAGGTGACTGTGAGCGTTGGTGATTGGTGGGGACCGGGCTTACCAGATCCCTGACACTACTCCTCCCTCCAGCTTCCTAACTCTCCGACAGGGGTCTACCTCTGGGTCGTGGAGTGGGTTTTTCGGGATTCTGGGTATGAAAGTCTGTGAGCAGGTTGGGGTCGAGGATATCTTGACGAGGTACCCAACATCTTTCCTCTGGTCCATAGTCCTCCCAGTCTACAAGATACTCCAGTCGCCCACCACAACGTCGGGAGTCCAGTATCTCTCGTACCGTATAGATGGGTTCGGCGTCAATGGGTGGCTTCAGGGACTGCGTCTGTGGGGGGAACAGAGACAGGAGCGTGAAGAGGTTTGAGCAGGGAAACGTGAAACGTGGGGTGTATCCAATATTGTGCAGGGAGGCGTGGACGATATGTGACAGGGTTCATTTGTCGTTCCACGAGGAAAGGTTCAATGTACTTAGGGCTGAGCTTTTTGCAGGGTTGTTTTAGACAGATATCTCTGGTAGATAGCCATACCAGTTGACCAGGTTGGTACATGGGGTTCGGCCTTCGATGCGTATCAGCAAAGAGTTGTTGACGATTCACGGCTTGTTGGAGATGCTGATGGGCCTGGTCCCAAACCCTCTCACTATTTTCGAACAAGGTATTGACAGCAAGGACTTCCGAAGGCTCACCTGACCAGGGAAACAGCGGAGGCTGATAACCTAGGACACATTGAAATGGGGTACGGTTAGTGGATGAGTGACGGAGTGAGTTTTGGCCGTATTCAGCCCAGATGAGGTAATGGTTCCACAGGTTTTGGTTTTGATGGCAGAAAGTTCACAAGAAGTGACTGATATCCTGAATTTTGCGCTCAGTTTGTCCATTTGTCTGGGGATGATAACCAGAAGTGACTGTGTGACATTGAGTAATGAGAAGAAAGCTCGCCATACCCGGGAAATGAACTGTGGTCCACGGTCAGACACAATGTCTTATGGGATCCCAAAGTTCAGAAACACATGTTTGAAAAGGGGTTCAGCAGTCTCAAAGGCTATTATGATGTAATTGTTCTGATGATTTTATATTTGTATAAATGTATGTTTTAACACTGAGATATGATTTTCAATAAATGTTTATGAAACTACAATTGTTACTTTATTTCAATAATGCACAGCTGATACTAATCGTCTATCAAACTATACGATGTGAAAAAATATAATACAAGAGGTGTAACATTAAGATATAATACATTTTATAAGTCACTCTTTATGGTATAGTTCACTTTAAAATGCAAAATCTGTCATCATATACTCAGTCTCAAGTTGTATTAAACCTGTATGAATTTCTTTCTTCTACTGAACACAACGGAAAATATTTTGAAGAATGTTTTTAATCAAAGAGTTAACCGTCCCTTTTCTGAGGCATTTATTACCAGTATCGGCAGTGTAATCATCACTGATAAAGTGCCAGCCACAGACAAATGTGCTGCCTCTAATGATCGTAAACTTTTGTCCTTCTACTCGTCTAATAGCATATATCCACTTCTTCCTCAGACATTTATCTCTAGGAAAACCGTTTGAAAACTCAAATATGGTTGACGCTGCTTATTATTTTTGCAATGAGGGACACTACAGTGTTTTTAAGTCCGGGTAATTTTATATAATTCTTTATCCAAACAAAGTCTTCTTCACCTGTTTTTTTATGACTGTGCTGAACCCGATGAGTATTTTTCTGTCCAATGCAAATTCAAGCAGTAAACATAAATGCACAGCAATGTGAAGGGGTAGACATGACACACACACACACACACACACACACACAGAGAGAGAGAGAGAGAAAGAGACATTTCTGCAAATGTGTGTTACATAATTTATAAAAGCAGACAATTCAAAAGATATCAGACAACAGCAAACTCTAACCTTTGACAAAAATATTGATTTTTTATATTTTTAAAATGATTAAATACATGTTCATAAAACATATATCAAAGTTATGAGAAGTTGAAACATGAAGAAAAATTGACTTGAAACTGATCTGAAAATGAATGCGTCCCTGTGGACCTCTGCTGGATATATGTGGTCATTGCACTTTATTTCTTCAGCTATATCTCATAAAGTTTTTTCTCTAAGCTGCAGATGGCATTATTCTTTCTCTAACACATGAGCCAATATCCAGAAACCTTTTATATTTTATTAAGGTCATAATTTCAGCGATTTTTTTCCATTAAAATGAAGGGAGAGAGAGATTAATAAAACAGTATAATTAATGCCAAGGGTCTTCACAATAGTGAATAAATAAATTTGCAGTAACTACTAATGTGTTTTAACCCTCTGGCCCTCTTCGTTTAGGAGTCACACTTACCTTCTTCGCAGTCAAAAGTGACCGAAGCCTTGAAATGTAACTTTTTTTTCTTCAGGAAAACTATTTTCTCCATTAGAATTAATATATATATTTTTTTTTATCTCTTTATTTAATTACTATTAAACAAATGCAATATTTCACATTAAAATAGAGTGAAAGCATTTAATATAAAAATAAAAATTATGTGAGAATTGGGAAATCTGGAGGCATTAAAAAGTAAAAACTTGTGTAATGTCGTTGTAACCTCTTGTATTAACACCTTATATAGATATATACAGAGGCTTTTGGATTCCCATAGTGTTTTAAACCTCATCTCCTCATTATTTTTTAGGTTTTGCATTTAGATCTATATCTAGACATTACTTTTTGTCAAGGTTTAGATATTTATGGTTAGATAAGTATCAGGTTTTACATTATGATTACAATGTAAAACATCATAGCCCAAATAAGTTATATGAACTTACTTTTCCTCTTTAACTTAAATTGTCATTTTAAGTTTTGGATACTGAACTTAAGTTTATAAGTTATTGAAAATTTAAACGTAAAGTAATGTGTTGTCTTGACTTCTTTTGAGTTTTGTCTGGCTTGTAAAAGTTCATTTAACTCGTGTCTGTAAGTTATATGTTGGGGAGGGGCGATACACGGAGAGCGCGAAAAGCGAAATACAGAGAGAAGTCATCGCCATTTTGAGTTAATGCAGCTGCCTGGAGACCTTACACGAATTTGTGTCGAGAAACACAAAGAATGCGAGGAAAGAGAGTTTTTGTTTTTTTTATTTGTAATGATAAATTAATAATGTTGTGATTTATTGCATGTTAGCCAATTTGACTGTGCTTCGCAAAATTAATATGACACCACAAGTTTTTCCCTCGTTAATTCACTGTGCTCCAGAGCCTCAAACGCTAAAATAGTTATATCACTTTGGTTCACAGTGCTTATATTTTAGTTGGTCTTCGACCTGAAGTCTGCAGGTATTATTATTTATTGCACTGACCGTGCTCCGCGAGTGTAAGACCGTTGGTCAGTTGAGCCACCGTCTGTGAAAACCCGGTCAAGCCTGCCGTCGCCTGGACTTTGCTGCACGAGTGCACGTCTGTTTGTGGATGTACGTTACGTTAAGGTGTCGCCATACATTAAGCTTCCAAAAATCGTCTTTCTCTGCTTTTTGGCCATGCCACGCATTTGTACTATAATTAAAAAATAGACAATTGTTCAAATCCAGGCAGCGCTGGCTTGACCGGGTGTAACGTTACACAGATGAAGACGCACTTGACTGGGGCAATATAAGGACACGGGTTTTTCCCTCGCTAATTTTACTAGAGCCTCAAATGCTAAAATAGCTTAATATTTCACTTCGGTTTTCAGTTTATATATTTTAGTTACTTTTAAACGTTACTGACAGCTGTTTGTCTACTGATTTTTGTATAACATAATGTCATATGCTTATTTCGTATCGCATCTACTGATATGCTACTGCTTTTTCACACCTGCTTTTTACAGCTCTTCCTCTTCAAAGTTATTGTCAGCCTAAGATATAAGGTTAAGGTTGTCACCCTGCAGAGTTTTCAAGAAGCTGATTTTAAGGACATTCATGTTACATTGAGGTACAGTTAACACATCCTTACTGATATTAAAATCATTTGCTGTTTAACTTGTATATTTTTTGCAGACTAATGCAAGTCACACAACATATTTAAAGTCACACAACATATTTAATGCAGACCATGCAATTATTTTTGTACAATTTCATTTGCTTAGTCTATATTGCTTCTACTAATATGCTACTGCTTTTCCACACCGTTACAGCTGTTGATTCCTCTTCAAAGTTATTGTCAGCCTAAGATATAAGGTTAAGGTTGTCACCCTGCAGAGTTTTCAAGAAGCTGATTTTAAGGACATTCATGTTACAATGAGGTACAGTTAACACATCCTTACTGATATTAAAATCGTTTGCTGTTTAACTTGTATATTTTTTGTAGGACTAATGCAGTCAAACAACATATTTAATGCAGACCATGCAATTATTTTTGTACAATTTCATTTGCTTAGTCTATATTGCTTCTACTGATATGCTACTGCTTTTCCACACCGTTACAGCTGTTGATTCCTCTTCAAAGCTATTGTCACACTAAAGATATAAAGTGTCACCCTAAAAAGTTTTCAAGAAGCTGTGTGAAGGACATTCATTTTACAATAAGGTAATTGTGAACTTGCTTATTTTTAAAACATTCTTTATTCTTGATTTTATTACTTGTCATGACCTCTATATATGACCTCTTTAATCATTTACGTTATAAGATGGCATGTGATTTATTGATATGTGATTATTTTTCATCTGTATATATATATATATATATAGGAGTCACTCAGTATTGTTTATAATTGTATGTAGGACACAAATTGGAACAGAAGAAAAGCTGCCTTACTTGGCCTTCTACGCTTTCTTTCAGAGGAGACTTCTGAGATAATCAAGATGTGTGATGTAAGAAAATATATTTAAATCTTGTGAATGTACTGATGATACTGAATTCATTGTAGAGCAGTATGTGTAGGGAAAAAGTAAATCAGCCATTACAATATATTTATTATTATTATTTTATCCCAGAATCCGTAATAATTTATGCTAAAATGCTTTTTTGACTGTCAGTCAATCTAAGTACTATACTATATATCAGATCATGTCATCAATAATATCATGTACAAATCTAACAAAATATTAAAGTTTTTTTTTTTTTTTTTTTGCTTTATCTGGAATCTCCAATGCTGAATGTTGGTCAATTGTTTACTATAAGGAAAAACTTTTATATATAAAAATAAAAAAAATACTTTGAGCATTTATTGGAACCAATTTCACATGTGTGTTCTTATTGCTTTTAGTGAGCATTTACAACATGAGTATTGTTCAACACAGTCAATGACCATGTATTGTGCAAATCATTCAAAGGTCAGAAAGCTACATGTACTTGTTTATATAGAGAACACTTACAATCTTTAAAGTGATTGATGAGCCATTATTTTGTATCATTACACATGGCCTGCCACTCCTCATTGTTCCACAATTCATGCCTTTTTCTTTCCCCCTCAGTTATATTTTACATCTACCTTTCTTCTAGTTCTGTATATTATTAGAGAAACTTTGATGTTTTGATGAAATGGATGTAGCACTTGTGTTCTTAAATGGCTTTTTAAAACCTGTTTTCTTACAAGAATTTGTATTCTCAAACCAATGTTAAAGCTTGTACAACATTTCAATAAATTTTTTACATTTTTGAGCAGACCAGTTACAAGTCTATTTATTATGATTTGAGTTTTCTTGAACCGATAATGTAACATAGTAAGTTGTTTTAACTCAGAGCATCAAGTTTAAACAACAAATGACCATTAGTTTAATAAATTGTAAAACTTAACTTCTTGAGTTGAAACAAAGAGTATCTGTAAGTTGAGTTAACTCACATTTTTAAGGGATCAGGTGAACTTTAGTTTCTAAGTTTAACCAACTTGAAATGTTTTAACAGTGTACAGTCAATCATTAAAATCTTGTTAGAAAGGGAACACATAGAAAGCATTTTTGTTACTCAGTATTTGATAATTAAAAAATAAATAAAACCAAATAAGGAAAAGTGATAATTCGAATCACTATACAAACATTTTGTAATTCATTAATATTTTATTCAATGTACTTCAATATTATACTAATTTTTAAAAACTATAAAACTATTTATGTCACAATTTTAATGCAACATCTACAAGGCTACCTCAAACATAAACCATTAGAAGACGTAATTGTCACGGTTGGTAAACCATGATCTCTGGGTTTTGCACTTTGTGGTGAAGTCTGTAGCTGTGTCCCAAAGTTGAGTGTACGCACTTCGAAGACCAACTAACTCAGTTAGCTGGATTTGAATGTTGACGATTTTGTGTGATCTTGGATCATTTGGTTCTTCGAAGCTCATCCTGGAGCTGCTGTCATAGCAACAGGTCCGTTAGCTTAAACCTGCTCGGGAGCAGCTTATTTCATGTAAACAGGATTAGATCGCTTCTTTTCAACCAGAACTGATACTCAAAATATCTGCTACCACCACTACTTTATTACAATAGTATCGTACTGATCCAGGGACAATAATTTGAAATAATAATCATTTTAAAAATTATTTAAAAATAATATAAAAATGCTGTGTAGTCCATAACAGCCTACTATAGACACAGCCAGTTTTACTCACTGAAATATTTATTTGTCATAAAAGTATTACTTCATAATTGTATTCGAGTCTTACACACATGCTATCCAGATAATAGAGTCGTGCATTATTTTGAGTGATGACTGTTATTATAAGAGTGGCTTGATGGAGCGCAGGAGATGCAGATAACATGATAATGACCCTTAAGAAACTTTCATTAAAGGGGGGGTGAAATGCTATTTCATGCATACTGAGCTTTTTACACTGTTAAAGAGTTGGATTCCCATGCTAAACATGGACAAAGTTTCAAAAATTAAGTTGTACGTTTGAAGGGAGTTCTGTTCCAAAAATACTCCTTCCGGTTTGTCACAAGTTTCTGAAAGTTTTTTTCGAGTATGGCTCTGTGTGACGTTAGATGGAGCGGAATTTCTTTATAAGGGCACTTCTGCCGGAAGAGCGCGCGCTCCTGTATAGCGAGGCTGAGCAGCACAGACATTTCACTGATCAGAGCGTCGCGAAAAGTCACAAAACAAGTGTGTTTTTGGTTGCCAGGGCAAGACAACCCTGCACAGATTACCAAAGAAAAAACAGCATTAAGGGACCAGTGGATGGAGTTTATTTTTACAGAGCATCAACGGAGTTGTGCAAGTGTTTTTGTTTGTTCCCTGCATTTCGAAGATGCTTGTTTTACAAACAAGGCCCAGTTTGACAACGGATTTGCATATCGTTTATTTCTTAAGGATGATGCAATCCCAACGAAAAATGGTCACGATCGTGTGTTGGAACCACAGGCGGTGAGTAAAACTGCTTAAAATATCTCTGCCTCCTTGTTAGTGCTTCCGCCTCTCATCGGAGACCCGGGTTCGAGCCTCGCTCGGAGCGAGTCGTTGCTGCTGCTGCTCTCGTTCAGTTTCAGCCTCGGGATCTGATTCTGGATCATAAATAAACGGCTGAATCTGACTGTTAGCCATGGTTTGTTTTTGGATGATGGTTTTTTTCCTCAAGGTAATGTCACAGCTTACAAACTGCTTCCATACTGGCGCTCGTGATTCTTTAGCTCCGCCCACACGTCACGCCTCCAGCCGGTCGTGTTTTTCCGGGAAAAATCGGTACAGACTATCTTTCTCTTGTGAATATAATAAAACTAAAGACTTTTTGGAGTTATGAAGGGTGCAGTACTACTCTATAGGTACTCAAGATTAACAGGATATTGAGTGAAAACGAGCATTTCACCCCCCCTTTAATGCTGTCGTAACAAATCTGTCCAAATATAAAATGAAATGAATACATAATTTCTACATTGAAATAAAAATGTAAAGACTGCACAACTATTATAATTTGCGAATCTAAATAATTGTGAATCATGAAAAAATTCTAATAAAATAAAAACATGTATCTATTATCTGTTTCATGTATCTATTATGACATTTATGTAGTTTTGTTTGCTTGGCTGTTTCCTTATAAAAGTCCAGAAATTTGTCAAGTTTTTCGTCGGGTGTCGTTTTAAATTATATGACGTCATTACATTGCCGTCTTGCCACCAGCCAATCGCTGCACTGCTGATCATGGTTTCGAGTATCGATACATATCCCCTTTTAAGACAACACATGAACGCGCAATTATCTCAGATAACTCAATCCAGCGATACTAATCATACACAACAAGTGTGTTCGAAGAACCCAATTAGCCGGATCAGGATTAGCACGATGATATCATCTTGGATGTGTCATTTGATCTCGGATGTAATAAGTGACGTACGAAGAACGGGCCCCTGGTCTCCGAAGTGCACGAAGGGCCCTCCGAAATGCGTGAGATGCTCCGCCTTCGCAGGATTTCCTAATTCCTCCACCTGGTGTTTCTGATTAGCGCTCTGTCGCATAGCAACGGTGCCAGAGGAGAGCTGAAGAGAGGACTGTCAGGATAGGAGGAGCCAGAACTGCTCGTTTTTGTTTTTATGTTTTACGTCAAAGTGGAGAAGGTGATGTACCTCAGGCTTAGCCAAGACCGAGGCCAGGTAAATTACACTGGTTTGCTGTGTCCTTTGTCGGATTACATCTTTAAATGCAGGTACTGGCTTGGAGATTACTTGAATAATGTAATGATACATATGGAAAAACTACAAAATACACGAACACACACATAGCAGTTAAAATGCTGACAGATATTTTACAAAGGTGCAATTTTACGTAGTTTGTTGTCTTGACCAAGGTGATCATATGTAGACTGGTTTGCTACCCAGATTTTTTAAGGCAGTTAACCATGAAAATAAAACTGAATAAACTGATTATAATTTTTTTTAGCATAGTCCAGCTTAATGTTCAGTGGCCTCTGTGACAGCTAACAGTGCTCTGTTTGACCGGTCCCAGTCCTGCAGATGCAGTCTTTCATATAGTTACAATAATGCATTAATATTCTCACAATAAATGGTGTTACTTTCATTTTCAAAACTGTAGGAAAGTACATCCGTAAAGTATACTCGAACAAATATAAAGTACTACGGGTTTTTTTTCTCGCAGGAGAGCAGCACTACAAAATTATGGTATTTTACAACATGATGCATTGTTGTAGATTAAACTACCCAACAGTTTTACTCTCAATACCTTAAATATATTCGAGTATGAAATATTATACTTTTACTTTAAGGACAGTTCAGCCAAAAATTACAATTCTGTAATCATTTACTCAATGTGTTCCAGGTTTGGAATTTTTTATTTTTGGGTGAACTGTCCCTTTAGCAAAGGTTTTAAATAACTAGTTTTTCAACTAGTTAGACAACTAGTTTTTCCCCAATATGGTGTTAGTAGTTATTATAGTTTACTAAAGTATCTCTATTTCTTTTACTAATTACGTTGTCATAGCTCTAAACAATTTCTCTTTTCCTTCCTTCCCTAAATCAGACCAGACCCCTGTACTGCAGTATAAAGCTGAATGTGGCAGTGCTGGACAGGTGTTTAATGGTGTTGTTCTGAGCAGCGAGGCCCTGACAGAGCTGCTGGATCTTCTGAGAAGTGCTACAATCCAGACCCTGGTGTTTCTCTTCAGTCTGTCAGTGGTACATCGTACAGAGTGGTCTCCAGAGTGTTTGATATGTGCCTCGTTCCAATGTCCACCGCATTTCCCTCCAAGTCGCTGAGGAGGTGCTGACCATTCACCACGAGATTGACCTCCTGAAGACCCCAGAACACACGGAGGCAGCGCTGGACTCAAACTGATGGTGTTTTTCTGATGTTAAACCTAAGCTATGCTGTAAATGGTTTTATACGTTTACAATTTCTTTTAATGTGTAAAAAAAATATTTACAGGACAAAAAATAAACACATAAAAGAATGTTTTGTGAAAAGAAAAATTATAAGCTGCATTAAAATAAATGTTCATGGGTACTTCTCTTTTATTTACACATGAATATGAAAAACAAAAATACAAAATGTACAGAAAGTACTCAGGTTTATTTATGAATAAATTACACACTAAAAAAGAAAAATGTAAACTTATAACTTATGCATTTCATTTTAACTTGCATCAAAAAAATAAACTAGCTAAATTAGGTTTTTCCATTGACAATATGACATTTAAAAAAATATATTGAAAAACTGTAATATACCCATTTTTTCCTACTGTTATCTCTTGGCTAACGAAGAGTGTATTTGTTACACATTCTCTTAAGAAGAGAAAACGTCTCGGTTACGTACGTAACCCTCGTTCCCTGATGGAGGGAACGGAGACGTTATGTCGACCGACAAATGGGGTCTCACTTGGGAGGCCAATCATCTCTGATTTTAAGAGAAAACGCCAATGAAATTGGCAAGTGGATTAACACACCTGAGCCACTCCCCGTGCCAACGGGTATAAATAGGGCGACAGGTGCATCCACTCATTAGGTTTTACGCTGAGGAGCCGAGAACGTGTCCCGGCAACAGCGAATGGTTCAAGGTTGTGGCAGGGGCCAAAGGGTGAGTACATCGCTGCTGGAGAAGGCCATGCTGCTGTTCCGCCCACATAAAGTAAATGGAAGGGATTCCAACCTTCAGTGAGAGATTGCTTCAAATCTTCCCTATTTGTTCTTTCAGCTGGAAAGACAATGGGGAAGCGAGTCTTTAGGAAAAGGTCGCTACGGAGACCACATCCTACCCGTAGGGAGGTGACATGTGGATATACCGATATGGACTGACCCAGGGGGCAGTACTACATATGGAAGGGGTCTCCGAGGCAGGTCCTACCTTGGAGTAGGGATGGAACGGCTGCCAGAAGAGACTGACAGAACGATCTGGAAGACACGGGTTTGCCAAGAGGGAAACCTTACCGTGGAAGAATACACTTATGGGATTACCCCTAGGGAACCCAGCCATATGGACACCTAGCCCAGTACAGGGGCTGACCGGGCTCCGGGCATGCTAACGCCAGTACTGGGCCTGGCAACAGACTGCTCCGCCAAGTCTGACGCCGAGGGTGCTGGAGGATGCTCGACCAGGGTACGCCAACCGGGGAACTCTACTGGGAGAAGAAGGCGCTCACATCCCCGTGTTAGGGGGAATGGCGCAGCAAGCGAGACACCCAGCCAGCCCTTCCCGCCAATTACCTGTTACCTAACACACGGGAAGAAACTGGGTCTACACGGAGGCTGTAAAACCTCGCAAAGGTGTTAGGTGTTGCCCAGCCCGCAGCTCGACAGATGTCTGCCAGAGAGGCGCCGTGCGCCAACGCATAGGAGGAGGCCACACTCCGTGGTAATGGTAAGCCAAGACTATCCAGTGGGCCAACCTCTGCTTAGAGACAGCCTTCCCCTTCTGCTGACCTCCAAAGCAGACCAGGAGCTGCTCAGAGCTTCTGAAGCTCTGGGTGCGGTCCACGTATATGCGAAGCGCTCTTACGGGACACAGCAACGACAAGGCTGGATCTGCCTCCTCCAGGGGCAGCGCTTGCAGGTTCACCACCTCGTCTCGGAAAGGAGGGGTGGGAACCTTGGGCACGTATCCAGGCCGGGGTCTCAGGACAACGTGAGAGTAGGCCGGCCCGCACACAAGGCAATCTTCACTTACCGAAAATGCTTGGAGGTCCCCGACCCTCTTGATGTAAGTGAGCGCGATCAGGAGCGCTGTCTTGAGAGACAGGAACTTCAGCTCAACCGAATCCAGCAGCTCAAAGGGACCCCTCTGAAGTCCCGCCAGGACAATGGAGAGGTCCCAGGAGGGAATCAGGGGTGTCCTAGGAGGATGTAACCTTCTGGCACCCCTCAGGAACCTAACGATCAGGTCATGCCTCCCCAGGGACCGGCCGTCCACTGCATCGTGATGGGCTGCAATGGCAGCCACATACACCTTCAGGGTGGAGGGTGACAGCCCACGCTCCAGCCTACCTTGCAGGAAAGAAAGCAAGACTCTGACCGGGCATCTCCGGGGTCTTCTCGGTGAGAAGAACACCAATTCGTGAACAGACTCCACTTCAGAGCATAGGCCTGCCTCGTAGAAGGGGCTCTAGCCTGAGTGATAGTGTCTACCACCGCTGGGGGCAGATCACTTAGGTCTGCCGCGTCCCGTCTAGAAGCCACACGTGGAGGTTCCAGAGATCTGGACGCGGGTGCCAAATGGTGCCAAGCCCCTGAGAGAGAAGGTCTCTCCTCAGGGGGATGCGCCAGGGAGGGGCTTGAGTTCCGAAAACCAGGTCCGGGTGGGCCAGTAAGGCGCAACCAACAGGACCTGTTCCTCGTCCTCCCTGACCTTGCACAGAGTCTGTGCGAGCAGGCTCACTGGGGGAAACGCATACTTGCGTAAAGCCAGAGGCCAGCTGTGTGCCAGTGCATCTGTGCCCAGGGGGGCCTGGGACAGGGAATAGTACAGCTGGCAGTGAGAGGACTCGTGGGAAGCAAACAGGTCTACCTGGGCTTCCCTGAATCGACTGCAGATCAGCTGGACGGTCTGGGGATGGAGTCGCCATTCCCCGGGGAAAGTGAGCTGTCGTGAGAACGCGTCGGCTGCACGATTGAGCTCCCCCGGGATGTGGACAGCGCGCAGCGACTTGAGCCACGTCTGACTCCAGAGGAGGAGATGGCGGGCGAGTTGAGACATGCGACATGATCGTAGACCACCCTGTCGGTTGATGTACGAAACAGCCGCAGTGTTGTCCGTGCGGACCAACACGTGCTTGTCCAGCACTAGCGGACGAAACCGTCGCAAAGCTAGATGCACTGCCAGCAACTCCAGGCAGTTGATGTGCCAAAGCAGTCGAGTTCCTGTCCAGGACCCGGAAGCTGCCTGCCCGTTCCATGTCGCGCCCCAGCCCGAGTTGGAGGCATCTGTTGTGACAACAACGTGCCGGGACACTTGTTCTAAGGGCACGCCGGCCCGTAGAAAAGCAAGGTCCGACCAGGGACTGAATAGGCGGCGACACATCAGTGTGATGGTGACACGATGTGTACCGCGGCGCCATGCCCATCTCGGGACTCGGGAGTGTAACCACTGCTGAAGTGGTCTCATATGAAGCAACCCGAGCGGCGTGACTGCGGCTGCGGATGCCATATGCCCCAGGAGCCTCTGAAAGTGTTTCAGTGGTACCACTGTCCTGCCTCTGAATGAACTCAGGCAGTTCAGCACTGAATGGGCACGCTCGCTGGTGAGACGTGCCGTCATACTCACCGAGTCTAACTCCATACCGAGATAAGAGATTCTCTGCACAGGGGAGAGCTTGCTCTTCTCCCGGTTGACCTGAAGCCCCAACTGACTGAGGTGCCGAAGCACGAAGTCCCTGTGATCGCACAACTCTTCTCGGAACCGGGCCATAATGAGCCAGTCGTCGAGATAGTTGAGGATCCTAATGCCCACTTCCCAGAGTGGGGCAAGGGCGCCCTCCGCGACCTTTCGTGAAGACACGGGGGGACAGGGAGAGCCCGAAGGGGAGGACCTTGTACTGCCATGCCTGACCCTCGAAAGCAAAGCGCAGGAACGGTCTGTGACGAGGGAGGATAGAGATATGAAAGTACGCGTCTTTCAGGTCGATCGCTGCAAACCAGTCCTGGGGCTGGACGCATTTGATAATGCGTTTCTGCGTCAACATCCTGAACGGGAGCTTGAGTAGGGCCCGATTCAAGACTCGCAGATCCAGGATAGGTCGAAGGCCACCGCTTTTCTTGGGCACGATGAAGTAAGGGCTGTAAAACCCCGTCCTCATCTCGGCTTGAGGGACCGGCTCGATTGCATCCTTCGCCAGCAGGACAGCAATCTCCTCGCGCAAGATAGGGGCGTCCTGGACTGCTACCGAAGTCTCGAGCACGCCATTGAACTTGGGGGGTCCCCGGGCGAACTGAATCGCATAGCCGAGTCGGACCGTCCAGATGAGCCAGCGTGACGGGTTGGGCAGCGCAAGCCGCGCTCCCAGATACCGTACAAGTGGCACCAAAGGGACAGTCGACATACCCACAGTGGTGGAGCGATGGGGAGTCATGCCGGAAGGCCCAGAAGGCACTGCGTCCTGGGTCATCGCAACCACACTCCCCGTGTTCCCGGAGGAACTGGCCAGAGACGCGTGGAGAGGCGTTGCGTCTCCGAACCGCGACCTCTTGGCCGCTAGCGAAAGGGGGCATCGTGGGTGAGAGTGAGGAAGCTGTGCGTCGCTCATTGTCAGCCCACGAGCCTTGCAACTCGGAGGAATGAGAAATTGCTCTTTCAATGAAAATGTGGGTGCCACTGGCCGTTCGACCAGCGGCGGAACAGACCCAGAAGATTCTCCACCCGGCCCTCCCCCGGGGGAAGGAGTGGCGTTGTCTTCGCCATCTCCTGAAGAGCAGTTCTCCGCATCTCCGAGTTGCCCGTATCAGGGCCGCTTAGTCGACTTCCTCGAGGACTTTGCAGCCGGGACTTTGACACGGGGGGCGCCGCTCTCCTGCGCGGGGCTCGACGCGCCGGCCTCGAAGAACTCTCAGCACGGGGCGGAGCTGGTGTGGAGGACGCAGGGGGGCGCCCTCGGCGACGAGCAGGCTGAGGCACTGCCTGCGACGGAATGGTGGCAACCGGAGGATCACGTCGTGGCAAGATGCGCTGTATGGCCTCAGTCTGCTGTTGTTCTGTCAGGAACTACTGGGCACAGCCCTGACAGCGTCGCCACACAGGACAGCCTGGGACATGGGAGCATCGAGAAAATGCAATTTGTCAATGTCTCTCATACAGACCAGGCTGAACCTGAAACGGCACTACTGGACCACCAGAGTGGACATCGCCTACCCGAGGGACTGCGTTGTGACTTCCGTCACCCTGAAGGGGGAGGTCAGTCGCCATGCGCAGCTCCTGCATCAACCTCGGGTTGGTCCTACCCTCGTGCATTTGTTAAAGCCTTGGCTTGTTGGGATTGCAGGATAGCCATGGCATGCAAAGCAGAGACAGCTTGGCCCGCAGCACTGTAAGCCTTGGTAGTGAGCGCGGCCGACAGCTTACAGGCCTTGGGTGAGAGGCGCGGACTATCCCTCCCAGTGGCGGCGTTTTGCGGACACAAGTGCACCGCAATCGCACTCTCCTGCTGGGGAATGTCAACACACCCCTAGCTGCCCCGCCATCGAGGGTAGTGAGGACGGAGGAACGAAATGAGCTGCTTCCGGCCGTAAAAGGGGCCATCCACGACTACATCACTTCCCCATGCACATCTGGGAAGAAAGGAACCAGAGTAAAACGCGGTTGTGAGTCGCGCTCCACACCGAGAACCAATCAAACAGCCATGAGCACTCAGGGCTGGGCGGTGCATTCACCTCCATCCTGATGCTCACAGCTGCCCGGGCAAGCACGGCTGTCAACTCTGGGTCCAATTCGGCAGTGGCGACAACACCCGAGGGGGGCAGCCCCGCCGAATCTTCATCCACAGAGGTCAACAGCCCATCCCCGATGCTGCAATCGACATCTGATCTCCGGCGGCAAACTGAATGACCCGTTGGGACTGCCATAAGACAGCCCAGCAAAATCACCCCACAGCCACACAGGACAAACACTGCGGAAGGGGTAAGAGGTCCGTGGGGCGTGGCCCGGCGGAGAAGCTCTCACTGTCACCTTCAAATCTCCCAGAGCACTAGCCGGCGGTCCTCTGCTCGAGACAGAGAACCCAGAACGGGTAGTGACAGAGGGGTCTGCTCCCTTCCCTTTAAGAAAGGGGAGACGCGATCACAGCGTTGCCATGGTCACACACGCAGCGCGTGCATGAACCAACCACGAACGCGCCTTCAGCGTGCTGAATGCCCAGACACGGAAGAGAGCGAACGTGGCCGTTGTCAGAGAACAGGAAACGACCGCATCCAGAAGGACGCAGACGAAACGGCGTCTTGAAAAAGATGCGAATCGTCCACGATTTGCTCTTTTAGGAAATCTGCTCTCTTAGTTGAAGCGCCCAGGGGAATCGCTGAAAGGGACACCGCTGTTTGCGCCGTACCGCCAACCAGAACAGCTTCCCGACACAGCAGATGAATGGCTTTGTGGAGTATAACAGCTTTCATACAACCACTCGGCTCCGAAGCAAAAATCTAATGAGTGGATGCACCTGTCGCCCTATTTATACCCGTTGGCACGGGGAGTGGCTCAGGTGTGTTAATCCACTTGCCAATTTCATTGCCGTTTTTTCTTAAAATCAGAGATGATTGGCCTCCCAAGTGAGACCCCATTTGTCAGTCGACATAACTCGTAGTGACCGACAGATAGGGAACTTGTGCTCTTCTCTCTCTGGAGTTTGATGTCCTCCCTGAGCACCTCCACTCACTCCCTCACCTGTCCCAGGACACTTAGCAAATAAACCATGCCTGTTAACAACAACAGCACAATGAATTTCAGCAAAAAATTGTCTGTTAACTTTGTATTTTTAAGTCTTTCCCAGCAGGCTCACCCTCTCCAGAATAGTAATAAAACAAGAGAAAATGGAAACACTTATGAAAAATATAAAGACAGCTCTGTAATCTTACCAATATGAAATATGACACAGCAGGCCATGCATACAAAATACTGCAGTGCTAAAGTTTGGTTAAAACATTTGTAGACATATCTTGTATGACAGCACTTCAAAAACACAACAAAGAGAAAGACCATTGTCTTATATAGCAGCTGTCTTATTGTTTGTGGGCTTTATGTAAAAAAAAAAACTGGCTTTTAACACTTTAGCTAAGTATTTGAGTGAATGAAAATACAATAGCCTACTTACATATCAATGTGAAGTCCTCCACAGAACTCTCACCTGCCACCGTCGTCATGTGCGCGCAAGTGATTCTGGGATATGGAAGGGTGCGAAGTGTCCATCAGATGTACACTTCATTTTCATGGGAATTGAAGGGCGCATTTCAAGTCGCTTTCGAAATTCGTCAGCCTTTGTTGCACCGCGGTGACGCATTCGCACTTCAAATGCACCCTTCAAAGTGCGCATTCTGACTTTGGGACAGCTTACGTCGTGACGCTGTGACGCAATCGCACTTCACATCCACACTTCGGAGTACACACACTTCACTTTGGGACACAGCACATGTCTTTTTTGCCTTCATGTGTACATGCTTTACAGTGCATGACAGTAGACAACACACGTGTCAAACTTGCTACTGAAACCCAATTAGCGGGTTCTCAGAATCAGACCTGTAGAGGTGGATTGTACACTTAAAAATGTTTTTAACTGTCTCTGTTGGTTGCTGGAAACTGGCAGCTTTTTAAAAACAAGGTACATAGCACTCAGCTTTCAAAACTGCTATCAATACAAAATGTCTATAGTAAATGTTGTATTTTTGCCAGGATATTCCATCACAGAGAGACAGCTTGGAGTGTGGGGTGTTCATGCTAATGGTATGTTACAAATGAAGATGAAAGTTAACCTTAGCTGACTTTGGGGATTCCGTTAGTGGCATTTCAAAGGCAATAGGTATATGAAGAGTATGTAAGGGATAAGTATCTTAAAATCAATGTCTTATGTTACAGTATGCACTATACATTACTTTTGAGTGGGCTTTTGATTTCACCCAGGTGAGAGCCTTGCATTTATACAAAAAATTAGTTGATGGCTCTTTCAGTTTGCCTCAGTTTTCGATGGTTTTTTTTTTTTTTGTTCTTCTTTCCATAGATAGACATGCCTTACATTCATGAGTGCTGGCTGAACTTAGTATTAAAGTGCATGAGCCATGAAACGTGAGAAACAGATTTGCAAAACCATGCTGTCTTTCCAAAGTTTTAACTCTCTTTTATTTATTTCTGACACCATTAACTGTGTTATAGGAAAGCCTTAAGCCTCAAGGAAGACCAAGTGAGCTACATGAACGGTTGTCTCAAGGAACATGGGATTCTTGCGGTATAATGTCTAAGTCGCTACCAATTGTACATTTTAGAAATTTTAACTCTGAGCCAGTGTTATGTAAGTTACTCTTAATTAAAAAAAGTAATTAATTACTAGTTTCTAATTGCATCAGTGTAGATTACTATACAAATTACTCTCTCCAAAAAGTATTTAATTTCTTATTACTAATTACTTTCTAAATCCTATATCAACCTGGACAAGTTAATGATACAAGGATAGACATGAAATGTTTCTTTTAATTCTTTCAAGTAACTATATACATTTTTCTGTTCACACTTTAGATTAGGGTCCAGTTCTCACTATTAACTATTTTGCCTCGATGTACTTCTAATTACTGCTAAGTAATACTTAGTAAAGTAGTTGTTAAGTTTAAGAATTGGTTAGGATTAAGTATTTGGAGTAAGGTCTTGAAGAATAAGACATTAATATGTACTTTTAATAATAAACAGGCAATATCCCAGCAATGTTCATGCTAATACTCAACTAGTTTTAATTGAGAATTTGAAAGTATTTAAAGTGAGAAGGGTGCATAAAAAGCATGCATTTTAATGTTAAACTTTAAATGCTGATGTTACAGCCACAGTGTTGAGTTCAATTACATATGAAGTATTTGTTATTAAATTACAGTATCTAGTTACACCCAACACTGCTCTCAGCATACTGGTCTTTGTATTCCTTTTACTTGGTCCACTTCACAATGAGAACAGACGGCCATTAACCTTTTTTTTATTTATTTTTTTATTTTTTTACACTACAAACATATGTATCCCCAGAACAAAGACAGATAAATTCAAAAACTGGGCACTGGGGCCAGTATCTTCATATTTCTCCTTTTTGTTTGCTTACAGTTGCCAGCATCTGTTCTGGAGGACATTTTTATCCATGTTGTTCTTCAGGAGGGTGACGAGGCAATTCTGAAACTGGCACTTGTGTGCACTCCCTTCAGAGACGTTGTGATGAGGGAAGCCTTCAGAAGATGAGCCCATTTTCTTTGGCTTGACAGTGTGTTCTCTAGTAGTTTTTGCATAACTTTACGTATTTTTATCTTAAGAAATTATTTTTTTATTTGCTTGAACAGCCGGTTAATGAATTCCAGCCTTGTGGATTTTTGAATGTGTGTACTTTTACATGTTTACAGGTGTCACAAATTGGAGTGCCTTTTCCTCATACTACAAGGCGGAGTACTACAAAATGTACACACTGGAAACTTGAATGCAGTGTGGAGATGCTTTCAAAAATTGTATTCCAGGTATGCAGTGTTAGTTGTTGCCATGTGGTGTTTTGCTTTTAATGATTAATTAAAACATTACAAAAATAATGAACATTGGAATATCTTTTCGGCTGGTTTCTATTATAGTTGATTTTACTAATGAGATGGAATCTGCCACACTTTTAACATTGAACAAGGTGCATGGACACAAACAGTACAAGAATATGAAGAAAATAATCATACACCACTTATGATGAAGAGGACTTTAATACTTTAAAATGTTGTTTTTGAAATGACTGTTTAGTTTTTTGTGTGTTAGCTATTTTTCTATTGCTGTAAGTTAACTTAAAAAAATGATTGATTATAGATGAAAACTTCACATCAAGATGGACAGAAGTGGGATGAGGAGGACCGAGACGGACAAAATGACTTTGTCCAGGAAATTTGTATAGAGGTCATAGTTAAGGGCATTTTTGTTTATATTATTCAATTTAAACAGGTCATTGGATATATTTTTATTACACATTATTATACATACATTCACAAACAGCTAAATATTTTTACCTGAAAACGAGCTTTTCGTCTCGTACTCCCTCATATAATTTCAAACCTGTATCACTATCTTCTGTGGAACACAAAAATATATTTTCAGATTTTCTTTTTCTTCTGTTCATTGCAAGTTGATCATTTAACAACTATAAAAATAAAAATAGTGATAAGGATAACTTAACCATATTCAACTACTCAGTGCTTAATACTGTTTATTACTTACTGTCAACTTAATTTAAAGGTTGGCAATGTCAAAATGCAACATGTATTACATACAAATATTCTGGTTTTCATTTAAATTATTATTTTTTTTATTTTTTTACCATTTTACCTTCATTGAATGTAGTGTTGCTTAAAGGTATAAGTAATGTTGAGTAATGCTAGTCCATCAATAACATTTACCTTTTCAAGCAGGAAAAAGATGATTGGCCAAATAGTCCCTTGAGAGCTGAGACACTTGTTATTTTCCTTAAATTAATGAACTGTAAACTGTTATACTTATAACCATGTATATACACACTCTCCATAAAGCCCTTATTTTATAGTGGTCGACCGATATGTGTTTTTTGACTGCCGATATCTTAGAAAGCAGGGGGTCAATAGCTGATAAAAAGCCGATATGATTTTTTAAATTATTATTATTAATATTTAAGAAGTTTGAAATCACTTGACAGTGGATTAAAAAGTTGATGTGTAAAAGAGACACGCTTATACTTTAGATGACAGTATTTTTCACAAATAAATATTTAATACGAATATAATTAAAAAGAAAGTAAACACTGTAATCAAGTATTTGGGGAAGTGTGTGTGCACTGGGAATCATATTTTTCATATAGACTCAGGGTACACATTTTACACACAGTGCAAATGGCATGAATATGACAGTGACACATTTCACAAGATCTCACAGATAGATTCAACTAAGTTTGCAAGGTTTGTGAAAATAAATGTTCATTAGTCATTCAAAGATTTGTTTAAATTATATAAATCCATATTTGCTTAATGCAGAAGGCAAACGATAAAGTATTGAAATGTTTGCCTTTCTATTACTAATATGCCTAATGTAAAAGCAATCCTTATCATACTTTCTGTGTACATTAATTCCTTCTTTCTGTAGTATTAGACAGAACTGTTAATAACGACGACGATCGAGAGAGAGTTAGCACTGTGTGTTCAGACGCTGCAGCTCTCTGCACTGTCAAAATAAAAGCCCTGCCTCGAACACATCGACCAAGAAGAAAAACTTATCGGCCGATGCCAATATATCAGTCGACCACTAATGCAGTCAGGAGATGGTGTGATGCAATGATTGGTTTCCACATTTTTGCACATTTAAAATGTATGAAAATAAATATTTTCTATCACTTTATCACCCTTGAAATGTCCTCTACACTAAATAATCTAGCCCTCATACTTGCATAACAGTAGCAGTCTATTTATTTAGTGGTCCAAGATGAAGTCAGTATATATATATATATTGATGACAAGATGGGACAAATATAATGTAATTTAGTGATGGCAGATGCTGTGCGCTGCCGGTAGATGTACAGTCAGAACGTCGAGCACGGTTATTAAAGGTTTGAGTGTGCGTACATTCGAAAGAAACAATGTGTTCGACAATTAAAGATGCAACGCTTCTGTGGAGTGCACGTCATTGGAATCAATGTGCTCAGTCATTAAAGAGCAGGGCGGCGTTTCTGTTATTCGGTTGGGCGGTCCTGAGCTCCGTTTCGACACACTCTCAGAATTGCACTTGACGACGGTTAAATGTTGTTTAAAATATTAATACCCACAGAAAACTTAGGACTAATCGCCATTGAAGGGTTTGTGAGACGCGCCAAATTAAATGGAAGTGTTGACCGTTTCCATTTGAAGTGAAATAAGCTCTCATCATCTACTGAAATATTTAATTATTTCAGTCATGCGTATGAATGAATTTCACTACGCTTTATCAATTTATTTCATTTCACTAGTGTTTCTAAGAGGCTTTTCAATAATTATAGCCTCATCGCAGCCCTATTCTCTTGACTTGTTTTAACAAAACATAATTTTCAAACAGTGAAGTTCAGCCCATGTCATTTTTGTTCAGGCTAGTTGCATCTATTTTGAGCTACCAAAAGCTGAAGTATGCCTGCCCAAAGGATAAACAGGCATTTTGGAATTTAGCGAGCCCTAAAGTCAAGAATAAAGAACAGTCACTGAAAATTAGGGTTAGACCAAACCAGACTAACCCTAAAAACCCCTAACCCTAACAACATTTATACAATTATTACATTATGTTAACATTTTAACATATTAATTGAATCCTTCAAATAGACAACATTATAGTTTACATAAAAACCATTACAATTCCCATTATAACCCTGAAATCTATTATTTGTGTTTTTGGGAGGAGTTTTATACAGTATTGTTCAAAATAATAGCAGTACAATGTGACTAACCAGAATAATATATCGTATATTTTTTTATTGCTACGTGGCAAACAAGTTACCAGTAGGTTCAGTAGATTCTCAGAAAACAAATGAGACCCAGCATTCATGATATGCACGCTCTTAAGGCTGTGCAATTGGGCAATTAGTTGAATTAGTTGAAAGGGGTGTGTTCAAAAAAATAGCAGTGTGGCATTCAATCACTGAGGTCATCAATTTTGTGAAGAAACAGGTGTGAATCAGGTGGCCCCTATTTAAGGATGAAGCCAACACTTGTTGAACATGCATTTGAAAGCTGAAGAAAATGGGTCGTTCAAGACATTGTTCAGAAGAACAGCGTACTTTGATTAAAAAGTTGATTAGAGAGGGGAAAACCTATAAAGAGGTGCAAAAAATGATAGGCTGTTCAGCTAAAATGATCTCCAATGCCTTAAAATGGAGAGCAAAACCAGAGAGACGTGGAAGAAAACGGAAGACAACCATCAAAATGGATAGAAGAATAACCAGAATGGCAAAGGCTCAGCCAATGATCACCTCCAGGATGATCAAAGACAGTCTGGAGTTACCTGTAAGTACTGTGACAGTTAGAAGACGTCTGTGTGAAGCTAATCTATTTTCAAGAATCCCCCGCAAAGTCCCTCTGTTAAAAAAAAGGCATGTGCAGAAGAGGTTACAATTTGCCAAAGAACACATCAACTGGCCTAAAGAGAAATGGAGGAACATTTTGTGGACTGATGAGAGTAAAATTGTTCTTTTTGGGTCCAAGGGCCACAGGCAGTTTGTGAGACGAACCCCAAACTCTGAATTCAAGCCACAGTACACAGTGAAGACAGTGAAGCATGGAGGTGCAAGCATCATGATATGGGCATGTTTCTCCTACTATGGTGTTGGGCCTATTTATCGCATACCAGGGATCATGGATCAGTTTGCATATGTTAAAATACTTGAAGAGGTCATGTTGCCCTATGCTAAAGAGGACATGCCCTTGAAATGGTTGTTTCAACAAGACAATGACCCAAAACACACTAGTAAACGGGCAAAGTCTTGGTTCCAAACCAACAAAATTAATGTTATGGAGTGGCCAGCCCAATCTCCAGACCTTAATCCAATTGAGAACTTGTGGGGTGATATCAAAAATGCTGTTTCTGAAGCAAAACCAAGAAATGTGAATGAATTGTGGAATGTTGTTAAAGAATCATGGAGTGGAATAACAGCTGAGAGGTGCCACAAGTTGGTTGACTCCATGCCACACAGATGTCAAGCAGTTTTAAAAAACTGTGGTCATACAACTAAATATTAGTTTAGTGATTCACAGGATTGCTAAATCCCAGAAAAAAAAAATGTTTGTACAAAATAGTTTTGAGTTTGTACAGTCAAAGGTAGACACTGCTATTTTTTTGAACACACCCCTTTCAACTAATTGCCCAATTGCACAGCCTTAAAAGCGTGCATATCATGAATGCTGGGTCTTGTTTGTTTTCTGACAATCTACTGAACCTACTGGTAACTTGTTTGCCACGTAGCAATAGAAAATATACTAAAAACCTTGATTATTCTGGTAAGTCACATTGTACTGCTATTATTTTGAACAATACTGTATATGTTCTGCAAAACCTCTAAAATTGTCCTGTCAGTCATTTGTCTTCACTAGTTTCATGTGATAAATGATATATAACATACCTACAGACGATGTAGTAACCTACCATAGTAAGACCTATCATGTTTCTTTAAGGGCACTGTAAGAAAACACAACATTTTCCAAAATTGGCGGTACACTCCAGGCACATCTCTGCTTAATAGAATACCTTGCCAATAAAATCAATAACACAACTATGTGGTAAAAGTAAAATGACATGGACTAACTTTCAACTCCAATAATCCAATCCAGTCAGTGACCAACTGCCACCTCCTCCAAGGCTCTTGTCAGTTCCTCTCGGGGAGTAATGTATCGTGAAGAGGTCCAGCAAGGAGGCAGCTGACAGGGTGAGTGGACCACCACAAAAGAGTTCCTCCATAATGGAAGAGTGCTCCTTTATGGCATTTAGCACCTCAATGTCTCCAGTTCTTCTTTAAGTCTTTTAATCAGATAAGTACATATACTGTCAGAATAAAAAATTTCTTAATCATCGGTAGAGTTCTATATTTAATATGCAACACAAGTGTATGTCACACCCAGGGGCGGGCTATGCTTTGACTAAGCCACACCCCTTCTCAACTTCCACCTCGAGGAGGTCCCCAAAGCCAACCCAATGGCCAAACAACACGAGAACAAGTAAGTGATAAAACAATCTTTATTTAAATATTTAAAAATAGCTTGGGGAATAGGGAAAGGGCAATTAAAACTAAACTCTGACTCGGCCCTCCAGATGGGCTATGGCCGGGAAGAGGTCAGGGAGCAAGGGGGCCACGGGGATCCGGGGCGTGGGACTCGGGGCCCGGCCAGAGTCTTAGGTATCCGTAGCGCCCTCCTTCTTCCTCCTCTTCGCTGAATACAACTCACGGTAAGTACTGGTTCACACAGTTCGTTCTCGGGGTGCTCACTCTCTTTCTCTTCCTCCACAGGCAACGGCTGGGACACAAAGGCACAGTTAATTCGGCTTGGTTTTGCTCTCACCTCTTCGCTGATTGCAGCTCACAGTAAGTACTGGTTCACACAGTTCGTTCCTTGGGTGCTCACTCGCTTTCTCTTTCTCCACAGGCAGCGGCGTAAGTACAGGTTTCCTCGGTCTCTCCTCGTGTTACCCACTCTCTCTCCTTTTCTCTCCACAGGTATCAACTTGGGCACAATAGCACAGTTAGTTTGCTTTGAATGGCTCTCACCTCTGGGCTGGACACAGCGTACTGTAAGTACAGGTTTCGCTCTATTTCTCCTCGCGTTATCCACTCTCTCTCCTCCTCTCTACAGGTATCAACTTGGACACAAAACACAGTTACTCTGCTTTGGATGGCTTTCACCTCTGGGCTGGACACAACGTACTGTAAGTACAGGGTTCGCTCTATTCCTCCTCGTGTTATTCACTCTCTCTCCTTTTCTCTCCACAGGTATCAACTTGGGCACAATAGCACAGTTAGTTTGCTTTGAATGACTCTCACCTCTGGGCTGAACACAGCGTACTGGAAGTACAGGTTTCCTCTGTTTCTCCTTGTGTTACTCACTCTCTCTTTCCTTCACTCTCCACAGGTATCAACTTGAGCACAATAGCACAGTTAGTTTGCTTTGAATGGCTCTCACCTCTGGGCTGGACACAGCGTACTGTACGTACAGGTTTCCTCTGTTTCTCCTTGTGTTACTCACTCTCTCTTTCCTTCACTCTCCACAGGTATCAGATTGGACACAAAGCACAGTTAGTTTGCTTTGAATGGCTCTCACCTCTGGGCTGAACACAGCGTACCGTGCTATCTCCGGAGATCTGAAGCACGCTCACAACATATACTGTACTGAACTAGGCTAGAACCAGCAGTCTCCTTGTCCTCCCGCGACGAAGTGCGTGAAGGCGGGGGTTTATCTGACAGGACACACGGCAATACACAGCAACCCACAGCAATATACAGCACCACGTCAAAATTATAGGTTTTCACAGCACGAAGACTCACCCACCACACTCAGTGTACGAAAAGGACACCCGTCTTCCTTCACTTCGCTTGGTTCGGATCTGGCGATGGAATATGCGGCCTAGCTAGTGATGTCGTCGTTGTGACTACTTCAATAAGTATTCCTTCGGCTCTCCCACCACGCTATATTAGGGGTAGGGCCGCCCTCCTCCTCCTGGAGAGATCTACACAACGCCAGGTCAATATACAGGGCACTTTCGGCTTGCTCTTAGTACTCACATCAATGCCGCTTCCAATCCCCTTTTTCACGTCGTCTCAATTCGCCGTATAATCCGTTCACTTCTCAACCTTTAAGGTTCGCGATGTCTTCACAATCATACAATTCCAGCCTGAGGGAGAGAGAGAGAGAGAGAGAGAGAGAGTTAGACAGCCACCAGCAGCGCACCAAGACAGGCACGACACAGTGCTTCACACACACCAGAAAGAGCTCCCAGACTGTGAAATAACTTGGCCTTAAGTACTGCCTTGTCCAGCGTATCCTCCAATCACCAACCGCTGTCCCTAACTAGGCACAGGTGCATCGAATTCCCTGATTTTCCCTCTTACGGCGCTACCGGAAGTTCTGTTTGTTCTGTTTTTCCGGTCCGGGCGGAATTTTGGTTCCGCCCCTAAAGATCGTCACCTTGTGACATGTACAAGTAACACATTTATGAAAACTTGACCCCTACAGTGTACGTTGTTCTTACCTTTTATTTTAACACCTTTATTAATATTCAGAAAAAATGGGTGACCAAACATGTAATCTTACTGTTTGAGAGACATCTCTATCATTCCCTTTAGATAGTATGTTAGTGCTGCATTGATAAGATCCTGACGTTCTTCGAGGGTTGAAACCTTGCTTAAGGCACCGAGCGTGTGGAGACAGTTTGAAGCTTCCAACATCCCTGTGTGTGTGCCTCCGTAATGGTTTCTGTCCTCTGGATCTAAAAGTTAGTAAGAGAAGAGGTTTTATTTGAAATAACCTTTTGTTGCTGGTAATGTGAACTGTTATCCTAGTCCAAAATAGATACATAATGGCTAATGTAGTACAATAAATGACTATGATGAACATACAAAAGTTTTTTTTTAAATTTGTTTTAGCATACCTTCATGACAGTGACATCTGGTATAAATATTATTCACTGTTGACTGAAAGTACATGCTAATGTAATGAACCAATAACTTGTTGACATAAGGGCCTCTTGTTATTGTAGTTGTTGTTACAAAAATGTCCTTTAGATGTGCAAATTTTAAATGTTTAATATGTCCACATTTATAAAACATCCATCTATATGTAAATCACACTTGGTCCCGACTACGCCACCTGGGGTTTGTAACCACGAAAATAGACAGTTCTTGATAGAAAAAAAAAACGAGACGTGACTATCCAGCTCAATACCTTTATTGACAAAGAGTTATAAACCTCTGAATCAAGTTTGAGAATATTCTAAAAGAATTTATTAAATATACAGGTAAGGTCAATTACTAAAAATCACAGCCCACCAGTCTTACAATAGGAGCCAAGCCTGTGTGAAGAGAGAGAAATTCACTGAACACGGATTCGCCGCGCTAAGAACACACACCACACGTGCACAGTTTTCAAGAAGGTTAACAATACCACTTTAAAAGAAAAGTGTAGTGACTAATACAAACCACTCCACACTCCCAAATCAATACACATGCAGTGCAGGAAAGGCCCATGACCCCGGAGGAAAGATCTTCCACACAGGCTGGCTCCTAAGACACAAAACATATGAATTAAAACTTTTTACACATCACCAATCCAAACTCAAATAATAAAATAAATTATCAAAGAGATAATAACAAGTCAAAACAAGCAAACAAAACAATCAATATATAGCCATAAACTTAAGATTTATATAACAAAATTAAATCATAAACAAAACAGCAGGGCCTAGATGTGTGAGGTCCATATGTATAGGACTCCACAAAGAAAGATCTGCCGAATAAAAACAAAACAAACATAAATACCAAACAAACCATATTAGTATCTGAAATACAAATCCAAATAAACCACTTATAACGCAAATGCCATACATCATAAACATTCAACCTCAGAATTGTTAGATAATCCAATATTACACATAATATGTTAACAATGAGACAAACCTAACAATCTAACACACACACACACACACACACATACCTCTGCTGTCATCCAAGAGTGAAATATAGACTGGGTGACACAGCTCGTTGCTATAGTTTAAACATGGCATCCAACACTCGCACTAACCACGTTAAATCAAATATACACGCCCCACCCCTGAATCCTTATTCACTCGGTCACATATAGCTCCTCAACAGACCAAGAGCATACCCCTCCGCACCCATTTAAAAAAAATAGCACAATACAAAGTAGGGGTAACTGCAGCCTGGAGCAATGGGCGTGGCAAAATGTGGGCGTGTCAAAAGGTTTCTTATTGGTGGAAAGAAAGGTAGGGGGCGTGGCAAAATGTTTAGCGAAAACTGTCTGTTCCGCCTAAAGGTGAGCCATACTCTTAATCGCTATTGGCCCATAGATTAATAGAAAGTGATAAATTAAACACATAATCCTATAAAACCAATTGAAATTCATCCAGTGTAAAAACAGCGTTAATGATCTAAATAATATTATTTTAAATTACTTTCGAAAGTACCTTCAAAACATCTTACTGACATCATCACCACGTTTAGGTCTTAGTTTATCAATAATCAAAAACAGATTACAATTATTTTTGAGAATACAAACGTCTCTTAACATGGTTAGTCGCACTTGCTGTTCTTAAGTTAAAGTCAGCTGTATATGTTAACATTAGTGAACTAACAAGAACAAACAACGTACAGCTGTATGTTTATTAACTAACAAAGTTTAATAAATACTGTATCAAATGTATTGCTAATAGTTAATGTTAGTTAATACATCAGTCAACAAATGAAACTTTATTGTAAAGTGTTACACTAGAAAACTAGGTTTTGCCTGATAGAGAAAAATTTGTAAAAATTTAAAAACGAATACATTTAAATATTAGTCAGAAGAGTTTAGTAACATTGTTTTAAGTTACATTGACCAATTAAGCAAACAGACACAGGTTTATCCACTAAAAGTTTTATTTAGCTTCAGTTTCAGTCACCAATTCAAGTAAAAAGATAGATAGATAGATAGATAGATAGATAGATAAACCATTCATTCATTCATTCTGTAGTAGCAGTCCATAGAACAGAATCCAGCAAACTCTTTGTCTGAATAGAAAGCTGTGAAGATGCCCTTCTTTCCAAGGCCACAGTATCTACATCCATCACATCTGCTGAGCTCCAGCTCCACTCTGTGTGTCTTCCTTACATCTGGACTGATAGATTTCCAGTCAACCATACCTACACAAGAGAAAACAAGATTCAAACAAGTAACCAATAAGTAGAATAAAATATCCAATAAAAAAGAAGCGCAAGAGTCTGAGACTGCAAGTCTGCAGCCAGACCCTCCTCCATTATATTATAATACAACTGTACTACTGACTCTTCACTGAGTAACAAAAGTACATATGCTTCCTGTGCATGGTTTCTAAAAGAATGGAATCAGAAAAAAAGTTGACTGGCACTCATCTATACCACAGGTTATACTAATATTTACATTTATTCATTTAGCAGACGCTTTTATTCAAATCGACTTACAAATGAGGACAGAGTTGAAGCAATCAAAAACAACAAAAAGAGCAATGATATAAGAGCTATAACAAGTCTCAGTTAGCTTAACACAGTACACTTAACAAAGGCTTTTAAATAATATAATAAATGAAAAGAAAACAGATAGAATAGAAAAAGAATAGAGCAAGCTATTTGGTTCATGTGCATGTACCACTCCAACATGTTGGGTTAACTTCACAAGAGTGAATGTGCTTCGAGTGCACTTTGGGCAATGGTACAGTCAAGGCATGAGGATCTAATACAAGAAGGCTAATCATTCAGAGTAAAGTTACTGACAGTGCTTGTCTCCATCTTCTAATGTTCACAATGTGCTTCTGAAGGAAAGTCGGTGTCTTTCTTAGGTGTGGTGGATATGCAATGTTGAAAGCAGGATACATCCAGAAGGCTGTTATGAAGCTTCATCAAAGCTGGTGCACTGGCACACATCTCCATCTTCTGTCACCTCACTGAGCCCTCGAACTATGATTGACATTTTACAGTCAGTATCCATCAGGTGTATGCTAGGAAAGGTGTAGCCGGGTCCCCCTTTAATAAAATAAAAAAATAAAAAGAACAACAACAACAACAATAATAATAATAATAATAATAATAATAAAGAGAAAAAAAGAAAACACTTTTCAGATTCATCAGATTCTGTTGCATCCTCTTTGGCTCAGACAGCGTAGCTATTGCAGAACTGCAGAAACAATCAGAAGCTAATGTATAAGCTTCACAATATACCATGCATTTCATCTTCTTGTATACACTGATAAATCCTACATTGTTTTCTAAAACTATTGCTTTACATTTTTTACAGATGGGCTAAAAAGGTACAGAATAATATTACCCGAAAACTATATTTTACAGTTGATGAGTTTTTTCTTTAATATACTCACTCCAGCAGGTGTCCTGAAGTATGTGTATTTTTTGAGTACATCCTCCACAGAGATTCCTTCAATGCTTTCTCAGCGTCTCCAGGAGCATATTCCTGTCGTGTGGTCTTTGACAGTCCATGTGTCTGGATGTGTTTCTGATACTCACTTTATAACACATTCACATGATCCTCAACAGACACTGAATCCTCCACAACACAAGCTTCGTTCATCAGAACAACAGAAACAGATCATGGTTAGACCGTGACAGATGTGAAAAACATCTAAATACTTACTGAACAATGCGCTCTAGATATAAAAAAAATAATAAAAACATAGAACTGCATAAACATTAAGATGATGGTCAGGCTGTGAAGAAGTGGAGTACATACAAAAAAGATTTAAATATCTGTAGTACAGTATCTTCCTTACATTAACCTGCACTAAGTGAAAATATAAAATTGATTAACAGTGCAAAAATAAATTATGCATATGTCAGTGTGCTTCCATATGCTTCAATAACCTGCAAGTGGAGCACGTTCTGCTTTACATTTCAGGCTTCGGGATGTGTCAGATGTGCTTAAAACACAAACTTGACTGATTGTCATTTTCCAGCAAATAAAGACAACATCTTGTTACTACAATATTGTGTGTGATTATGTTGATAGAGATAAATCAATGGTTTAAAAACACTGTAACTTACACAGTCATTTCTTTCTATATTTCTCTGGAAAGGGTTCTTCACATCAGTGTGTTGGCAGCTTGAATATACTCTGCATTAGTTGGACACCTGGCAGAAAGGTAGAAACAAACTCTAAATTAGAGTTTTTTTATTTTGTCTAATCGTCTTCAGATTGTGAATTGATCATAGTACAGTTGTAATAGCAGAGGTGGTAATCATTATTATACTTACAGGATGTATTCTGTACTCTCTTGTACAAAAAGGACGCAGATATAAACTATCATCTCTGAAGGATTCGCCGTCGATGCGGTCATCGTTTTGTCTCACTCTTCATATGTCTGTCAACAACAATAAACTAATTACTAAAGCTGCAAGATATAATGCAAAGTAAAAATTATGATCGTATTGTAACAAACTTATCTTAATATACATATTTGTGGTTTATAAAGTATAGATAAACGTATAAACGATGAATAATTACCTCACGTCTTATCGCCGCCACCTTGTCTAAGGAAATTACATAAATGTTTACTGCTGATTGGCCAGCAGTAAATCTCCTTTCACCAATGAGAAACCTTTCGGCACACCCCTACCTTTCGGCGCGCCCATTGCTCCAGGCTGCAGCTACCCCTGTCTCATACAAAGAGGCAATTTTGCCCTTGAGTTTAAGGTGTTAATTACATTACAGATTCAACTTTTGACATCTTAAAGACCAAAAACAGTATAACTGTCAAATCTATATGTTACCTTGTCCAGCTGGTCATGCAGTTCAGTGTCATAAACCTCTATTATGTTCACAGGTGGAGCAGGGATCCCTGAGAGCTGTCAATACAACCTTCTGGCCAACACAAAGGGTCCCACCCCACCATGAACAATGCAGACTGATATCATACCTAACACCACTGTAGTTAAAATATTTAATATTCACAACTGAATTCAGTCGCTACTGAATGCTTAGTGTAAAATGGACATGGACATCTAAAAGAAAACAAGTGAACTGTTTGAAATTGTTTAATTTGTATGTTTGTTCTATTTTATTTGTGCTATTTACACAATGTTAAAGTTTGTAGGTGTCCGGTACAGAAATTATTAATTAAATGTAAAATAGCACTGCATAGTCTTCAATGTAACAATTTTATATTCAATCGAGCCAAAATTTATTCAGACACTTTCAACATTTCTCACATTATCACAGTTTATTTGCTATAGTTTATAATATGGTAATAAAACATGACAAGAACTCTCACATTAACAAGAGTTAAACTGTCAGAAAAAATTCATCTTGATAAACTCAGATAACTTTAAAATAAAGGTATGTAATGGATTACAATCAACCAAAACTTCAGACAACTGTTAGTGTGACAATATTTACACAACTATTAACACTTTGTTGACCAGTTACCAAGCAATGCTTCATTTTGTTCAGTCTTTTGGTGTGAAAAGGTTGCATTAGCAATTCAGGAAAAAACACATAAGCAAAACGTGGTCAGGTCAAAGTGTCTGAATAATTGTTGCTCCCAATTTTATTTTATTTTTATCAATTTCACTATTAGTCCACTGTATTGATAATTTTTGGGTATAATATGTGACAGTTCACTTTATTTTCACTTTATATAATTACATTAATGAATTATAATGTCATGCACCTACTAGTAAAAAAAAAAAATTATATATATATATATATATATATATATATATATATATATAAAATTGTATCTGTTTTTAAAAACCAGGATATTATACCTGGGGTACCCCTTTTCTAATCCGAATATTTGGTCTTGTAAACGTGTTTCAGCATATCCCCATCAAAATGTGTGTTCTGCGCATGTTCTATTCGCAAGGATTCTTGGTCTTTTGAGTAGAGACGGCGCATAAAAAAAACCCGCGTGCAGTATAAAGGAAGTAAACAAGTCGAGGTTAACATGGCGAGAAGCTGCACAACACCACACTTTTGGAGTACCAGCGCCAAATTCATTATCTGCCTGCTGCTGCTGCTGTTGTTGTTGTCTTTGGATAGAGGAAGAAGAATCGGAAATGACGCAAATTGCGTCTTACGTCCAGACGCTAACCGTGCGTCGCCGTTTACATCGGGATATTGGCGACTGATTACACATTCCATGTATACAGGAGTAACTCTCTCTGCTCACGCTTGTAAACGGGTTATCCCGAATGTTTCAGAAACCCGAGTAGTGACCTTATCCCGACCATAACCCGAATTTTAACAGATTGTAAACGTAGTCATTGTCTTCTGTGAGTGTTGTGTCTGTTTTGTGCCATGTGCTCATCATTGTTTTAGTTGCTCCACCTGTGTTTCTCCCCTGCTACCTTCACTCCACACACCTGGTCACTCAATCACACACACACACACACACACACACACAGAGCTGTTGCCCATTATCACAGACTATATATTCTTGTCTCACGCACCACTCTGTCTCTCTGTGTTATGTTAATTGTTGCTTGTCATTCGTGTTTTGCATTCCGGTAGCTTCTGCTCGTGTCCCTGTGATTTGGTTATGTTTTGTTTTTGCCTTGTTTGGCTTTTTGTTCCTGTTTATTAAAGTAATTTCTTCCCTGCATTTGGACCCAGACCTGTTCTTTCCTCTGCACCCCCTTCCGCACCGTGACAGTGAATGCTTTTAAAAGGTATAAATAGTCCTAACTTTAGATAAGCTCACAAAAATAGATAGCTCGCAAATACTATAGGTATCAAAACTGGGCCAATACAGCTTTACCACATTGTGCGCGCTCCCACGGACGGCAATCAGTTTTTCGCAGATAATCACTTTGTGATAGGCTGTATTAATATTTCAACATTTAAGTAGGGCATATTTGTTCTGTCACTTAAATTTAGTTAAACACTTCCATAATTCCATAGTTTGACAAATTATAGCTCTGATATATAGGCTAGGCTTTAAATCAACGATTTAATATCTAACATCAAAGCAACTAGAATCAGACATAACAAGTCTGCATGTTCAGCAATGAGAGTCTAAGATCAATTACTTTTTTTCAACATTCACAGATGTTATAGGTAGTCCTACCAGAGAACTTGTGCAGACCTTTCATGTTAAGGTCAAATAAACCATTGCTTTGATATCATGTAGGTTCAAAGTAACTAACCAATAACATCAGGTCATATTATACTTTGCTGGCTGAGTATCTGCACCATTGTCGATCGAATGCTGGAGAGAGTAGGCAATAGCTACCTGAGATAACTATGGCCAGCCCTGCGAAACGTAGAGAGGAGGATTGGGACGTAGAATGGTATCTACACAACGTTTCTCCTGCGAAAAACTCAAAAAAGAAAAATAAGTATTTGCCCAGACAAAATGTAAGTAGCCTATGCTATATCTTGTTTTTATATACTTGCAGGTAGGTGAGCTGGAAGCAAAAGTGATGTCCCGTGCAGCGGTTAGCAAAATTGTGCTGGTCAAGAAAGAGGAGTGTGAACTGAAGGAGATATGGGTCAGCGACGGGACCGGAGAAATGAAGCTCACGCTCTGGGACAGCCTTATTTCTGAAATTCAAACATCGAAATCATATTCATTGTCAAATCTGTCTACAAGAGAGCAAAGTGGAGAAATTAGTTTAACAACAACTCCATCCAGCAAAATTAAAGAAATCCCACCACTGGACGTACCTGATCGAGACGACGATCTCCGGTATTCAAATTATAGCCCGACATCACTGTAAGAAGTGCCACAGCCCGCAGAATAATTTTATTCCAAAATCCATTACACAGAGATGTGAATCTTGCAAACTAATGCAAAGATCATCTTTCTACAAGTCAACCTATGGCAGAATTCTTGTTCTTACGACACATCATGGAGATAACTCGCTGACTCTGTCAGATTTATGCCTAACTGCTTACTTTGACAAATACGGCATAAAGCATTCACCCAACGATCTGAAGTCCATTGAAGAACATTTCCTTAATCGTTCTGAGTTCGAACTGACCATCAACGACGTCTCCCTGGTGACTTGCATAATCCACCCGACCACAGCTCAGCTGAATGAAGATTGGGAAGATGATCTTGTGTTGATTGAAATGGATGGTGAAGGTGGCATGGTTGTTGAGGGTGTTGCTGACGCTGGTGCTGAAGGTGGTGAGGTCGCTGGTGGCGGTGCTGAAGGTAGCGTGGCTGGTGAGGGTGCTCCTGTCACTGGGGCTCAAGGTTGCGTGGCTGAAGGTAGCGTGGCTGGTGAGGTCGCTGGTGGCGGTGCTGAAGGTAGCGTGGCTGGTGAGGTCGTTCCTGTCGCTGGGGCTGAAGGTAGCGTGGCTGGTGAGGTCGCTGGTGGCGGTGCTGAAGGTAGCGTGGCTGGTGAGGTCGCTCCTGTCACTGGGGCTGAAGGTAGCGTGGCTGGTGAGGTTGCTGGTGGAGGTGCTGAAGGTAGCGTGGCTGGTGAGGTCGCTCCTGTCGCTGGGGCTGAAGGTAGCGTGGCTGGTGAGGTCGCTGGTGGCGGTGCTGAAGGTAGCGTGGCTGGTGAGGTCGCTCCTGTCGCTGGGGCTGAAGGTAGCGTGGCTGGTGAGGTCGCTGGTGGCGGTGCTGAAGGTAGCGTGGCTGGTGAGGTCGCTCCTGTCGCTGGGGCTGAAGGTAGCGTGGCTGGTGAGGTCGCTGGTGGCGGTGCTGAAGGTAGCGTGGCTGGTGAGGGTGCTCCTGTCACTGGGGCTGAAGGTAGCGTGGCTGGTGAGGTCGCTCCTGTCGCTGGGGCTGAAGGTGGCGTGGCTGGTGAGGTCGCTCCTGTCACTGGGGCTGAAGGTGGCGTGGCTGGTGAGGTCGCTCCTGTCACTGGGGCTGAAGGTAGCGTGGCTGGTGAGGTCGTTGGTGGCGGTGCTGAAGGTAGCGTGGCTGGTGAGGTCGCTCCTGTCGCTGGGGCTGAAGGTAGCGTGGCTGGTGAGGTCGTTGGTGGCGGTGCTGAAGGTAGTGTGGCTGGTGAGGTCGCTCCTGTCCCTGGGGCTGAAGGTAGCGTGGCTGGTGAGGTTGCTCCTGTCACTGGGGCTGAAGGTAGCGTGGCTGGTGAGGTCGCTCCTGTCACTGGGGTTGAAGGTAGCGTGGCTGGTGAGGTCGCTCTTGTCACTGGGGCTGAAGGTAGCGTGGCTGGTGAGGTCGTTGGTGGCGGTGCTGAAGGTAGCGTGGCTGGTGAGGTCGCTCCTGTCGCTGGGGCTGAAGGTAGCGTGGCTGGTGAGGTCGTTGGTGGCGGTGCTGAAGGTAGCGTGGCTGGTGAGGTCGCTCCTGTCCCTGGGGCTGAAGGTAGCGTGGCTGGTGAGGTTGCTCCTGTCACTGGGGCTGAAGGTAGCGTGGCTGGTGAGGTCACTGGTGGCGGTGCTGAAGGTAGCGTGGCTGGTGAGGTCGCTCCAGTCGCTGGGGCTGAAGGTACCGTGGCTGGTGAGGTCACTGGTGGCGGTGCTGAAGGTAGCGTGGCTGGTGAGGTCGCTCCTGTCACTGGGGCTGAAGGTAGCGTGGCTGGTGAGGTCGCTGGTGGCGGTGCTGAAGGTAGCATGGCTGGTGAGGTCGCGGGCAGTTGCGCTGCCGCGAATATATTATGTTATTACTTTAAACAGTTCAGAAACATCTGATTTTAGCTCTTGGTGTGTTCTAACGTGTGGATTGCGTGCAATCGCCGTTTTAAAACACTGTATAATTTTATTTGCATCTGCAACCATTATATTTCGTGCTGTTTTACTTCCTTTTCTGGGTCAGAGCGTCTACGTTTGGTAGTTTCAGCTGTGTATAGTGTAAATACAAAAATCGGATACGGGACACTTTTAAAAGATGATGTAAACGGGTCGTCAAAAAAATCAGATATTGTCAGAAAATTGGATTTGGGCATCAAGACTTGCAGTGTAAATGCAGCCTAATACTGTGTCTGACCCCCTTTCACCTTCAGAACTGCCTTAATTCTACGTGGCATTGATTCAACAAGGTGTTGAAAGCATTCTTTAGAAATGTTGATCCATATTGATAGGATAGCATCTTGCAGTTGACGGAGATTTGTGGGAAGTACATCCAGCGCACAAAGCTCCCGTTCCACCACATCCCAAAGATGCTCTATTGGGTTCGATTTGAAATGATTCGAGCTTTGTGACATGGTGCATTATCCTGCTGAAAGTGGCCATCAGAGGATGGGTACATGGTGGTCATAAAGGGATGGACATGGTCAGAAACAATGCTCAGGTAGGCCATGGGCATTTAAATGATGCCCAATTGGCACTAAGGGGCCTAAAGTGTGCCAAGAAATCATCCCCCACACCATTACACCACCACCAGCCTGCACAGTGGTAACAAGGCATGATGGATCCATGTTCTCATTCTGTTTATGCTAAATTCTGACTCTACCATCAAGTCAAGTCACCTTTATTTATATAGCGCTTTAAACAAAATGCATTGCTTCAAAGCAACTGAACAACATTCATTAGGAAAACAGTGTGTCAATAATGCAAAATGACAGTTCAAAGCAGTTCATCATTAAATTCAGTGATGTCCTCTCTGTTCAGTTTAAATAGTGTCTATGCATTTATTTGCAATCAAGTCAGTGATATCGCTGTAGATGAAGTGACCCCAACTAAGCAAGCCAGAGGCGACGGCGGCAAGGAACCGAAACTCCATCGGTGACAGAATGGAGAAAAAAACCTTTGGAGAAACCAGGCTCAGTTGGGGGGACAGTTCTCCTCTGACCAGACGAAACCAGCAGTTCAATTCCAGACTGCAGCAAGGTCAGATTGTTCTGAAGAATCATCTGTTTCCTGGGGTCTTGTCCTCGTGGTCGTCTGAGACGAGGTCTTTACAGGGGATCTGTATCTGGGGCTCTAGTTGTCCTGGTCTCCGCTGTCTTTCAGGGATGTAGAGGTCCTTTCTAGGTGCTGATCCACCATCTGGTCTGGATACGTACTGGATCCGGGTGACTGCAGTGACCCTCTGATCTGGATACAGACTGGATCTGGTGGCTACGGTGACCTCGGAATAAGAGAGAAACAGACTAATATTAGCATAGATGCCATTCTTCTAATGATGTAGCAAGTACATCGGGTGTTATGGAAAATGTCCCCAGTTTCGGTTTACCTAATTAATGCAGCCTAAAAATCCTTTAACGGATTTGGATATTACAAGCATATTAGTATGTTATGTGTAAGATGTATACGACGTGCTGCGTTTGGTCTCGTACTCTATCGCATACATTGTCAGTGTTGTGCGCTTGCTTAGACCTTTGTTGTGATAAACAGTAAAGTGCGTTCAAGCGCCAGCCAAGAGAGTGTAAAGAAATACCCTTTGTGAGAAGCAGTTAAATCAGCGGGAGTTAAAAGCAGATCGTAAGTGTATTTATTTCTTGTCTCTTTAGTGTTAAGCGCAGTTGTCGTTGCTAGGAAACACTTGTTTGTTCACTGTGTTGAGATGTGCTGCGTTTGGTCTCGTACTCTATCGCATAAGTTGTCAGTGTTGTGCGCTTGCTTAGACCTTTGTTGTGATAAACAGTAAAGTGCGTTCAGCTGAATTCAATTTCCGTTTTGTCGGGTTTAAAAAAGATTAGTATACCGCGGCAGCCCTCCAGTTAAGCCCTCCTCGTTTAAAGACCGAAGAGTGTAAAGACCATCGATTCTACCGTGCGACTCCACAATTTTTTTTATTCTACTTGTTTCATTTCTATTTCAGTTTTTATAACTAATTCTTACTATGTGTTTCCAGATCCCTACTATCACTACCACTCGCAAACCACACATCACACAATGTAGACAGCACAATCTTAACAACCTGCACACTTTGCCTATATCTGCTAAAACACTACTTTCTTTTTCTATTGGTCTCTGGAATTGCCAGTCTGCTGTAAACAAAGTCGATTTCATTACTTCTATTATTAGTCATTCAAAGCTTAATCTCATGGCCCTAACAGAGACCTGGATCAAACCAGAGGACACTGCTACACCTGCAGCACTCTCCAATAATTTCTCATTTTCCCACTCCCCACGTTTGACTGGAAGAGGTGGAGGTACTGGTCTGCTCATCTCTAATGATTGGAAATTTACTCCTTTACCATATTTGGGTATCAACAGCTCCTTGGAATCTCATTCAGTTACTGTTACCTACCCTTTTAAAATACATTTTGTAGTTGTCTATCGACCCCCAGGACCACTGGGTAACTTTTTGGATGAATTAGATGTGTTGCTCTCAACCTTTTCTGAGGATGGTACTCAATTCAATTCAATTCAATTCAAGTTTATTTGTATAGCGCTTTTTACAAAACAAATCGTTACAAAGCAACTTTACTCCCCTAGTTATGCTTGGAGATTTCAACATCCATCTAGATAAACCTCTGTTTGGTGATTTCCACACTCTGCTTGCCTCTTTTGATCTCAACCGAGTGTCAACTACTCCTACTCACAAATCAGGCAACCGTCTGGACCTTATTTATACATGACATTGCTCTACTGATCATGTTCTGGTTACTCCACTGCACACGTCGGATCACTTCCTCCTCACTCTTAACCTCAACATGGTCCCTGACACATCACTTACCCCTCCACATGTCATCTTTCGACGTAACCTATGCATACTTTCACCCTCCCGGCTATCTGCAATGGTTTCATCTTCACTTCCTTCCCCTAAACTGTTTACATCTTTGGATGGTAACAGTGCTACTGATACTTTCTGCTCCACTCTTACATCTTGTTTAGACTGTTTGCTCCTTATCTTCCAGGCCAGCCCCTAACACCCCTTCTGCCCCTTAGTTATCTGATGTTCTGAGCGAACACCGTTCTAAGCTTAGAGCTGCTAAAAGGGTGTGGCGCAAGTCCAAAAATACTACTGACCTTAATGTGTATCAGTCACTCCTATCTTCTTTCTCTGCTAATGTCTCCACTGCTAAAATAACATACTACCATAACAAAATGAACAATTCGTCTAACTCTCGCATGCTTTTTAAATCATTTTCCTCACTTCTTTGTCCTCCTCCTCCCCCTCCGTCTTCATCTCTAATAGCTGACGACTTTGCAACGTTTTTCATTAATAAAATGAAACACATTAGTGCACAATTTTCCACACCACAATCAGTCAAGCTCATATCACCAGCAAACTTACACTCATTTACATCCTTCTCTTCACTCTCTGAGGCAGAAGTCTCAAAACTCATCCTTTCTAATCACCCTACTACTTGCCCGCTTGATCCTATTCCATCTCATCTCCTTCAAGCCATTTCTCCTGCAGTTATACCTGCACTCACTCACATCATCAACACTTCCCTCCACACTGGTGTTTTCCCCTCATCATTTAGACAGGCACGTATAACTCCTCTACTTAAGAAACCCAAACTCAATCCATCTCTTTTAGAGAACTACAGACCAGTTTCCCTTCTTCCTTTCATTGCAAAAACACTTGAACGAGCTGTGTTCAACCAAGTCTCTACATTTCTCACACAACAACCTCCTTGACAACAACCAATCTGGCTTCAGAAGTGGACATTCAACTGAGACGGCCTTGCTCTCAGTTGTTGAAGCTGTAAGACTGGCAAGAGCAGAATCCAAATCTTCAGTACTTATCCTGCTTGATCTGTCCGCTGCTTTTGACACAGTTAACCACCAGATCCTCCTATCAACCCTACTGGCAAAAGGCATCTCAGGAACCACACTTCAATGGTTTGAGTCTTACCTATTAGATAGGTCCTTCAAAGTATCTTGGAGAGGTGAGGTGTCCAAGTCACAAAAACTAACTACTGGGGTCCCTCAGGGCTCAGTTCTTGGACCACTTCTCTTCTCTGTCTACATGGCATCATTAGGTTCTGTCATTCAGAAACATGGCTTTTCATACCACTGCTATGCTGATGACACTCAACTCTACCTCTCATTCCATCCTGATGATCCGACGGTAGCTATTCGCATCTCAGCTTGTCTAACAGACATTTCTTCCTGGATGATGGACCATCACCTTCAACTCAACCTTGCCAAGACAGAACTGCTTGTGATTCCAGCAAACCCATCGTTTCATCACAATTTCACTATCAAGTTAGGCACATCAACCATAACTCCTTCAAAAACAGCTAGAAGCCTTGGAGTTATGATTGATGATCAGCCGACTTTCTCAGACCACATTGCTAAAACTGTCCGATCCTGCAGATTTGCTTTATTCAACATCAAGAAGATCAAGCCCTTTCTTTCAGAACATGCTGCACAACTCCTTGTTCAAGCTCTTGTTCTGTCCAGGCTGGATTATTGCAATGCCCTCTTGGCAGGTCTTCCAGCCAATTCTATCAAACCTTTACAATTAATTCAGAACGCGGCAGCACGATTATGAGCCATAAAGAATACATAATGAGCCAATGTTATAATGAGCCAAAAAGAATACATGTCACACCTCTGTTTATCAATTTGCACTGGCTTCCAATAGCTGCTCGAATAAAATTCAAGGCATTGATGTTTGCCTACAAAACTACCACTGGCTCTGCACCCATTTACCTAAATTTGTTACTTCAGACTTATGTGCCTCTAGAAGCTTGCGTTCTGCAAGTGAACGTCACTTGATTGTGCCATCCCAAAGAAGCACAAAGTCACTTTTACAGACTTTTAAATTAAATGTTCCCTCCTGGTGGAATGACCTCCCCAACTCAATCCGAGCAGCTGAGTCCTTAGCCATCTTCAAGAATCGGCTTAAAACACATCTCTTCCATCTTTATTTGACCCTCTAACTTTAACACTCACTATTCTAATTCTATTCTTAAAAAAAAAATCTAACTACCTTTCTAATCTTTTTGTATTCCATTTTCTTTTTATTTATTATGCAATTGTATGTGTGTGTGTGTGTGTGTGTGTGTAAAGACCTCTAACACTAGCTTACTCTATTCTTTTTTTTTATTCTATCTGTTTTCTTTTTATTTATTATATTATTTAAAATCCCATGCTACGTGTACTGTGTTAACCTAACTGAGACTTGTTATAGCACTTATATATCATTGCTCTTTTTGTTGTTTTTGATTGCTTCCACTGTCCTCATCTGTAAGTCGCTTTGGATAAAAGCGTCTGCTAAATGAATAAATGTAAATGTAATAAATATAACTATTTCTTTGCCTTCCACAAAATACATTTGGACCACTTAAACTATTGATTGGGTTTTAATCAGTTTCTGAGAAAAACAAAAAAATCTACCCTAGCTTTAAGAGCCATTAATGTAAAGTACATGCTATAAGTCATCAAAATATATTTCAGCTTGTGATGCAATTCACAAACACTGAGCAGACAATCTAGCAAAAGAAAACCATGACAACAAAGACACACTGCAGTATTTTTGCAGAGTGTCTTAAGGTAAATTAACATTTAATGTCTAATACATATCTTTAAGAATGCAAAAACAATTGTTAGAGTGCTGAACAATAAAGATAGGCTGGCAACAGGAATGACCTGCCAATTAACAAGAAGTGTATATATGAATGTTTGTGTGACTTCTGTGTGACAGACGAGTACCTACAATACGTGGTTACTGGTTTTCACTAAACCAACTAAAATAGAAACTAAACAACCCTGAATGTCACCGTGATATGATGCTAATATTTGTATTATTTGTTAATTTTGTTTTACCTGTGACAACAGTGTACAGATTGATCTTGGTGAAAGCAAGCTTCCCCTTCCCCTACTTCATACTGAAACAGGCCATGACCTCATTTGTCATCAACCTGTGGATACAAGAGTAATGCCCAAATAATTAATTATACATGACACGTTATGAAGCAGGTGTTATGGTTTGTGTTAGGTTCATCATACCTAGTATAATGCAGATATCATACAGGTCCTCCAGTTGGTACTAGATTAAAAGTCATAGGCTCACAACTGCAAAGTGCAAAATGATAGGATAACAGAAGAGCAGACAAGAAAACCAGAAGAATCAGATTAACTACCTTTTTAATCTAATTAATGTAATATATTAAAACATAAGTGCTCTAGCAGCTCATTTATAAATGAACAAAAAACATACCTTACAACAATATGGCTTCTTCAGACCATGGCAAGGAGATAAATGCAAAACAAAGCAAAAACTAAACAAATGTTATAACCTCATATAGTATAGCTCCTGAAATCACACAATATTAAATACTATAATAGACCTTAGTGATAAACTTGAACCCCAAATATGAAACTAGAGCTTGTAGTAGAAAAGGCTGTTTTTGCTTAAAATGAATAAAAAAGGAGCCTCTTTACATCCTGTGTAGAAATCTGACAGCTAAAGGAGATAGCCTAATTACTCCAAAAATTAATTAAACAACTTGTACAGCAGAATATTAAGTTACTATAAACTTCTGCACTAATTCACATGACACAACTGAAGGAAAAAAAGCATCGAATCGAACGATTTTTATGATTAAAAGCTTAACGTTAAATTATCCGAAACAATAATAATATAATAATTAAAAACATACGTCTTAATTTTAAACTTTATTTGAATTGTTTTTCATCGCTAAATGGCTCAGGCATTTTTATTTCAGGGATATAACAGTTAACGTTACCATTTTCTAATTAATTCTCTACCCATCGTCTTACAGCTAAAACACTGATGTATTTGATACGTATTACAAGTAATATCATTATATAGGGGGTTATAAACACTTTTACATTATACATGATCTAATTTCCAGATATACTCACCACAGTTTGAGCTGTAAGTGCACTGCAGGCCATCTGATAAATTGATGCCGATACAAAAAAGGCCCCAAGTAGTCGCAAAATGGCGCAATAGCGCGATGTCACCGCGTTGCATTATGTCTGGGAATGGGGTTATGGGGGTTGGCAAAAAAATAAATAATAATAATAATAATTAAAATAAAATAAACAATAAAATACTTCAAATTAACTTGTATTATTCTGTACATTAGTGCTTATCCACAAAATCCATACACAGCAAAGCTGAAGCATATTCATCATTGATGGATGAGATCAACATTTAAATATAAAATTATTTGTAATTTCAATTATTTTATTAAAACAAATAATAATAATATAAAGAACAGACCAAATTAAATAGAAAAGGAATTAGACCGTTATATTGCATAATTACAAGACTGTACAATAAACAGTAATGTTTGCATTGTCTGCATGCACTCAGTTTACTTTCCAACACAAAGATTAACAAGTTTATGTTGTGATAAGCAATGTTTTCAGCCCAGAATCGAGTAATCAATACTGTTTTGATCATCCTAAATATGTCTTAACAGGTTTGAGAGTGTTTGAATTGCATTAAATTGCAAACAAGACTGGATATCAATTTATATAAACTGTTATGGTTCATGAAGGGGTCATGGGACAAATTAAAGTCATAACACTTTATTTTCATAGTCTCTTTTGAATATCCTATTGACAATATAAGTATTGCACTTACATGTCAACTAACTCTCATTACAGTATTAATGGACTGTCTGCTTAATTTCTTAATTCTGATGGTCTCCCAAAATATGTTTTACTGACCACAAGTAACTTTGCAAGTACACCAACTTATTCTAACACTTGAAAGGTTTCATCAAACCCTTAAATCTATGCTTCGTGCTTATTGCCTTGAAAATTAAAAAGAATGGGATGATGGTGTACATCTTCTGCTATTTGCGGCTAGGGAAGCTGTGCAGGAATCTACTGGTTTTAGTCCAGCAGATTTAGTGTTCGCTCATAATGTACGTGGTCCTTTAAGACTGCTTCGGGAGAACTGGTTGAATGAGTCTCAACCGAAAAATCTGCTTGATTATGCCAGCTCCTTTCACTACAAGTTACACCGTGCTTATGAATTGGCTACACAACACTTGTCTGCTGCTCAGTCGAAGATGAAATGCTGGTTTGATAAAAAGGCAGTGGTCAGACAGTTTAAGCCTGGGGATAAAGTTTTGGTGTTATTACCCATTACTGGGTCCAGCCTTCAGGCACGTTACAGTGGCCCCTATGTCATAGAAAAGAGAGTCAGTGACCGGGATTATATTGTAGCTACTCCTGACCATGCTCGTCGGAGCAGACTTTGTCATATTAATATGATCAAACCTTATTATGATCATGAGCAGTTGAACAAGCCCAGTTTTGGTGATGTTGATACAGTCATGGCCTTGTCCAATGCTGAATGTTCAACTGTCTGTTTGCCTCTGTCTAGTGCTTTGAAGGTAAATGATCCTTCGGTGTTGCCATTCAGTGCTGAAACTGTTTTTGAGGCCTGTGAGTCACTAGATGTTTCTGATATCGATTGTGAGATGGAGAGCCCTTTTGTTGCTACAATTCAAGGTCGTTTAAAGAATTCTGAGATGCTTGCTAACCTTGATTCTTGTTTTTTGCATCTCCCTTGTTCACAGCGTACAGACATATTAAGATTAATCAAAAGTCATATTTTTTATTGTTTTCAGATGTGCCATCCCAAACACATGTATTGCAGCATGATATTGACGTTGGTGACAACACGCCAATTAAACAGCTTCCGTATCGTGTCAACCCTGAAAAACGTCAACGCCTCCAAAACCAAGTTAACTATATGTTGTCACATGGCATTGCGGAACCTAGTATTAGCTCATGGAGCTCACCCTGTCTTCTTGCTATCAAGTCTGATGGGTCTGGCCATTTTTGCACAGACTTTAGGAAGGTTAACAATGTCACTAAGCCTGACTGTCATCCTCTTCCTCGTATGGAGGATTGTGTCGATCGTGTAGGGTCAGCAGCTTTTGTGACAAAGTTAGACCTCCTTAAAGGCTATTGGCAGGTGCCTTTAACTCAGCGTTCCAGAGAAATTAGTGCATTTGTTAACCCTGATGCATTTTTACAGTATACTGTAATGCCTTTTGGGGTACGCAATGCACCTGCTACTTTTCAACGGTTGGTTAACCGCGTTTTGTGGGGGGTGCAAGGGTGTGAGGCATATTTGGATGACATAGTGGTTCACTCTGCAATATGGGATGAGCACATCGATCAGTTAAAACAGGTTTTTCAGAGGCTGATTGACGCAAATTTAACCGTTAATTTGGGCAAATGTGATTTTGCTAAAGCGACCATAGTTTATTTGGGTAAAATAGTTGGTGGGGGCATGGTGAAGCCGGTAGAAGCAAAGATTGAGGCTATCACGTCATTCCCAGTTCCTTCAACTCGTCGTGAATTACAGCGGTTCTTGGGAATGGCTGGGTATTACTGAAGTTTTTGTAAAAACTTTTCTTCAGTGGCTGTACCACTCACTGACCTGTTGAGTCCAAAAACTACCTTTAAGTGGTCACCAGAATGCCAGCATGCTTTTGAGTCTCTTAAAGCCCTTCTGATGCACGCACCTGTTCTTGCTGCCCCAGTGTACGATCGTGATTTTAAACTAGCTATTGATGCTAGTGATACGGGAGCAGGTGCTGTTTTGTTGCAGGATGGGTCTGATGGTATTGAACACCCTGTGTGCTACTTTTAAAAAAAAATTCAAAAACATCAAAAGTCTTACTCAACAATTGAAAAAGAGGCTCTCGCTCTAATTTTGGCCCTTAATAATTTTGAGGTTTATATTGGCTCCTCTTCACGTCCAGTTACTGTTTATACAGATCACAATCCTCTCACTTTTATTAATCAAATGCGTAATTCCAATCAGCGCCTAATGAGATGGGCTTTGTTTGTCCAAGCTTTTAATCTGAAGATAAAACATGTAGCTGGCAAAAATAATGTCCTGGCAGATGCGTTGTCACGCATTGTTACATGGATTTCTTTATTTTTGGCTCCCCATTCACCATCTGGGGGTGGGGGTGTTACGTGCGTCTCGCGTACGCCCTGGCCCAGAGTCCTCAAATAATTAGTAGTGCTCATTTCTTAATTCTTTTTTTGTCTTCAGATTCTGATTGGTCGAGCTGGGGAAACGAGGCTATAAAATGGAAGGAGGCGGACCCTTTCATTCTCTCTCTGCCAGCCACAGACTTCTCCATTACCATATCGTCTCCTGCTCCTATCTTGTTGTTATTTTGGAGTAGGGAACCCCAGCCTGTTTCTGTTAGTTTAGTTATTTCTTTATTATGTTGCTGGGCTCCCTATCTCATAATTTTGGTTACTTTTGTGATTATTTTGTGTTAAAATAAAGGATTATTTTGGGATACTCCAGCCGTGTCCATCTATTATGTTATGCGTCCCTTTAAACTCCTAGACCTTTGTAGGGACCGTAACAAGCAGGTATGTACAGTTGTGGCCAAAAATGTTGGCACCCTTGGTAAATATGATAAATAAAGCTTTTTCTCAAATACTCGTTGGGACACAATTATTGCCCCCCCTAGAAATTCTTATGAGTAAAATATTTCTGAAGTATATTCCCATTCATATTCACAATTTTGAGCACTCCAGCGTTATTATAAACATTAAATTATCCAGCCATGGCTACCTGTTTCATAGAAATATAAAGAGGAGGGAAAACAAAGCCCAAATTCCCTTAATCATTCATCACAATGAGGAAAACCAAAGAATGCATTTCTGATGTGCAGCAAAAGATAATTTGCTTCACAAATTGGTGAAGTAGCTTTAAGAAAAGAAGAATTTTAAGAAAAAGAATTTTAAGAAAATTCCCATTTCCACCATTAGGGCAATAATTAAGAATTTCCAATCATCATAAAATGTTAAAAAACTGCCTGGAAGAGGACGTGTGTCTATATCGTCCTAATGTGTGGTGAGAAGGAGAGTTTGAGTAGCTAAAGACTCTCCAAGGGTCACAGATGGAGAATTGCAGAAAATAGCAGAGTCTCTGGTTCAGAAAACCTTTAAAAAAATTGTCAAACAGACCGTCATCAACACATGTTGTTTGGGAGGGTTACAAGAAAAATTCTCCTAGCTCATCCAAAAACAAAGTAAAGCATATTCAGTTATCAGCCATGACTGGAACTTTAAATGGGAATGGCTTCTATGATCAGATGAAACTAAAAAATGAGCTTTTTAGCAGCAAACACTCAAGATGGGTTTGGTGAACACAGAGAAAAAAAAAGTACCCCATGTGTACAATGAAATATACTGCTGTATTTTTTATTTTCTGGGCCAATATTTCTGCTGGAGGTCCTGGACATCTTGTTTAGATACATGACATCTTTGATTCTATCAAATATCAACAGATAAAAAAATCTGTAAGTGACTGTTAGAAATCTTATAATGGTCCAGGTTTGGATCTTTCAACCGTACAATAATCCAAACACAAACCTCAAAAACAACACAGAAATGGGTCACTGAGCTCAAAACCAAGCTTCTGCTATAGCCATTCCAGTCCTCTGACCTGAACCCTATAGAAAATTAGAGGAGTGAACTGAAGAGGAGAAGCACCAACATGGAGCTGGGAATCTAAAGGGTCTGGAGTGATTCTGGATGAAGGAATGGTCTCTGATCTCTTGTCAGGTGTTCTCTAACCTCATCAGGCATTATAGGAAAAAAAAATTGACCTGTTAATCTGGCAAATGGAGGTTTCAAAAAGTACTGAATAAAAGGGTGCCATTAATTGTGGACAATGTGTATTAGAGAAAAACATTTATTTCATAATGATATTTCCCCCCCATTTTAAATTCTTATTATCCAATGAAAGGATACATTTTTGTTAATTTTTTATATAAAAGTTCAAAAGGATTAACAATGCAGATGAATTTTCACAGCCTTCTTTGATCATATTTACCAAGGGTGCTGATATTTTTGGCTACAACTGTAGGTGCAACAACGCAACAACATAAATTTCAAAAGGGACCATCAAATAAAGTGAAACCACTTTATTAAATAATAAAAAAAACAATAACTTTAAACATATAATGAAAACAGTGTACATATATTTGAGTGTTCCTTACAGCTGTGCACAAACAGCACCAACGCTGACAATCACCTTGCTTATATAATGCTGCAAAATGGAAAATACACATTGTAGGGTACAGTGTAAGGCTAAATAAAAATAAACATTTCATTTTACTGTCAAAACTGCCAAGTGCCAACAATATAGTTGGAAATGTATGTATGCATTTCATTCCTGATAGTTGCGCTCTGATGTCATCTGACAGCTGTGTTTAGCTATGACCACTGAAAATTACAATGGTCATTTTTGACCATTTTTTGTCACTTTCAATGTCATTGCTAGTGAAAAAAATAATATTTTAATATTCACTTACCACTAAAGCACGCTCTGTTTCGTTTTAGAAGATCTTTATTCTGCCTCAATCAGGATTTGATCCGCAATCATTTTTGTTTAGTTCCTTTATGCTAAATGCTGCCTCCAAAATCATTACCTGAAAGGTGAGGCTGTCCACAATTACAAATGTAATATTTATACAACCTCATTATAAATCTGAATGGGCTTTATTTTATTTCTGATTTGATTTGATGAACAAAAACCTTTCAAAAACAAACAAAAACTTCCATATAATCTTATTAACAAAAGTACACTGTAAATTGACATTGGTTATGTCCACCCTCCTCATTTGTAAATTGATGTTGGCTTGAGACGATGACCTGAAGGTTGTTTTTTTTTACTTTACTTGATGACTAAATATCAGTGCTTGACATATAAGACATTGCCTTCAGATATTGGCTTAAGTAGGAATTTCAGTTGGTTAGTAATACAACCTAAAACCAACACAAGATGATTTTGGAATTTGACGTTGGGTTTTGGTCGCCATAACTGATGAATAAATGTCAGTATTTGACGTCAATATGACATTGGCTTAAGAGGTTGACTCGACGTTGGATTTTGGTTAGTTAATGCCACAACCTAAAAACAAACTAAAGATCAAAGTCAAATGATGTTATAATTTGACGTTGTTTGGACGTTACCATAATGACATCTACAAGATGTTGGATTTTGGTTGCCATACCTGACGACTAAATATCAGTATTTGATGTCAATGTAACGTTGGCTTGAGATGTTGGCTCGATGTTGGATTTTTGGTTATTTAATGCCACAACCTAAAACTAACTACAGATCAACATCAAATTATGTTATAATTTGACGTGATGTGGACGTTGCCATTATGACGTTTAGAAAACGTTGGATTATGTTTGCCATACCTGACGACTAAATATCAGTATTTGATGTCAATGTGACGTTGGCTTGAGACGTTGGCTCGACGTTGGATTTTGGTTAGTTAGTGCCACAACCTAAAACTAACTACAGATCAACATCAAATGATATTATAATTTGACGTTGTGTAGACGTTACCATTATGACGTCTTGAAGACGTTACCTGACGTCGCGACCTAAATCTAATCTAATATTAACATCATATGACGTTGTGTGTCTGCTGGGATGATACAGACATCCTACTGTAATGCATGGATCTAATACAATGTTAGAAATCAGATGTTTTTCCCCAACAGTTCCCTAAGCGTTTACTTAAGACAGAGCAGATTATGTTTGCGTGAATTCTGAAATACTGTATATCCCAGCCGGCATATGACCGACCTTCAACGTTGAAATATGGTTGAAATAAGGTCAGTTGTGGTATCAACGTTGAAACAACGTTGATACAATGTTTAAAACTGTACGATTGAAAAACAGCCGGCACACGACCAACCTTCAACGTTGAAATATGGTTGAAGGTCAGTTGTTTTAACGTTGAAACAATGTTGAAAATGTTTAATGCTAAATAGTTGAAAAAGGTTAACAAACTTTTTAATTATTTATATAAAATAGGGCTTGCATAGTCTAGTTGAGTAGTCGAGTGATCGACTACTTCAACCACTAGTCGGCGCTGTCGGAAACAATTGACTACTCGAGCATGCATTAACCATAATGCGTACAAAGAATTTACAAGTACGATGTGAATTTAGGATTACAATATTGCGTGTAGCTTTTAATTTCTATGACCTTATCTATGTTGCATGTAAAATTAGAATATGTAAGTAGGGGTGTGCCTGAACCTGAATACCTTATTCCGAATGACACGGATAATGGCTTCAAAAATGAATAACAGACAAGGAATAATTCTGCCTGAATACTCCACTGAAGCAGGCACAGTCCGGAGTTTGCTAGATAACAGGTGAGCCAGGGGATCAGCGCAATATTATACACAGACCTCTCACACTCTTAAACTTTATGAATGAAAAGAGCGCAAATCAAACACCGCATTGCTGTTATCTTTCCGTGCATCTCTCAGAAATAAGAGCTTGGCAAGAATAATATCACCTATAATAATACATCATACACGTTCTTAGAAAACTAATAGTGAAGTTCACTAAACATTAAGACTTGCTTAAAGAGTTAATGTAATGTGCATATTGATTTGATTCAGTCGTGTTCAAATGATCACTAAACGTTTGTCATGACATCTCTCTGCTTGCATGATAAATATTATTTTAGAAATTAATAATTATTTTAGTTTAGCACGGCATACTTGTTCAGTGATAACTATGAAAAAAAAAAGATAGCCATAACGGTCTTATCAAGTACTGTACCACGTTGTATCCGAATGCAGATACGAAAAATTTTGTGATTGTTACAGGCACAAATACAAATACTGGCTGTTTCATGAAAATTTAAATATGTAATGTCATAATAGTTTTGACAATTTATATATGTGATTGTTGCATAAGGCTATGAATTAATAAGCGTTTATTGATAAAAAAAAAAAAAAAAATTATTGTCTTTTCTTTTACAGTAGCATGAACCACGAGTAGTCGAGTAACTCGAGTTTTTTTCAAATAAAAAATCAACTATTAGAAATCAGTAGTCGTGCAACCCCTAATATAAAATTAAGATTATTATTATTATTTTAATAGCATTTTATATTATTTAATCATGATACCTATTCTAAAATCTAAAGGTATATGTTAAATAGTATCATCATTAACAACAATAAAACTAAATATATAATATATCGCTGCTTTATCACACTGAAACTATTCCTATTGGTTGTTTTACTTTATTACTTTGATCATGATTGGTTAATCTGGCTGTCATTCAGGAAACTGAACAATGAATTGTTTTGTGCCTTCTGAATTTGAAAATATGACCGTTATTATCATCTTTCTGTGAGTGAGGCGGCTGACTGTGACTTGCTGCTCTTGTTGTAACTGCTTAGTCAGTCCCAAATTATTTAATATTTGCCTATTAATTTTTTATTATTTTGAGCGGATCAGATGTGTTCTCTGCACTGATCTATAATATAGAATATATAGATCAGTGGTTCTGCTAGGTCCTGCAAACATACTGGCAAAGTGAGGTAAGAAAAGTGCTATCTTTATCATCTTTTTGAAAATAGTAAAGTATATCGTTACGTTACCAGAGTTTACAAATGGGTAGCTTAAAGGACATGTAACCTGCAGAAGATAAATAAATACTCGTGTGTGTATTTGTATATTGCTTTATCACAGATGCTCAAGTTAGATGCTCACCTAATGTGTTGCTGGTAAGTTAACGTGATATGTTAATATCTGTCTTTTAGGGATTTTTCCACATTTTCCTGATATGAATCCCATGCATTAGGTGTGTTATATATGTTTTTTTTTTTATTCTTATAATAGTCTCAAAGTGTTTTCTGAAACATATAATTGCAATTGTGGGTACAATTTAAATGAATTAATGAAAATTAATTTAAAAATGAATTAGGATTGTTTAAAGCAGTGGTTCTCACTAGTGATGGGCATTTTGGCTCTTTTTCGTGAGCCGGCTCATTTGACTCAGCTCACTGAAAAGAGCCGGCTCTTTTGACTCACAAACGGCTCTTTAAAAAACAATAATGTTTTGACTATGATAGGTGTGAAAACAATTCTAATTAAATTATTAAATGAAATCATACTCACAATTTCTCACAATTTCTTTAAAAATGCATTGATTTGTTATGAAAAAAGAATACTATTAAACATTTGCATTTAAATTACAACTTTTGAATGTATAGAAACAGCAACATTACAAAACAAGTACAATCTGAATCTGAACAACATAATAGAACCCATATTAAAGAAAAATAAATAACTGAAAGGATTAAACTGGTCCCTCTTTTTTGGCATGTTATATATAGTCAGCATGAACTATCTCACTAGTTATATTTTGTATAACTAGCATGAACACACACACACACACAAACACACACACAATGCTGATCATATTTTTATTTTATGAGAGATTTGCATTCAGAAATGCAAGCTGCCTTACTTTCGAGGGGCTGATGATCATTAAAATGATTCCAAATGCAGCTGTGCTTCCGACTCATTTTCCTGCTTTTGTTTTGTTTTCAAAACGTTGTGTTTTTCCTCTCCTCTCCTCCGAGTTTGACACTGTGTGTGTGTGTGTGTGTGTGGTGTGTGTGTGATAGCTCGGCCCCTCCCTCATGCCGTATGATTGGTTGACACCTCGTGTATGATTGACAGGAACAGAATGTGAGGCTGATCAGACAGTCGAAATATAATGTATTTTTTTGTTCTTTGAATTAGTCAATTATTTTAAATAAAATAAAATGCATCCATTATTTCATTATTACATAATGATTTAATTTCTATAGGCTATATATTTTTTTTAAATATAGTCGGCTCTTCAGATATGCGAGCCAGCTCCCGTCGTTCACTAGTTCTCACAGTGTCCGGCCCACTCTAGTTACACAGGGGAATCACTTAATTAAAAATTAATTAATGTTAATACACTTTAATATAATCTTTGAGTAAGGTTTTTTGTTTTGTTTTTTACATTGAAGTACAGTACAGTTATGTAACTTTTGTTAAAACTAATTTTAATGTAAACTAAGTTTTTCATTTACCTGTATGTAAGCACAGTGCAGTGTTAATGTTTAAACTGTGTATTTACAATGTGAAAGTGGCTGACAATAATAAATATTCTTTTTAGGAATAAAATTCATTTTTGAACGGTACATCTGTAGCTGAATAGTTTGGCCTACTACAATGCTGAAATTTAATGTTGGTCATTATGGTGGAACTTGGAGAGACAAATATTTTCTGAAGTGGTTGGTATAAAAAGTTTGAGAACCACTGGTTTAAAGAAATGCTATAAATGAAATCCTGCTTTTTAAGAACTTTTCAGTAAACCATTTCTTCTTTCCCCTTGTAGAGTCATCAAGGATCCAGCTTATTCTTGAAATATTGGTAAGAAATAGTTTATCTGCTACACTCCACTGTCACTTCTGCTAGAGATACATTGACTTTTTGATTTTACTTAGTTTAATAAAAATGCACTGAATTTGATTGTACTTGTTTTACTACACTGTAATGCTAGTGTTCTGATTAAAACAGTGTAACTGGGGGCTCTGAAAACACTACTTGTGAATAATTTGTGAATATTGTAAACTTTAATCTGAATACATTAAATAAATGTTTAATGAATAGTGTTGTGCACTTTGTTTCCACCTCACTGTTATTGAACTGTAAAGGGAAAATATTGTGTGATTTATTTTGCATTCAGTTTTCAGTTAAATATATTTCACCATATCAAAGTGGATATTTTATGAGGTTTTATTTTTGGTGTTTTTGTGTTTGTTTTTACAGGACAGTACAGAAAGTGCACAAGTGGGAGAGAGTGGAGGGGATGGTGTCAGAAAGGACCTGGAGCTGGGACTCTTTCGAGGATCACCCGGAGCACAACCACACTGTATGCACGAGGCTGTTGGTTCTAACATTTTAGAGTCCCCTTCCGTAGAAATTACATTCTCAATTATTTTTCAAAACCTTTAAATATTTTTGGATTTGGATTGTTCTTCTACATGTTTTTAACAATACGCCCATGCATATTCTGCAAAATAAAGTTTGGGGTTATTTTCTTCTGTTTTATACAGTATGTTTCCAAAATAAAACTGCTGTTTTACAATTCTGAGCGTGTGGTAGTTTATTAAAGTTGATTGTAAAGCCATTTCTACCAGTCATTTGAATTTTAGCCTTTATAATGTACCGTGTTGATCTAAATGCAAACTAGGATCTAATTGAACATGCAATTGTGTATTTATACATGGTGCCAGGTACGATGGTGAAACAACGTTGTGTTATCAACGCTGATACACTTTTCAAAATCAACACCTAATTCAACTTTACCCGTGATGAAGATAAGACGGTGAAACAGCGTTGCTATTTCAACGGTGAATCAACGTTGTGATTTCAACAGTGAATCACCGTCACAATATCAACTTGATCCAATTTGCAAAATCGAAAGGTCATTCAATGTTGATTCAACCATAGAACCTGACGTTGTTTCAACATTGATTCAACATTGAAATGCCAGCTGGGATTTGTGTAATTATCGGGATAGCACTACATACTTCAGATGTGAGAACAAGCGGTGAAAATGTACAAATAAAGACATATTATTTTAAAAATGTTTTGCCTGTAGCTCAAAATAGCCCATGCCATTTAAAACTCATGTTGCCAGCACGGGTTACATATGAGGTCGTTAAACCGTGGAGAAGTACCAAATTGTCGCAGTTTTAATAACAACAGAACACCATGCTTTAGAAAATCCGATCTACATATTTACATGACAGTCGCATTGGCACATATCTGATTTATATCCGATTTATTTCAACATATGAATGAGGCCTGATACCGATCTCGAAATATCTGAATACATGCATTTTTTTCCCGTTTACACTGTCATAGAACAGATCCGATCTGTGTCACATATGAGCAAAAAATCGAAACTGGGTCACATTTAACTGGGAGTGTAAATGAGGCATATGATGAGTTCTGACACATTTATTCTGACTGTTATTTCAGTGACAGAAGGTCAGCTGCAGTATTAATGTCATCAAGAGACTCTATAACATCTCACTGTTACTGATTTATCATGCAGCTCAAAGCATTATGGGTAGAATCTCTCGTCAGTCTCTTGATTCATCAGCACAGTTTCACTGATGATTCATAAGAAAAGAAACAAAACCCAGGATAAAGCGGCTGAGTGAATGTGGTCTGGACTGTGTGGATGAGGCTCATTCTGTCAGTGACGCTGTAGAAGGAAAGAGTTCCTGTGCTGTGATCCACATACACTCCTATTCTACTGCTGATTGACTCTACAGGGAGATCAGTCTCTATCTTATTGTGTCTGAAGGAGTAACTGGAGGAAGAGCAGAACAAACTCCAGGACTGATCATTACATCCAAACCAACACTTATCACCTGATCCCTTCCTGCTGATGCTCTTATATGACACTGATATACACACACCTCTATCTCCACTCCACTCAGTCTCCCAGTAACAGCGTCCACACACACTCTCTCTACACAACAGCTGCTCCCAATAATTAAATCTGTCTGGATGATCAGGATACGGCTGTTTCTCTGACACAAGTGTCACCTTTCTGTTCTCCTCAGACAGAATGAGTTGAGTGTGTGCTGTGTTTGGGTCCAGTGTGAGAAAACAGATCCCTGAAAACAAGAACAGAGACATTAATAACAACAACAAACACTACAGATGTGTAGATAGAGTGTGCGTGTGTGTGTGTGTGTGAGAGAGAGAATAGAGAGAGGAGTATGTGTGCGATTTCTTTTTTTTTTAACAATGTCTTAAATATTTTAGAAAGAATACTTTTTTTCTTTAGTTGAACTTTTCCTGATTTTAAAGTTATTGAATGTATTCTCTCTGATATAAAGGCCCCCAACAGAAAGATCTGCTTATACATGTTTTCATTTTTAATTAAAGTGTTCCTGTAGCTCAAGTGGTAGAGCATTGTGCTATCAAGTGCAAGGTTGGGGGTTCGATTCCCCGGGAACACGTGATAGGTAAAAATTGATAGCCTGAATGCACTGTAAGTCGCTTTGGATAAAAGCGTCTGCTAAATGCATAAATTTAATTTAATTAAAATTTAATAAGGTAAAGTACAGACCCGTAATGTATTACACCGAACCGACCCGGACCCAGTGGCGTGTCCACAAGGGTGGCACGTGGTGGCAGCTGCCACCCTAAAAATGAGCTTTGCCACCCCAGTTGGAAGTCGTGGCCTAGTGGTTAGAGAGTTTGACTCCTAACCTTAGGGTTGTGGATTCAATCTCGGGCCGGCAATAACACGACTTAGGAGTCCTTGAGCAAGGCATTGAACCCCCAACTGCTCCCCAGGCGCCGCAGCATAAATGGCTGCCCACTGCTCCGGGTGTGTGTTCACTGCTTTGTGTGTGTGTGTGTTCACTGCTTTGTGTGTGTGCACTTTGGATGGGTTAAATGCAGAGCACGAATTCTGAGTAAGGTCACTGTAACGATATGAACTTCCTATACATCGGGAAGAAGGAGGCGGGAACCGGCGCACAATCAAAACATAATTTTAATATTGAAAATAAACACAAAACAGCGCGTCAGCCCCTCACGGCGACTGACGCGCACAAATAAAAGCCAAAACATAAAATAATGTCCCAGGCCTGGTCCTCTCTCGTCCTTCACGGTCGTCACTCCAGTTTTATATCCTTCCATCTCCTACGTGGGACTCGATACTAGCGGTGGGGCTCAGGTGTAGCTCATCTCCAATCACTACACCTGGCCTCACTCCTCGTTCCCACGCCTCTCGGCCCCGCCCCACTCGCCACATACCCCCATCGCCCCTCGCAGGCCGGGGGGTACTCCCGAGGCTGCGCTCTACTCCCCCCCCCCCTCCCTCCGGGGGGGACCGCTCACGGGGACCTGCGGGAACCTGGGGGTAGGACAGACGAGGCGAGAGAAAAGGAGATGGAAGGAGGAGCGACAAGGACGAGAGAGGGGAGAGAGGAAAAAAAAAAATCCGGTTCCCAGACGCACTGCTGCTCGGCCCTCCACCAGCTGGGTGATCTCCTCCGCGGTGCCTGGCGGTGGCACTGGACGGCCCTCGGCGGACGGCGCGACACTCCTCCGCCGCCCGATGGACGGCGACGGCTCCTCCGGTTTTGGGCAGCCGGCAGGAGTCCCCCGTTCCCTGCCCCTCCGGATTCCTTCGCGGAGGCAGCAGGCTCCGGCCCCCTGGCGAACGGTGCCGACTCCTCCGCTCCCTCACGGACGGCAGCCGCCCCTCCATATCGTGGGCGGCCAGCAGCGAGCTCGCCCGTCCCCGGCAACTCGCTCCAGCCCACCGCCTCGAGCGTCCCTGGCGGCACATACCTCGCCAGCTCGAGGGCACCGCGGATTCACCACAGCGGCGAGGGATCTTCAGCAGCGCGTCCCTCCTTCTCCCGGGCTTCAGCACCACTGTAACGATATGAACTTCCTATACATCGGGAAGAAGGAGGCGGGAACCGGAGCACAATCAAAACATAATTTTAATATTGAAAATAAACACAAAACAGCGCGTCAGCCCCTCACGGCGACTGACGCGCACAAATAAAAGCCAAAACATAAAATAATGTCCCAGGCCTGGTCCTCTCTCGTCCTTCACGGTCGTCACTCCAGTTTTATATCCTTCCATCTCCTACGTGGGACTCGATACTGGCGGTGGGGCGCAGGTGTAGCTCATCTCCAATCACTACACCTGGCCTCACTCCTCGTTCCCACGCCTCTCGGCCCCGCCCCACTCGCCACAGTCACCATACTTGGCTGAATGTCACTTTCACTTCACTGAATGTCACGTCACTTTCACTTTCAGTTGCCACCCCAAAGCAGCGTACGGGATCAAAGTGCACTGAGAGCTGAACAGCGTTATGTTGTCTGAAGCAGGGATTTTCTGAAGATCGGATTCTGGATTTCCCTCTCTCTCAGAGTGCTCCATTAACGCTCAATCACTAGCACAATTAATGCTGTAACTATAGCCGTTCTAAACTTGTTCTGCCTACAAGGATTGTACTGCACGCACACATGTACAGACATAACGGATCACTCACACACACAAACAAATATATTGTCAACGCTGCCCCGTGATTTATCAATAAAACTGCTTAGAAACAGAAAAGTTATAGCCAAAATTTCTTTGTGTTTTGAAGTAGTCAAAATCCACAACTTGACTATAGAGAGACGCTGCACAGACATGACTGATTTACTCCTAATCTCGCTCTCACTAATGCATTCAAATTAATGTAATTTTACTCTGCTTCTCTGTATCTGATTTAATAAACGATAAAATAACTGATTGAAATGTAGCATACTATTATTTCATCCTTCCAAACTAAATTTGCATTTCAAAAAGCTGCAGTGACAGATTTAACTTTGAATTCTGATAACCTTTGAATCGTTTCATGCCTACTTAAAGAAAAGAAAATAACACATTCATTTTTTTTAATCATCATCATCATCATCATTGTCACCATCATCATTATTATTATTAATATTAATTCCTTCATTCATTTGGTCATATCAGATCATTACTGCTATAGACACTTAATGCATTAAAATGAGGACAGCTCAACTCACATTTTTTAAAAGAGTATTTTTAGAAATTTTAAAAATGTCTTAATAGTGATTTTCTAATGTCTAATTATAAATCCAACAGCATAAGGTGAAAATAACTACACAAGGGAGTGGAAACTGTAAGTAAATACATGAATCTTTGGCAATTATTTCACCATTGATTTGCAGAAGATTTTCTGTGATGTTACTGTTAGGCAGTGCTGGGAAGGTTACTTTGGAAATGTAATAGGTTACAGTTTACAGGTTACCCTATTTAAAATAAGTAGTGTGACTATTTCAAATGGTTTATTAAAGTAATGTAACAGATTACATTTGATTACATTTCTAAATGTAAAATATTTTCAACATTCATTTTCAAAATGAATTTTTAAAGCAGGCAGGGTTAAGCTTACAGTAGAACTCAACACTGATTATTGGCAGACTTTCAAAAGCCTTCATCACTTAAATTAAGATTATAATAATTTATCATCACTTTTAAACCACAGCTACCACAAAGTCACACTTTAGCACCTTTTTTTACTTTGTGATCTGATTCTGATTAAATTCTGATCATTCTTGTTAAATACAGGTTTAAAATCATAACAAGAAATAGTTGGATAGCTATGATACTATTTTTAAAATCAAATCTTTTCCCAGCTATGACAGGAAAGCATATGCATAAACCCAAATAGGAAATAAAACAGTACTGAATAAGCATGCATCTTATTCGGTGAACTAAACTCCAGAAACACTGGTGCCTTGTATTTTAAAGCAGTCAATGCAATTAAGAAATAAATCAATCAAATCTGTATGTGTGTGTTTATGTGGAAAAAATATCAAATGCAACCAATCCCATTAACATTTTCACAAGTAACTGTAATTTAATTACACTTTTTTTCTCAGTAACTGTAACAGATTGCACTTACATTTATTTTGTAATTAAATGACCTAATTCCGTCACATGTAACTAGTTACTCCCCAACACTGGTGTTAGGGAATAGAATATATGGGGAGTACAAACACTGATCTATATTTGCCACCCCTCATTCTGCTCTTGCCCCCTCTTTGCCACCCCAAATATAAAATCCTGGAACCTGTCTGTTATTTCAAAAGCTGGACCTGGACCCGTGTAGATCTGAGAAATGCCTACCCAGACGAATCTTTCTTTTTGAACAAATCTTTTAAGTGAATGAATCGTTCTCGTTCTCGTAATCCACTGACTCATATTTCTCGTTCACTGAAATTCCTCCCTCCACAGCAGTGTGGCATTAATAGCAGCGCATGCGCAGCTCGGAGAACCGGGTAGCTCCGTGAACTGATTCATCGATAAGATCTCTCGATCTCTTTGAGACTCATGAAACTCATTCAGTGAAAGGCGTATTCATTCACTACATTCAACAAATCACACACTCCATCACAGGTTGAGTAATACTTTGACAGGTTCGTGAATGAAATGACTGCCCAGCAAACAGGAGACATCCCCTGGATGTTCCGAACGTCCGCTTAGGTCCGCTTTATAACGTTCGCTGGCGCACGTTCGGAGGACGTCCGTATTTGGTCCTTTTTTGGACGTTCAGAGGACATTCATCCGAGCCAGTTTACGAATGTCCCAGTTTCGTCCCTCATCTGCCATTTCCATTCCAACACTTGAAAAATCCAGTCCTTTATCTTCAGACCTGACCAGTGTTGGGCAGTAACTAGTTACATGTAACTAAATTACGTAATTTAATAGCAAAAATGAATGTAACTGTAATCTGTTACAGTTACTGGGTAAAAAAAAAGTTTTATTAAATTTGTTACTTATGAAAATGTTAATGATTACAAAGATTCTGAATATTTTCACACATATACATATTTAAAATATAAGACACCAATTTTTTAGGAGTTGAAGACACAGAATATGACACATGCTTAATCCATAACTGTTTTATTTCCTATTTTGGTTTATGTATGTATGTTTTTTTGTTTTTTTTAAGATTAACTGCCTTTTTTCCAAGGCATTGTTAGATGCCAATGTTTCCTGTCATAGCTATGCAAAGATTTTTAAAAACAGTATCATAGCTATTAAACTATATCTTATGATTTTAAATCTGTATTTAACCTAAAAAAATATTGCAAAGTAAAAAGAGCTGCTAAAGTCCTATTTTGAGGTGGTTGTACTTTACAATTAAATTTACTATTCAAGTGAAGAAGGATTGTGAAATCTGAGAGTAATCAGTGTTGAGTACCACTGTAACATTAACCCTGCCTGCTTTAAATGATTCAAAATAATCAAAATTTGAAAACAATATAAGTTTAGAAAAGTAATCAAAAAGTAATCAAATCTAATCAGTTACATTACTTTAACAAAGTCACTGAAACAGTTACACTACATATTACATTTTAAATAAAGTAATTTGTAATCTGTAACCTAATACATTTCCAAAGTAACCTTCCCAACACTGGACCTGACACCTTGCAACTCAGACAAAGAGAGTTGACAAAATCAAACTAAAATATAAACTCATATTGGATTTTAAAGGGTATTTTTGCCTTAAACAAAATCCTTTAAAAAACTGTAATAATAATAGAATGCAAAATAAATAAAAAATTGTTTTGATTTTTAGATTGATATTATTCTTTTTTTACTATATAGATTTGAATACGTTGTAAAATAAAGTTAATGTTGAATTAATAATTTTCATTTCTGGAAAAAGAAAATAGGAGTAACTTCTATAATGAAAAATGTCATTAAATCAGGAGTCTGTTTTCAGCATTTAAACATCAAAATCATGATACCCTTCAATAATATAATTGTACATAGCTACAATTAGGTTTATGCATGAATGAAGAAAATATGTTTGCATCCCAGGAGCTCTACTAGAATGTTATAGAGTGAATGCCAAGGAAAACATGAAGAAAAGAAAGTGAAAAATAACACAGGTAAGACAAATAAATTAATTATTTTCATTTACGTATTAAACTGTTTATATGAGCTATATAAACAAACTTGTATTGTATAAACTGTTGGTAAGCCTACAAGAAAAGTTATTTAGGAAATAAATTATTTTATTTATTGCATTTAAGACTGCTATACTACATAGAGCTCTAATAAAAAAGTACTATAGCCACACTGGAGATAGGATCCAAGCAGCTGTCAATCAAATGAGCACATGACCGAATGACATCACTATAGGGCACGCGGCATGTATCCATGGCAACGCTCAGCCGCTACTGACTGTTAACGGTCATCCGGTGATTTCCTCAGACACGGCCTTGAGTTTTCACTTTTGTTTGGTTGAAAAGGTATTTATTCTTTTATATTATTAGACATTATAGCTACCGTAACTACTGTTTATCTCCTAATGCTTACATTTGATGAAGTTTACCTTTTTAAACCTTTGCTGAAGTTGTCCCGCACGGCTGCTGACGTTAGGCTATGTGAACACTTTCTAAGCTAACGTTAGCTTGCAAAGCTGAAATGATTAAACGTATGTAATATTGGCAGATATTGAACTTAAATATTTAATTTCCATATGGAAACACTACTGAATGTGTTCATTTTGTTGTTTTAGGTTAGAAGACAATGGGAAGAATTGCCATTGACTAACCTCAGCTTACTACCAGAGACACGCGGACACACCATCCACCAAAACACACACACACACACACACACACACACACACACAAAAAGAGCACTGCAACTTTACAATTGTTCAGTTAAAATAAACGTATTTTGCTTCATACAACGTGTCTGTTGTCTTTGATTAGCCTAAAAGTACAATAAAATTACATTTAGAGGATTTAAAACGAAAGTCCCCTAAACGTCCCGAATGTCCGCTGCACGTCCTGTGAATGTCCCCGTGAATGTCCGGAGGACGTCTTCGCGAACGTCCACTCGACGTAAAGCGGACCCTACACGCTGACGTCTGGGGGACGTTCGCAGAGGCCATTTAGGGGTTGTCCTGGGGACCTTTTTTTGTTAGCTGGGTGAACTGGTACCCATGTCGTTCGTGAACGAGTTGAATGAACTGATACATCTCGTTCATGAACGAAATGAATGAGAGTAAACTGGGTCAGTTGGCCATTTAGCATGTCAATCTCGCAAAATGCAAAGCGCGGTACTGTGCACATAGGCTTGTTGACATATTTAGCATACAGAACATAACTCCACGTTTAATCCCCGATTTATGAATGTGAATATATAATATATGAACTATCTGACCAAATAGTTAAAATGTTAATTATGCAAGAAAACCTCGTGCTTTGTTCATCTGAACAACTTATTTATTGAATGCGATTATGCACACATTTTAATAAAGCCAAATCAGTTTTTGTAACAAGTGAATACGTTCGTTGACTCAAGACATAACACATAAGACACTCTTTTTTGCCTCCTGTTGGCATATTTTGTTTAATATGAAGAAATGGTCACTGAACGAATCAGTGAATGAATCTGAACGAATCTTTAGAAAGAATCAAAATTTCCACCACTAAATGCAACTTTGCTCTTGTACATTCTGACTCGAGTTAACTCTCATAATAACTTCGACTGTTTGCCCTTTTGAACTATTATAACGATCGCTCGTTCAGTGCCATGGCCGCTGACGTTATTTATTTGCTATCATCTCTGTGCTCTCTGCTCTGCATCGAGTCTGAATCTGACCACTAAAACTTTAAGATTAAACAAGACGGTTAATTTATACTATAAAAATAGGTTTGGCGGTTGAAGTCATTGTGTCCCTCACTGCAGAAGCTCTGGTTGCCATAGAAACATGACACGTGCTTGAGACTGTACATGCGCCCTAGCTGGATTAACCTAAAATATGCAATTTGAGTGTCACAGAAAACATTCATGTGACAGTTCACCTCAGATTTTGTTGGATTCAATTACATTTGCTTGCAAGTATATTTATATTCAACATAAATGTTCTTGAACCCTTGCCCTAAAAAAATAGATATTAAATATTAAATGCTAAATATGCAATTCAACAAAAAAATCAGCTTGCGCTTGCATTAATTCTGAGTCTGCGTGCTCTGCTTCTAATGGCAGAGAGCGAGATCGCTTTTTTTTTTTTTTTGGGCTCACACTTTTCTTTTTCTAATTTTACAAGTTGCAAGTTACAAAAAAAAAAAACACAAGCAGTGTCTGATCATGGCCAGGTGTTCTCCGAGTCCAATGACTCCGATCGTATGGTATTACACACAATGTTAAACAGACCCGGGACCCGAGGTAATAGATTCGGACCCGACCCGGACCCAGCTGATCATTTAAAATATAGACCCGAATTCGTACGGGTCTCGGGTGCACTGTGAAGACCTCTAAGGTGAAATAGGTTTGGGGAAATACAATGAATTAGTTCTATATATTCACTGGAAGATACATTTAAGCCACAATTAAAAGCAAATTCAGTGTAATTATAAAGATCATCTGAATGATTTAGTAAATCTATAACAAAAACTAAAACTTTGTTAAACCAGTCACTTGTTTTTGAATAATATATATTTATTGTTCCTAATAACACATGAATGGGGAGGGAAATTATGTTTATAGATTAATTTCCATGCATCCAGAGTGTGTTTGTGAAAGTTAGAGAGCTTTATGAGGAGCTTAAGTATTAATAAATGTTCTGCTTAAAATGTACACAATTATTATGATATGCATATTTATATTATACAACACCCAGCAATTTGTTCCTCACTTTAATTTTATGTAAAATATGTACCACTCATTCATATATTCATATATATATATATATATATATATATATATATATATATATAATATGAGCAGTTTATATCCTTGTTTGTCATGGTTCCTGGATCGACACTGGACTGTGTTCTATTCAGAGATCATCACTAGTGTCCTTGTTTGTCACGGTTCCTGGATCGACACTGGGCTGTGTTCTATTCAGAGATCATCACTAGTGTCCTTGTTTGTCATGGTTCCTGGATCGACACTGGGCTGTGTTCTACTCAGAGATCATCACTAGTGTCCTTGTTTGTCATGGTTCCTGGATCGACACTGGGCTGTGTTCTATTCAGAGATCATCACTAGTGTCCTTGTTTGTCACGGTTCCTGGATAGACACTGGGCTGTGTTCTACTCAGAGATCATCACTAGTGTCCTTGTTTGTCACGGTTCCTGGATCGACACTGGGCTGTGTTCTATTCAGAGATCATCACTAGTGTCCTTGTTTGTCACGGTTCCTGGATCGACACTGGGCTGTGTTCTATTCAGAGATCATCACTAGTGTCCTGTGTTCTACTCAGAGATCATCACTAGTGTCCTTGTTTGTCACGGTTCCTGGATCGACACTGGGCTGTGTTCTGTTCAGAGATCATCACTAGTGTCCTTGTTTGTCACGGTTCCTGGATCGACACTGGGCTGTGTTCTATTCAGAGATCATCACTAGTGTCCTTGTTTGTCACGGTTCCTGGATAGACACTGGGCTGTGTTGTACTCAGAGGAGATCATCACTAGTGTCCTTGTTTGTCATGGTTCCTGGATCGACACTGGGCTGTGTTCTATTCAGAGATCATCACTAGTGTTCTTGTTTGTCATGGTTCCTGGATCGACACTGGGCTGTGTTCTGTTCAGAGATCATCACTAGTGTCCTTGTTTGTCACGGTTCCTGGATCGACACTGGGCTGTGTTCTATTCAGAGATAATTACTAGTGTCCTTGTTTGTCACGGTTCCTGGATCGACACTGGGCTGTGTTCTATTCAGAGATCATCACTAGTGTCCTTGTTTGTCACGGTTCCTGGATAGACACTGGGCTGTGTTGTACTCAGAGGAGATCATCACTAGTGTCCTTGTTTGTCATGGTTCCTGGATCGACACTGGGCTGTGTTCTATTCAGAGATCATCACTAGTGTCCTTGTTTGTCATGGTTCCTGGATCGACACTGGGCTGTGTTCTGTTCAGAGGAGATAATAAAAATAATAATTCATTACATTTTATATAGCGCTTTTCTAGGCACTCAAAGCACTTTACATAGTCAGGGGGTATCTCCTCATCCAACACCAGTGTGCAGCATCCACTTGGATGATGCGATGGCAGCCATATTGCGCCAGAACGCCCACCACACACCAGCTTACTGGTGGAGAGGAGACAGAGTGATGAAGCCAATCAGCAGATATGGGGATGTGTTCTATTCAGAGATCATCACTAGTGTCCTTGTTTGTCACGGTTCCTGGATCAACACTGGGCTGTGTTCTATTCAGAGATCATCACTAGTGTCCTTGTTTGTCATGGTTCCTGGATCGACACTGGGCTGTGTTCTGTTCAGAGATCATCACTAGTGTCCTTGTTTGTCACGGTTCCTGGATCAACACTGGGCTGTGTTCTATTCAGAGCAGATCGTCACTAGAGTCCTTGTTTGTCACGGTTCCTGGATCAACACTGGGCTGTGTTCTATTCAGAGATCATCACTAGTGTCCTTGTTTGTCATGGTTCCTGGATCGACACTGGGCTGTGTTCTGTTCAGAGATCATCACTAGTGTCCTTGTTTGTCACGGTTCCTGGATCGACACTGGGCTGTGTTCTACTCAGATATCATCACTAGTGTCCTTGTTTGTCATGGTTCCTGGATCGACACTGGGCTGTGTTCTGTTCAGAGATCATCACTAGTGTCCTTGTTTGTCATGGTTCCTGGATCGACACTGGGCTGTGTTCTGTTCAGAGATCATCACTAGTGTACTTGTTTGTCACGGTTCCTGGATAGACACTGGGCTGTGTTCTATTCAGAGCAGATCGTCACTAGAGTCCTTGTTTGTCACGGTTCCTGGATCGACACTGGGCTGTGTTCTATTCAGAGATCATCACTAGTGTCCTTGTTTGTCATGGTTCCTGGATCGACACTGGGCTGTGTTCTGTTCAGAGGAGATAATAATAATAATAATTCATTACATTTTATATAGCGCTTTTCTAGGCACCCAAAGCGCTTTACATAGTCAGGGGGTATCTCCTCATCCACCACCAGTGTGCAGCATCCACTTGGATGATGCGACGGCAGCCATATTGCGCCAGAACGCCCACCACGATGAAGTCAATCAGCAGATATGGGGATTGTTAGGAGGCCATGATGGTCAGAGGCCAGTGGGAAAATTTAGCCAGGATGCCGACATCACACCTCTACTCTTTTCGAAAGAGAGTCAGGACCTCGGTTTAACGTCTCATCCGAAGGACGGTGCTTGTTGACAGTATAGTGTCCCCATCACTACACTGGGGCGCTAGGACCCACACAGACCACAGGGTGAGCACCCCCTGCTGGCCTCACTAGCACCTCTTCCAGCAGCAACCTAGTTTTCTCACGAGGTCTCCCATCCAGGTACTGACCAGGCTCAGCCCTGCTTAGCTTCAGTGGGCAACCGGTCTTGAGCTCCAGGGTGATATGGCTGCCGGCCATACAGATCATCATTAGTGTCCTTGTTTGTCACGGTTCCTGGATAGACACTGGGCTGTGTTGTACTCAGAGGAGATCATCACTAGTGTTCTTGTTTGTCACTGTTCCTGGATAGACACTGGGCTGTGTTCTATTCAGAGCAGACTGTCACTAGAGTCCTTGTTTGTCACGGTTCCTGGATCGACAGTGGGCTGTGTTATATTCAGAGGAGATCATCACTCGTGTCCTTGTTTGTCACGGTTCCTGGATCGACACTGGGCTGTGTTATATTCAGAGGAGATCATCACTAGTGTGCCCTAACTCTTGTAAGACTGTATTCTCCACAACATCAGCCTAGGAAAGTGTGTGGCTCAAAGGTGAGAGTCATTAGAAACACACTTTTGAAAACAACATCAGTTTGTAACATCGTGATTGTCACGCGTTTTCTCTCCCATTGAGGTGCCCTCGGTAGGCATCACTGCGGAGTTTGCGAGTAAACGCAACGACATCTGCTCGATTGAGGACACGTTTCCCGCGAGAAAAACTCATCCTCCACTCTTCCATATACATTAATAAAGTAAAGTGAAGGTCAAGTCTTCTTCTGAAAATGCATAATAACTACCTATAATAACTTTTTAAGTTAGTAAGATGTATATTTAGTTTAGTGATTGCATTGTATTCTGCTGAGGGTTTTGTTCAGTTTCCTGACAAAAACAGTTTACTGTATAACAGTAATTTAGAATCTACAATTTAATAAAAATAACCAAGTTAGTGGTTGAACTATATAAACTATACTAGATTATTAAAAAATACTAGGAATTTTTAGTGTGTCTAGTTCCAAAGCTGACAAAAAGTATCATGAAAATAGTCCACCTGAATCTAGTTCTCTATTTTAAGTCTACAATAGTTCTGTTTTATGGACGGAAAAAAAAATAAGTTATTGACTTAACATTTCCAATATGTGTCTGTAATGGTTGTGTTAGCTCTTTAGTACCAATATAATATTTAATTGTAAGAAAATATTAGCTCATTTATTTTGAGAAGAATCAAATCTAAAGATTCGAATTGGTTTAATTGAACTGATTCCAAATTTAATTAGTTTATACTTCAACGGTTTGTCTAAAACCTAATTGACACACACACACACACACACATACATACACACACATACATAAACACACACACAGTTACTGAAGAGAATGATAACGGTTTTGAAAGAAGTCCCAGGAGTAAGTTATTTGTTAGATCGCACCAAGAAAATCACAAAACCAGAGATGTGTCTTATCTTTACTGCTTAAGATCTATTTGCCCTTATTTCAGCAAGAAATTAAGTTTGTTTGTTTACTTGCATTTGCTCTCGTCTCAGGGAATCCCCGCGCCTCGGATTGGATGCAGATCTGACGTCTGTATTAGGTCTTTTGGGAAAACCCTCCTGGTGATTGGTTGGTTGCCTGGTTACATAGAACTTCGGAGAGTTTCGGATGGTTTTGCTGTTTGCAAGACTTTAAGATTCTTGTCAGGCACAAAGTTTTAACAGAGTGGTTTGAGTTCTGGATGGCAAGAACGCTAGCAGCGTTGGAGTAGGTAGTTGGCGAAAGCCATGGCGAAAAAGGAAGTGTGCACTCATGCACTTAAATACACGACATGATACCCAACACAATCCTCGACACCCAACAAGACGACACTGAATAAGTTCAAGCATCAGGTTTTATCGAAGCAGATTTGGTCCATCCCACGATGCGATCTTCCAATGGGATGCTGTTGCAGAGCTTAGACACGCCCCGTACTGTTTCTCGATTAAACATCATGTGACATTGTCATGTGAGATGGAACTTTGGTTAATACTTTATAAAGTGTCATAATATGCACACAATACAAAATCTGGACATTTGATTCACTCCAAGTTTAAGCAAATAACTTTAAAAAAATAATAGCTTTCGTTCAATACTAAACTTTCATATCTTACATTTAAAAGCACTAAATGTCAAAAGGGTGTTATAAAAACCATTTATAAAACATTGGTTAAAGTTGCACTGATTACCTTGAGCACATCAAACATATATAAAACATAAAACATTATTTGTAAATATCATTAAACCTTCAGATTTCTTAATGGTTGTGCTTTTGAGATTGTTTATTGAAAAGTTCATTTCGTAGAAAGATTCACTAGCTAGCAGGAAGCAGAGTCATGGGATGGGTCCTGTATTGGTTCTTTGTGTTGAGGTCCATTAATTATTAACGATTCCTGTGGCGTTTCCGTACATTGTGATCATGTGATCGGAGTTAATTGAATCAGCTCCCTTTTAGGAGACACAGGATGTTGATGTCACATGATTAGATCATGATTCGTTTTCTTGATTTTGCAACAGACTTGTCCTCTGTTGTATGATCACATTACCACTGTCGACATAGGTTTTTTTTAGCAGTTCTCCTTGACAGGAAACGGGTCCAGACAATCTAAGTATTGTTCCTCTTCAGCTAATCATTAACTTAGGCTACGTTCAGACTGCAGGGCTTAATGCTCAATTCCGATTTTTTGAAAAAATTTGATTTTTTTGCAAGGCCATTCACATTTCCAATTAAATGCGACCTTTTGTGATCTCCTGTGTGAACGTGAAATGACCCAGAAGTGACCCGCATGCGCAGAAGAGTACTCAACGGTGAACGACGTCACTCGTTGTTTGCAGAAGTAGCTAACGTTAAACATGGATGTTTTTATATGGCTCGGAGACTTTTTATTTTTCGCTGGCATTGGAGCCAGGATCATCTGTAACCACACTCGGCTATTTCACTGGAAATGTTTTCGTAAACCGCCCGGTTCCGATAAGAGCCCTCGAGTTTGGCCTGAATAGAGCGGTCACCCCAAATATTAATTAAATCTGTGACCTCGCTTCCCTTCCATTGACTGGTCTCAGCAGCATCGTCCGCCATGGTTGTTGTTTATCTTCTCGTTCCCGTCTACTTCAATGCAGAATTATGACGTTTGTAGCGTATCAATGACGTGCGGGTCGGATACATGTGGCCTGGCCGTTTAGACGGAGGTCACATTTCAAAAGATCGGATACGTATCGGATTCAGGACCACATACCCAACTGGCCTGGGTCACATTTGAAAAGATCGGATCTGTGTCGTTCAGACTGTCATGAAAAGATCAGATACAGGTCGCATAGGGGCAAAAAAATCGGAATTGGGTCGCCATTTTTTGCAGTGAACCGTGATAAATTTTTTAGTTTAGGTTCTGAAAACGGTTCTGGTGCGCCATGTTACCAAGCGCTGTGAGCAGCCTTCCCGGCATTTCCCGTAAAAGGATGTCACAAAGCAAATAAAATAAATGCCACCCTGCCTCTTTAATTACTGAGCACATTGTTTCCAATAATAGTGTCTTTGACTGTCGAATATGTTTCCCTCAAATGTACACGCACTCGCGCCTATGATTACTGCACGATATTTTGTCTGACTTTGCATGTACTGGCAGCATGCAGCACCTGCCGCCACTAAATTATATTATATTTGTCCCATATTGTCATTAAAATACATACTGACTTCAACCACTAAATAAATAGACTGCTATTGTTAAGTAAGTATGAGGCTTAGATTATTTAGTGTAGAGGTCAGTACACCATCTCCTGACTGCATTATTATTTGTAAAATAGGGGCTATATGGAGTGTGTGTATACATGGTTATAAGTGTAACAGTTTAGATTTCATTTTATTTAGGGAAATGAACAAGTGTCTTAGCCCTCAAGGGACTATTTGGCCAACCAGCTTATTCCTGCTTCAAAAGCAAAATGTTATTGATAGTGTAAAAAACATCTAATTTGAAGCACATGCTGATTGATGGACTAGCATTACTCAACATTACTTACTACCTTCCAGTAGGGGTGTGCAGTTCAGCTGCAGTTCTGGCGCCTCCGTCATATACTGAACAACGCCACATGCATTCACAGCGGTTAACTCAGCGCTAAAGTTACTCTCTCATTATTTGCATGCAATGTTTCATTCGCACACTGGTCTGACCTGTGCTTTTTCTGAGCACAGCATACACCTGAAGCGCACACACTAAAGCCTGTTAAACAGCGCCTGATTATTGAACTAAGTTATCTTTTGTGCTAATACTGTCAAAACACACAAGTTTTATAAGTAGATTCAGTTGGTTGTCTAAAATGAAAGTAAACAGTTGAGAGAAATTTTTTTATGTGCCTGTATATTAGATGCGTGCAGGTCTTAAAGGCACAGTAGGCCTATTAAACATGCAGCCTACTGTCTTTGCTGTCAAGGGATAGATCACCCTAAAATTTAATTTCTGTCATTATTTACTTACTGTCACGTTGTCTCAAACCTGTATTAATTTCTTTCTTGTTCTGAACACAAAAGATATTTTGAAGAATGTGCGTAGCCAAACAGTTGCTGGTCCACACTAAATTTTACAATTGCAAAAAATATGGAAGACACTTTGGACCAGCAACTGTTTGGTTTTCCACGTTCCTCAAAATAGCATTTATGTTGAGAAGAAGAAAGAAACTCATTCAGGTTTAAAACCACTTTTTTGTTCATTCTTGAATGCTCCTGCTTAATACACCCATTGTACCTGAAAATAAAGCACTGATTGTTTTATTTGTATATTATGTTTAGTTTTAATGTGTATCTTTATCATTCTTTTATCTTTGTTATTAAAAAATAAGAACAAAGATTTTTATCTTCTCCCTCTTTGGTGTAAATCTGCCATTATTAGATTTATTTTTTTGTTACCTTGAAAGCCTTTGTCTTTATAATAGGGAAATTAGTTTTGCTGTAATGCTCAGACAACTTGCAAAATAGAAAAACCAACATGACAAAGAATTGTGATAAAATCGTGAATCGTGGTATTTCTAAAAATAAAAAGAAATTGTGATATGATTTATTTTTTAGTATCGCCCACCCCTACCTTCCAGTAACACTACATTCAGTGAAGGTAAAATAGTAAAAAAACATAATAAAAGTTCATTTAAATGGAAACGGAATCAGAACCTGAAAATTTGTATACTGTAATATATGTTGAATTTTGATATTGCCAACCTTTAAATTAAGTTTACAGTAAGTAATAAACAGTATTGAGTAGTTGGGTATTGTGCATTTTTCCTTACCACTATTTTTTTAATAGTTGTTTAATTATTTTAATGGAACCGCAATTAGAACTGGAAACCATTAATTGTTGATGTCACACGGATTATTTTTGCGATGTCTTTGCTATGTTTCTGGACCTTGATCGTGCAAAGGTCATACGGGTTTGGAGTGACATGAGTGTGAATGATTAATGACAGCATTTTTATTTCTGGGTTAACTATACTATCTATATTTTCATTCACTAATTTCCCTTTTACATCACCTAACATATAGTTGCACATTAATTGGTTCTTTTGGCACTAATCAAAATGATAGTTGACTTTAAAGAATCTGTTGAACCTAATGAATCTCTTCATCTCTTAAGGACGTGGAGTTTTAACCACTGAAGCTGTTTCAGAGGGGATTTTATTCTTGAATACTGAGGTGAACTTGAGTGGATGAATCTCTACAGTGACACAGAGAGTCTATTCCTGTTTTCTACCAATTAGATTGCGTTTTTATTAAAGTCTACACCTACCCCAACCCTACACCTGCCCTTACAGCAATACAGATACATTAAATATCGTTGTTTAGCATGAGAAAAAGGATGTGATATTGATGTGCGCATACGCAGTAAACCCGGGTAGGAAAATCTGACAGGTAGGATAAAATGTCAGGACACCGGTTATGACACTCTAAAGATTGACAAGGCGAAGGACCAATGTCTGAGCCACAGCGCGAGCAGACAGCACTGCACACACACACAGATCGCTGGGAGAGGCTGTTTATCATTAGATCGCGTAAATCAGTGGAAAATGAATAGAAATGACGATTCTCTCTGAAGAAATATGAAGTAAACATCAGTAAATATATCCATATATCTCCACAGATCTCCATATCTTTGGTCTATAAATCCTTATTGACGCTGTTCAGTGAGTCTATGTGAACACAAATAAACCGCTGCTGACGTGACTGAATATGAATGTGTGGGGAATTTCTGTTCAAAATGTGGCATAATACGGATTTATTATTTTACACTCCTGACATAAATTACTAAATAACTGTCACTGCAACAATGTTTTATCAAAACATTGGTCAAATATCAAAGCTAGAGTCTTTAAACTTTCAACTGATGCACAGTTCTTCATCTTCTTCTTCTTCTGCAGAATGAATCACATTTTTGAGGACCTAAACATGCTCATGAAACTTTGCACATGTGTCAGACCTGGTGAAAATTTTAAGTCTGATATAGGTTTCAGAAGAGGTTGTGGCAAAATGGCTCAACAGCACCACCTATTCTAAAAAATCAACAGCATTCAAGCTATGTTTCACATACATACACGAAAATTGGCACACACATATAACACACCAACACACCACCTAAAGACTCTTGGAGCAAAAATCGAAACCCAACAGGAAATCGGTTATTTTAAATTTCATGAGCAAATTGTGTAATTTTTGTCATTTGCATGCGTTGTATTTTAACTTGTGGTGGGCATATATTAAATTTTTTTAATCTAGATTAATCTCACTGTAATCTTGGAATTAATCTAGATTAAAATGGCTCATTTGAATTCTGCCGAAGGCATTCAGAATATGTGTGATACCCAAATAAAATAATGACTAAAAGTAACATTAAGTCTTTGAGAACAGGTTCCTCAAGACAGTTGGTGCATTAGACCAGGGGCTCATCTCCTGTTTCCAAAATGCATCACAAAGTGCTTGAGAAAGCTGTAAACGAATTCCACATTGCACAAGGTGCAAACAACCTTATGCCTGTTTCACACATACTCCATCTGCAGTGCGTATGCGTTGTGTTTTTTTTTTTTTACGCACCCATGTTAACGGATTCCAGCGTTCACGCGGTTGTGCATTCCAGGAGCGTTGCATCTGCAGCAGTGCAGTGATCATTTATGTACTGAGTAGCGGACTGCAAACGCGTCCTGTGTGAAAGCACAATGAGTATAAGTCCGTGCTGCTTCTGCACCACATATGAAATGCACACGGACTACATACGCACTGCAGACGGAGTATGTGTGAAACAGGCTTGCGTCTTGTCGAGGTTTCCATTGGGAAGCTTCTTTAAAAAAAAAAAAATTTCCGTGAAGCAAACCCGGCGGCATCTTAGCTGCATCCATGTTAGCATGTCATGTTTGATGTGGTAATTTCACAGTAGGCATACACACAGGTTTAAAGACTTATTCTCGCCCCCTACAGATTCGGCTAGGTATACATCCGCGCTAAAATATCAAGGTGAAAGTCATCATAGCTCACGTAGTATAGACCCAGCTCCCAACCTACCTTTGAGAATAGATTAACGGCGATATTTTTTTTTATCGCCCGATAAGAGTCTCACGTTAACGCAGCACATTAACGCCGATAACGGCCCACCACTAATTTTAACGAACTCCTCCTAGAGATTTATTTAGATCAACACCAAACTGCCTAATCTAAAGGCCTTTGCGATGTTAAATTGTGAAGATCATGAGTTTTCGTTGAAGGGCGTGTCCGTGGCAGCCTGATGAATTTCGATGTTTCGCCATGAAAAATTAAGTTGCTATATCTCAGACATACAATGTCCAATCTGCCACAAACTTCACATGTTTGATAAGACTCCGAACCTGAACAGATTGACATGCCCATATTCAGTTATAGTCATAGAGCCACCTATTGGCAACAGAAGGTGACATATTTTACACTGCGACAAACTACTCCTAGAAATTTAATGACATCAATGTCTTTTTTGTGGTCAGTCTAATCTAAAGGCCTGTGCGATGTTCAGTTGTGAAGATCTTGAGTTTTCGTTAAAAGGTGTGTCCATGGCGCCGTGACGAAGTTTGATGTCTCGCCATGGGAATAAAAGATGTTATAACTCAGGCATAAAATGTCAGATCTTCCCCAAACTTCACATGTGTGATAAGAGTCCTGGCCTGAACACATCTGAAGGCCAATATTCCATCGGGTGTGGCAAAATGGCTCGATAGCGCCACCTATACACTTTCAACGGAGTGCACCTCGAGCTATGTTTCACGTACATGTACAAAAATCAGTACACACACGTAACACAGCAATACCTACAAAAAAGTCTCTTGGTATGAAATCTGAATCCCAACAGGAAGTCGGTTATTTAGAATTTTCACTGCAAAATTGGTGTTGTTTTCGCCATTTTCAGGGGTGGTACTTTAACAAACTCCTCCTAGAGATTTATTCAAATCAACACCAAACTTGGTCAGTGTAATCTAAAGGCCTTTGCGATGTTAAATTGCGAAGATCTTGAGGTTTTGTTAAAGGTCGTGTCCATGGCGGCCTGACAAATTTCGATGTTTGATGAATGTTGTCTGAGGGAGAACGCTGAGATAACACCGCCCCTACACCCACCTCCGACGCGTCGACCTCCACCACAAACTGACGTGATGGATCGGGGTGATCAGGATAGGGGCTGAAACGAAGCAGCTCTTCAGTTTGGCAAACACAGCCTCGGCTGTGTCTGACCACCTGAACGTAGTTTTGGGGGAGGTCAAGGCGACCACCTGAACGTAGTTTTGGGGGAGGTCAAGGCGGTCAGAGATGCGGCTAGTTGGCTGAAGTTGCGAATAAAATGCCGGTAGAAGTTGGCGAACCCCAGAAACCTCTGTAGGGCCTTATGGGAATCTGGACTTGGCCACTCTACCACAACCTTAACTTTCTCGGGATCCATGCGTATTCCCTCAGTCGTCACGATATACCCAAGAAACGGAACAGACTGTGCATGAAACTCACATTTCCCCATTCTCTAGCAACCTCTGAAGCACTCGTCTGACGTGCTGAACGTGTTCCTGGAGAGAAGAGGAAAAAATCAATATGTCGTCCAGGTAGACATATATGAATTGATCGATCATATCTCGCAGCACGTCGTTGACGAATGCCTGGAAGACCGCTGGGTTGGAGAGCCCAAAAGGCATGACCAAGTATTCAAAGTGCCCCCTGTGGGTGTTAAAAGCGGTCTTCCATTCATCCCCCTCCCTGATGCGGACCAAATGATAAGCATTACGTAAGTCCAATTTCGTGAAAATCAACGCTCCCTGCAACCTCCCGAAGGCTGAAGACATCAACGGCAAAGGGTAAGTATTCTTTACCGTGATGTTGTTCAGTCCCCGGTAATCTATACAAGGTCGCAGCGATCCGTCTTTCTTCCCCACAAAAAAGAACCCCGCCCCCGCTGGAGAAGAGGAAGGGCGGATGAACTTCGAAGCTAGAGAATCAGAAATGTATTTCTCCATAGCCTCCCTTTCTGGGACAGAAAGTGAATATAATTTGCCTTTAGGCGGAGACTTACCTGACAGTAAATCTAAGGCACAATCATAGGGATGCGGTGGAAGAGAAGCAGCATGAGACTTACTGAACACTTTCTTCAGGTGGAGGTACTCCGCGGGCACGTTAGACAAATCCACTGCCTCCTCCTGACACACAGACATAGAAACGGACAAGCAGACACTAGACAAGACTCATGACATTTGTTACTCCAGGCCAGGATGGAATTGAATTGCCAGTCTATCTTGGGGTTGTGCAGGAGAAGCCAGGGGTGACCGAGGACTATGGGTGCAAGAGGAGAGTCAAGGATGTAGAAGGAGATGATTTCTGAGTGGTTGCCTGATGTGATGAGGGTGATGTCTTCAGTGATGTGAGAGATGACCGGTAGTCTCTGTCCATTGAGGGCGTGAACCGTGATGTGGTGTGTGAGGGGTCTGAGAGGAATGTGAAGTCTGCGTGCTAGTGTATTGTCCATGAAATTACCTTCAGCCCTGGAATCCAGAAGTGCTTGACAGTTGTGAATCTGTGCTGACCATCTCAGTCTTACCAGGAGGAGCATAGATGATGATGAGGTCTTCTCGGCGGAGATCCCACCTGATAGTAGGCTCATACTTACTACCGGGCTTGGCCTTTTACCAGACAGATGTAGGCGTGATGACCGGTCCCCCCACAGTAGAGGCACAGGCCCAGGGACCTCCGCCTCTCCTTCTCCTCCCGGGAAAGCCAAGCTCGCCCTACCTGCATGGGCTCGTGATCGTAGGAGGGGTTGACCGTGTCCCCGCCGCTGACTCGCACGTCCGTCTGGGTTTTAGGTGCGGAACTGGATAGGTTCCGTCGATCTACTCGTGTCATACGTGCATCTACCCTCAGCGCCAACTCGATGAGCCCATTGAGTGAAGTAGGAAGGTCCAGGGCGTAGATCTCCTTCTGGACGCGGTCAGCCAGCCCATACAGGAACATGTCCCACTGCGCCTCCTCGTTCCATCGACACTCCAACGCCAGAGTGCGGAACTCGATGGAAAAGTCTGAGACGGATCTTTCACCCTGACGCAATTCAGCTAGCATCCTAGCTGCCTATCTCCCGGCGACGGCCCGATCAAAGACCCGCCTCATCTCGGCGGAGAGTGTCTGGAACGAGGCGCAGCATGGATCTTGATTCTCCCACACCGCCGTTCCCCATAATGCCGCCCTCCCAGTGAGCAGAGTCAGCACAAATGCCACCTTGGCTTGTTCATTGGAGAAAGTTCTAGGTTGAAGAGAGAAATGCATAACACATTGAGTTAAGAAAGCTCTACAAAAGTTTGGCTCACCTGAGTAGGTCTCCAGAATGGGGAGGCGTGGTTCCGCCTGGGAGGGGGTCTCCGGTGGTGTGGGAGGAACGGGCAGTGTGAGCGGCGCAGTGGGAACTCGCAGAAGTTGTCGTTGTTCGGACACCTGCGCCACCAAAGCCTGAACAGCACAACCAGTGTCGTTAAGATTCTTCTCCTGGGAGTCCATCCTCCGAGCACTGGCGCTGAGAAACTCCTCCAAGGCTGATGACGGGTTACTCGCTGCTTCCATTGATGGTCAGATCATTCTGTCATGGCTGTGAGTAAGGACAGGAAGCAGTTGCGAGTAATGGTTATTTATTGAGTAGTAAAGGTAAGTAGATAATGGTGGGTGACGCAGGGACCTCAATGGAGACAGGTGAGGAGGTGTTTGAGTGTGCTGGTGGAGGTGGTGGTGGTGAGTAATCTGTGATGATGACTGGTTAATCCAAGAGCGACCGAACTGGAACAAGACTCAACGAAGTAGAGCTGGTGGAAGACAGACATGAAGCACGGATGACCCCGAACAACGATCTGACAAACAAGAGACGAAAGACAGGGCATTAAGTAGGCTGGTGGAATGAGCTGCAGCTGCCGCTGATCAGATGATGAAACAATCAACATGAAACAATCAACATGACGTAACATGAGATGAGCAGGAGACGGTGCATTCATGAACCGTGACAGTTTCGCCATGAAAAAGGAAGTTGCTGTAACTCAGACATACAATGTCCAATCTGCCCCAAACTTCACATGTTAGATAAGACTTCTGCCCTGAACAGATCTACATGCCCATATTCAGTTATAGTCATAGCGCCACCTGCTGGCAACAGGTAGTATCATGTTTTACTCTGTAACGAACTACTCCTAGAAATTTTTTGACATTAATGTATTTTTTCAGTCTAATCTAAAGACCTGTGCAATGTTAAATTGTGAAGATCTTGAGTTTTAGTTAAAGGGCGTGTCCATGGCGCCATGACAAAATTTGATGTATCGCCACAGCAAGAGAAGTTGTTGTAACTCAGGCATAAAATGTTCGATCTTCCCCAAACTTCACATGTTCGATAAGAGTCCTGGCCTAAATACATCTGAAGGCCAATATTCCATTATAATGATAGTGCCACCTGGTGGCAACACAAAGATTGGCACATATAAATTACTTTGACATATTCCAATTATGTTTATGACTTGATATGCATATTTCTCACCATTCACATTTTTACTAAAGCCACTCGCTGGCGGTGAGCCCGGGTGCGATGGCCCATTCATCGCTGCTTGCAGCTTTAATTATTATTTATTCCTCTAATTTTTTTACGAGGTTTCGGGGGTTTTTGGGGCCCTTAACATGCTTAAAAAGTCTTGAAAATTGGCACACACCTTGGAACCTGCGGCCATTAGGGCCGGGCAGAGACTGATACACGGGCGTGGCACAGGGGCTCTACAGCGCCCCCTGTAGTACTGGGGGCCATATATCATGCATTCTTGCACATATACATATGAAACTTGGTACACATGTATATCTCATCAAACCAAACAACTTTCTCACTGCATGTCATAAGCTCCGCCCAACAGGAAGTTGGCTATTTAGGGCTATGTAAAAAGCGCATTCTCTGGAATTTGATATACTCCTCTGAGGATTTCCACCCATTCGCCACCAAACTCGGTGAACAATGTCAAGACATCGGGGATGCTAAATTGCAAAGATATTTTTGATATCTCGAATGGTTTGGCCGTGGTGAGGCATTGAAATTATGGTGAGAAATGAGAAACAGGAAATGTCTGATAACATCCACATAACATCCACATACAGTGCCTGAGTTTGATCAAACTTCATCAGTTTGTTCATTGTATGATTCCGATCGTATATATGTGAAAAAGTCAAAAGTATAGCGCCACCAACTAACGTCCACATACATTACCTGATTTTAATTAAACTTTATCAGTTTGTTTGTTGTATGTTGTCAATCGCATATTGAATATTAGGAGTCGAAGTTATAGCACCAACAAGTGGCAGCAGGAAGTGTGTCATTTTTCAAAATGCTTTGAATTCAGCATCTTACTTTTACTCGATTTGCTTAAAACTTCATCAGAATAATGACAAAACACGGCCGATGTAAATCTGTAATGGAGATATTGATATCTAATATAGTTTTGCCATGGCAACGCTTCAAACTTGAATATTCTGTTCTGGTGATTTTGAGGCAGATAACACATTCAGAATTACATGAAAAAATTATAAATCCTTTTATCCTCCTTTTATAATGAAAAATTATAAAATTCACACCAAACTTTGTCAAAATGATGCCAAGATACTGAAGATGCAAAATAGTGAACGGATTTTGGATAGCTTAAACGGTTTTGGCATGATTATTTATTGAAATAACAGCACTCTTCACTCTGCCTCTGTGGAATGAGGGGGTTGGTGAATGTGTGTGCTAACTGTTGGTGGGTGTTTGTGTGTCTGAGAGGGGGGGTCTGTTTAAACTTTTCATGGTTTAAAAGTATCAGTAAAATATTTCCTTATAGTAAATCCTTATAGATAAATAAAATCATTAAAAAAATGTTTATAAAGCATTAAAGGTTTTTATAACACTTCACAACTAGAAAAAAAAGTTTGTTGAGACAAACTATCATGACTAACATGTTGCTAGTATATTTCTAGCATTATTAGCATTTGACTAGCACGTTGCTAACATGTTTCTAGCATGATTAGCATGTTATTAGCATGTTTCTAGCATGATTAGCATGCGACTAGCGTGTTGCTAGCATGATTTTAGCATGATTAACATGTCGCTTGCATGTCTCTAGCATTATTAGCATTTTGCTAACATGATTAGCATGCGACTAGTATGTTGCTAACATGATTAGCATTATTTTAGCATGTTGTTAGCATGCTTCTAGCATGATTAGCATGTGACTAGCATGTTTCTAGCATGATTAGCATGTTGCTAGCATGTTTCTAGCATGACTAGCATGCGACTAGCATGTTGCTAACATGATTTTACCATGAATAGTATGTTGCTAGCATGTTTCTAACTTGATTAGAATGTTTGCTAGCATGTCGCTAGCATGTTTCTAGCATGACTAGCATGCGATTAGCATGTTGCTAGCATGATTTTAGCATGATTAGCATGTGACTAGCATGTTTCTAAAATGGTTAGCATGTTGCTAGCATGACTAGCATGTTGCTAGCATGTTTCTAGCATGTTTCTATCATGACTTACATGCAACTAGCATGTTGCTAGCATGTTACTAGCATGATTAGCAAGTTACTAGCATGTTGTTAGCATGACTAGCATGTTGCTAGCATGTTTCTAGCATGACTTACATGCAACTAGCATGTTGCTAGCATGTTGCTAGCATGATTAGCATGCAACTAGTATGTTGCTAACATGATTAGCATGATTTTAGCATTTTGTTAGGATGCTTCCATCATGATTAGCATGTTGTTAACATGTTTCTAGCATGACTAGCATGCGACTAGCATGTTGCTAGCATGATAAGCATGTTGTTAGCATGTTTCTAGCATGACTAGCATGCAACTAGCATGTTGCTAGCATGATTAGCATGATGCTAGCATGTTTCTAGCATGATTAGCATGCGACTAGCATGTTTCTAACATGATTAGCATGTTGCTAGCATGTTGTTAGCATGATTAGCATGTTGCTAGCATGTCGTTACCATGTTACTAACATGATTAACATGTTGCTAGCATGTTGTTAACATGTTTCTAGCATGATTAGCATGCCACTAGCATGTTGCTAGCATGTTGCTAGCATGATTTTACCATGATTAGCATGTTGCTAGCATGTTTCTAACATGATTAGAATGTTTGCTAGCATGTCGCTAGCATGTTTCTAGCATGCGACTAGCATGTTGTTTCTAGCATGACTTACATGCAACTAGCATGTTGCTCGCATGTTGCTAGCATGATTAGCATGCGACTAGTATGTTGCTAACATGATTAATATGATTTTAGCATTTTGTTAGGATGCTTCCAGCATGATTAGCATGTTGTTAACATGTTTCTAGCATGACTAGCATGATGATGATTTTAGCATGCGACTAGCATGTTGCTAGCATGATTTTACCATGATTAGCATGTTGCTAGCATGTTTCTAACATGATTAGAATGTTTGCTAGCATGTCGCTAGCATGTTTCTAGCATGCGACTAGCATGTTGTTAGCATGTTTCTAGCATGACTAGCATGCGACTAGCATGTTGCTAACATGATTTTAGCATGATTAGCATGTTGCTAGCATGTTTCTAACATGATTAGCATGTTGCTAGCATGTTTCTGGCATGATTAGCATGTCGCTAGCATGTTGCTAGCATGATTTTAGCATGATTAGCATATTATTAGGATAGACAGATAGATAGATAGATAGAAATAGATAGATAGATAGATAGAAATAGTCAGATAGATAGATACATAGATAGATAGAAATAGTCAGATTGATAGATAGATAGATAGATAGATTAGATAAATTTGAATGAGTTTAAATTGATTAGCATCAAAGCTTGATTGAGTCTAATGGGATTTGGAGCTTGGGTCATCTGAACATCCTGTCAATATAAGTCTATGGGCATTTTTATGATTTTTAATATTAATTTTTAAGAAAACCGTAACTCAAACCAGTCTGAAAAGATATAGCACACCGAGTCAGAACAGTATGAAGTTCTGACCCGAGTTTGGAGTATGTAGCTTGAACGGTCTAGGAGGAGTTAGTCCAAAAATTTTCCGGCCAGAAAAATAAGAAGAAGAAGAAGAAGAACTAGAAAAAAAGTTTGTTGAGACAAACTTTAAGTTTGCTTGAGAAAGCCTGACCAGAAAGTTTGAAGAAGTTTAAAGAAGTTAGTTTATAGTTTAAAGTTAGATTGATAGATTAGTTGAAAGAAATATATATTAGTTAGAAAGAATGATATAGATTAGTTCAAAAGAATGATAGATAGATTAGTTTGACAGAAAGAATGCATGCGACTAACATGTTTCTAGCATGATTAACAAGTTACTATCATGTTGTTAGCATGACTTGCATGTCGCTACCATGTTTCTAGCATGACTAGCATGTTGCTAGCATGATTAGCATGCGAATAGCATGTTGCTTGCATGATTAACATGCGACTAGCATGTTGCTAACATGATTAGCATGATTTTAGCATGTTGTTAGCATGTTTCTAGCATGATTAGCATGCGACTAGCATGTTTCTAGCATGATTAGCATGTTTGCTAGCATGACTAGCATGCAACTAGCATGTTGCTAGCATGATTAGCATGTTGCTAGCATATTTCTAGCAGGATTAGCATGTTTGCCAGCATGATTAGCATGCGAAAAGCATGTTGCTAGCATGATTAGCATATTATTAGGATAGATAGATAGATAGAAATAGTCAGATTGATAGATAGATAGATAGATAGAAATAGATAGATAGATAGATAGATTAGATGAGTTTGAATGAGTTTAAATTGATTAGCATCAAAGCTTGATTGAGTCTAATGGGATTTGGAGCTTGGGTCATCTGAACATCCTGTCAATGAAAGTCTATGGGCATTTTTATGATTTTTAATATTAATTTTTAAGAAAACCGTAACTCAAACCAGTCTGAAAAGATATAGCACACTGAGTCAGAACAGTATGAAGGTCTGACTCGAGTTTGGAGTATGTAGCTTGAACGGTCTAGGAGGAGTTAGTGTCCAAAAATTTTCCGGCCAGAAAAATAAGAAGAAGAAGAAGAAGAAGAAGAAGAAGAAGAAGAAGAAGTTTAAATAGGATTTCAGTAAGTTGGCTTTCTCAAGCCAACTTAATAATGTGTCATTTGTTAACATTACTAAATGCATTAACTGACAAAAACTATGAATGTACAATATATTTTTACAGCATTTATTAGTGGTTGTTGATGTTAGCTAATCAAAATGTTTGTGAATTCACATTGCATTAACTAATGTTAACAGATAAACTTTACATTTGAATAATTCCAAACCACATCATTCTCAATAACTGCTATTTATTTGGTATTAAATTAACATTAAAATAATGTTTCATTTGTAAACAATACTAAATGCATTGGTAAAAGTTTATAATAACTGCACTCTGTGAATCATTAGGTAAGCATTAAAAAATAGTCAGTTCATGGCACTTCAAGCTTTGAACTAAAATATTATTTCAACCATATAGCCTCTGAATAAATAAAATGCATACTTTTCAATGAAAGAAAACTCAGATAGTATAGGTTGCTTCTGGTGTTTGGATTTGTACTTCAATATAATGAGGTCCAAGTTTAAGAATAGCCTACACTAGTTCTACACTAACTTATTATTTAACGGCATTAACTTACAATGAAATACGTCTTCCTCCAGGCAGACTGAATGTTTTCCTGCCTTGCTAAATGCTGGGCTCACGATCAATAAGTTGCATTCACCCAAACTGATTTTGTAAAATAAAAATGCTAAGACGGTGAACCTGGGTCAGTTAGCGTGAGTCTCACTCACTGTGAAGTAAGAGCAGCTGGCAGAGGATTCTGCTTGGTCTTAAAGTCTTCCTCAAACACCTACTTTCAAAAAATATAAAACAATGATTTTTGCATAAAGAATGATTAATTATCGATTGTGAATTTGTTATTATTGTGGTCTGGTGAAAATAATAATATGGCCTGCAAGAAAAGAAATGAATAAAAAAAAGAGTACGTCTGCTGTGAGTGCAGACATCATATTTTCAACCCAGTAACATGACAACACACAGTTCCTCGCAGCCAAAAAAAGTCTGAATTCAGTTCAGCTGGAGGGGGTTGTTTTTTTTGGGGTAGTTCTATATAGTTTGTGGGGGTTGAAATAAAGGTGTTAATCTCTTGCTCTTTATATAGATAGTGTCTTATGAGGGTTTCAAACTTGCAGAGCATGTTTAGTCAAAGTAGGACAAATGCCTCGTTTGGTTTGGCTTTTGACATTTTTGCAACTGCATAAAATTACATCAATGTGACAGGTGACCCCCAAGATGCAGTGTGTGTTCGTGTGTGTGTGTAGGGCTGGGTATTGTTCAGAATCTTTCGATCCGGTGCCAATTTCGATACATCAGTTTCGATACCGGTTCCTAACGATACTTTTTTCGATACCATATGTTTTAAAATACATTTCAACATCAACACAAATACATTAAACACATAACTTTTATTTTTCACCTTAATTAAAACAAATTCTGGTAACACTTCACACTCAGGATAACATTGTTAATACAACTGGTTGTGCTTTTCGGATAGGGGTGCGCCATTCAGGGGCGGACCGGGACCAAAAAAGTTGCCCTGGACTTTCTGGCCCACAGCAGCCCACCACATCATAACGCAAACGGCCCTGTTTTGATGTCATTTATTAATTTAATATTTAAGTAAAAAGTTTGGGGATTTTAACCAATAGGGCAACTGATCCTCCGTTGAAAAAAAAAAAAAAAGAACAGCAGCTGTTCATTTAGCGACTTCTAGTGAGCGATGCATGCTCATCAAGACACAAACATTCTTCTAGAACTCACACTTTGCATCCAGTTATCAGATCCATACAAATCATGCATGAAATAGAAGTTTATAAACTCAAACGATAGCTTTATGTGCTTTACAGATGAACTTGAAGTCTTTATTCATTCGAGATGTTCAATAATAGATAATCTCCAATAATAAATTACTAACTTGATTCGCGTTGTTCACTCGCTTGAAGGGGTGAAACGGATCGTAGCTGATCATTTGCACTTGTTTCTAAATATTGCTGATTCAAGCGTTTTAAACAATTCGTGCGCGTTCGGAGCTTGCGCTCACTCATTCAAAGCACGCGCTGCGAACAGCATTTCAGACAATGCGCATACAGAGAATGAATTAATCTTTCGCGTATCGTAATTTCTGAATGAACACATACACACACAGTTATATCAAAATAATTGTCTCTGCAAGTATTCACGTAAACACAGTCGGTTATGTTTTAAGTGAACGTATACAGTGGCCTGCTGCTTAGAGAAATTCGCTGTACCGGATAAATCTGTCTCTCTCTGTTTTTTTTAGACGACATGAACGTATGCTACAAGCTCACACAGACACAGCCGCTTGGCAAAAAAAATTAAATAAAAAAATTAACTAAACAGCCGCTTGGCTTTTGGAACCGAAATTTGGCACCGAAAGATAAATAATTTTTCGATACTCATAGTATCGAAGTTTTTCGTTTGATACCATAAAGGCATCGAAGTTCGGTACCCAGCCCTATGTGTGTGTGAGGGAGAGAGAGAGAGAGAGAGAAAGTGTGTGTGTGTGTGTGTGTGTGTGCGTTTAGACATACATTTCTGTAGTCCTGCTGTAATCCTGGATTCTCCTCCATGATCCACACTAGAAAACACACACAGATTCACAATCATGGCAAAACATCATGGTAAACAAAATGCTGTTGCTATGCAGTTAATATAAAAGGTATTAAGAGTGGTTGTTAGGGAGTTGCTATGTGGTTGCTAAGGATTTGGTTGCTTTGTGGTTGATAACATGTTCAGGGTGGTTTCTAGGGTGTTGCTATAAATTTGCTAAGGTACACAACATGTTTGCTTGAGTGTTGCTGTGCAGTTGCAAGAATGGAAGATTAGACTCTGATTGGTTTATTGCACGTTATGCCCAAAAAACACTAAATACTCATTAAGAGAATAGGGACAACACACTTAGACCGTGCGCCCGGGCGCGCCAACCGTTTTTCCGTCATTAAAATAGCAAAATTGGATTTGAACATGCCCTGAGTACACCTGCGCTTTACATTTTGCATTTAGATTGTTAAAATAGGGCCATAAAAGTACATTAAAATAGAAACAACACAAAAGTTATTCAAAATGAAAAGCAATAGAAATGTAGAAACTAATCATTTCATCAGATAACTGCGCTGTGCAGGGCTGCGGGACACAAGACAGATAGATAGACTATTCATTCCTACAACTTGTTAATTAGTTCCTACGATTTATTAATTTGAGGCAGTTCCCTAAATAACCCATGATTTAACTGAAATAAGGTGTTACGAATGCACACAGGAAACGAGAGATCCAATTGCAGTGTTTTATTGGGGTATTCCAAAATCAAATCCAAAACAGGCAGGAGGTCAAAACCAATGAAAGAAGTCCAAAAAACAAGAAACATGAAAACACGAGAAAGCTGGGTGACGGAAAACAAGGACTCCATGAAACAGAATTAGACAGGCTGGTTTATATGGACAGGTGAAAACGATGAAAGTGGAGACAGCTGAGTGCAATAACAGGTGTGCAATTAACAGTGATGAATGGGGCAAAGGCTTGTGGGAAATGTAGTTCCTGCAGTGGGGTGACTATGGGGAAGTGAGACCACTAGTGGACACCCAGGGAAACATAGACCAGACACTGTGACATTACCCCCCCCCCCCCCAAGGAGCAGCTACCAGACGCTCCACTGAACACAAGAACAAACCAAGGAACACAGAGACCAGGAGGGAGGTAAACTGGTGGAGGATAAGGGGGAGGAACGGAGGGCCAGGTCCATAGAGGGAAGCAGACAGGACGTGAAAAAAAAAAAAAAAAACACAAGGAGACCAGGAGGGAAGTGGACCGGCGGAGGACCAGGGGGAGGGACGGAGGGCCAGGTCCATAGAGGGAAACAGAGAAAATCAAAAACAAAACAAACAACAAAACAAAGAGGCCAGGAGAGAATGGAAATTTCAGGGGCCCAGGGCAGAGCCCACAGGGCAGGAATCCAGGGTGGAGCAGGTGGAACTGGAGCCCACCACAGCCGAGCAGACAGGACTGATGCCCACCAGGTCGGTGCAAAGAACCACCACCGCCTTGTGGTCGAGACAGAGGCCCACCAAGGTGGCGCAGAGAGCCACTACCTCCGTGTGGTCAAGACAGAAGCCCACCAGGGCGGCGCAGAGAACCACCACATCCGAGCAGTCGAGACAGAAGCCCACCAGGGCGGCGCAGAAGACCACCACAGTGGGATCGATGGCACAGGAGAGCAAGTCTGGTTAGGTAAGCCTGAAATAGAGAACATGAACAGGTTAAGGGTGGCTTCCGAGGCCCTGATGAGATGGTAGATGGTCTCCATGGCCATGACAAGGCAGGCGGTGAGTTCCTGGATGGCCTCCATGGCCATGACAGGATAGGACGAGCGCTCAGGAAGTTCGGCTGAGACGTGACTAGGCTCTGGTAGATCCGTGGTTATTTGACTGAGTTCAGGAAGATCAACTGTGGCTTGACTTCGTTCAGGAAGATCAACGGTGACTTGACCTTGCTCATGAAGATCCTTGGTGACTTGCCCTTGCTCATGAAGATCCTTGGTGACGTGCCCTTGCTCATGAAGATCCTTGGTGACTTGCCCTTTCTCATAAAGATCATTGGTGACTTGACTTTGCCCATGAAGATCATTGGTGACTTGACTTTGCCCATGAAGATCAACGGTGACTTGCCCTTGCTCATGAAGATCAATGGTGACTTGCCCTTGCTCATGAAGATCAACGGTGACTTGCCCTTGCTCATGAAGATCAACGGTGACTTGCCTTTGCTCATGAAGATCAACGGTGACTTGCCCTTGCTCATGAAGATCAACGGTGACTTGCCCTTGCTCATGAAGATCAACGGTGACTTGCCCTTGCTCATGAAGATCAACGGTGACTTGCCCTTGCTCATGAAGATCATTGGTGACTTGCCCCTGCTCATGAAGAACACTGGAGACTTGACCTTGCCCATGAAGAACACTGGTGACTTGACCTTGCCCATGAAGAACACTGGTGACTTGACCTTGCCCATGAAGTAGTGCTTGACTCATGAGTGTTAATGGTGACTTGACCTGACTCTGGAGGGTCAATGGGGACCTGACTTGACTCTGGAGGGACCACGGGGACCTGGTCAGTGGGGACCTGACTTAACTCTGGACGGTCAAGTGGCTGTCATCTTGTGCAGTGGCACAGGACCGGCGGCCATCCTGTGTAGTGGCGCTGGTTCGGCGACCACCTTGAGCTGTGGCGCTGGGCTGGCGGCCACCTTGTGCAGTGACGCTGGGCTGGTGACCATCTTGCGCAGTGGCGCTGGGCCGGCGGCCATCTTGGGCAGTGGCTCTGGCCTGGCGGTCACCCGGTGTTGTGGCGCTGGGCTGGCGGTCCTCCTGTCTGGAGACACAGGTCTAGAGTCAACCATCACACCTGGAGACACAGTTGTGGCTGGGGGGTCCCTCTGAGACCGATGTTGTAGGTACATGGTGAACCCCCAAAAATCCAGGATCTCCAGCTCCTTCATCTACCACTCAGGCATAGGGTTATCCAAACAAGCATTAAAAAGGTCTTTAAGTGCCTCATCATTGTATCCCAATCCTACTTCCAGGGTCCAGAATACTTGCGCCAAACCACCCACCTCACTCCCCTCTTGACGGAGGGCGATCAAATTTAGGAACCTCCCCCTCCGCTCCTCCATGCTGGCTGGGGAACAGACACAAAATCCCACACTCCTGGATCTGGGCATTGATGGAGTCCTTCTGTTACGAATGCACACAGGAAACGAGAGATCCAATTCCAGTGTTTTATTGGGGTAATCCAAAATTAAATCCAAAACAGGCAGGAGGTCAAAACCAATGAAAGCAATCCAAAAAAACAAGAAACATGAAAACACAAGGGAACACGAGAAAGTCGGGTGATGGAAAACAAGGCCTCCATGAAACAGAATTAGACAGGCTGGTTTATATGGACAGGTGAAAACCATGAAAGTGGAGACAGCTGAGTGCAATAAAAGGTGTGCAATTAACAGTGATGAATGGGACAAAGGCTTGTGGGAAATGTAGTGCCTGCAGTGGGGTGACTATGGGGAAGTGAGACCACTAGTGGACACCCAGGGAAACACAGACCAGACACAGTGACATAAGGGAACAAATTGATAAATTGAATTCTTAATTCATGAAATCTTTCATTTCCCTTCCCATGTTTACCACACACAGTAAAAAAAGAGATGAGATTAAAAGTGAAAGATAATAAAATAAACCTGCAAAATTAGAGGGTTAGACTGTGGAGATTTATTAAAAGAAACCGGCAAACCAGAACAAAGCCACATAAATGAAGGCTATATCTCGAATGGCATCCAGAGACATGGTCATGATCTAACATTTTCCTAACTCTTTCCTAAATCTTCTGTTTTTATTTTGAGTATGCACGAATGAAAGTAAACACTTGTGAAAAAGGTTTTTAATTTTTTTTTTTAAGTCTCAGCTGTTTCAATCGCGCCGAGCATAGTGCACACTTATAATCTATCAAAATAAAATACAGTCAACTAAACATTTAAAAGGTTACACTGGTCAGTTTAAATAGACCAGTATACAGGTCCACTCTGCTGTTGTGCCAAGGACGTTTTTGCTCATATGAAGAGGATCATCTTTTCCGTCTAAGTGCGAATGTGTAAGTAGTTTAGGTACATTATAAATAATAGTTTAACATTTAGCCGAATGAGACATGAGCAATAATCTCCAAATAAATCTAGCCAAAGCCGCACTCGCTCATCCTCGTATGCAAGCACACACTGTCATGATCTAATGCACTAGATGTCGGATTTTAAAAAAAAATAGGCCTACCAGAATGCAAAAATTCAAAATCTGACATTTTCTATAACAGAATCCAGCAGGATCAAATTAATGTGAGCATCATTGTGTTTTGCTGCAGCAGCGCCGATGGAAGCAGTTCACTTAATGTGCAGCGCAGTCACATTCGCACCACAGTTACGTTTGAGATAATTTTATTTTAAATGCCATAATTTCAGTTGCTAAATAAAATGCTTCATTCTTTTTTCTGAGGAAATCCAAAACTCAAATCATGAGGTAATCCACAGCACAAGAGTAACAAATCCAAAAGTAACAAAAAGCTTTGTAGTTAAGATCAAACATTTCATTGACTTCGTGATGTGAGCATTTTAGACAGACGCAATCAGGAATATATATTGGATTTTAATAATTGAACTAATAATACATTGAACTACGATTCACACAAGAGTAAATATGCGTATAACAATACAAACAGTAAAAACAATACAAGACAAAATGGATAACAGATGAGAGAGAGAGAGAGGATGAAAGGGTGAGCGAGAGACAGTGAAAGAGGAATAGGGCAAGATCACAGAATGATGGCAAAATCATAGACAGTAACATTTTGATAGACAACAAGGAATCAAATCTACTTGAAAAAGGGAATAGACAACCTTAAGCAGCATTTAAATATCTATAGAAAATAATACTTGCATGTCGTTCTCTTTGTGACTGCGAAAAACAAGTGTGCGTGTGTTGTTCTTTTGGAGCTGGGCGTGTTCTTTCGTGTCTTCTGGGGAAAGCAGACTCATGCGAAGTTTTAAAGGTTCACCTAACATGAAGTTACCAAAGAAATGATTCAGAGTTTGTCTCCCTAGTGGAGGGAGAGGCAAATATGAGAATAAAACTTAGTAAAGAAAAGAAAAGAAAAACGGAGATGAGAGCTCCCTAAGGAGCCATGGAACCAGAAATGCTCTCAGACTAAGTGCTCTCAGAACTTTCTGTGTCAGTCTTCTTATGGAGCGACTTGGTTCACGCGAACAACCAATGAACGTCCAAAGATCTGAAGCGGGGAAAAGTTCCTTTGTCTCTGGGGAGTTATGGTGTTGTCAAAATTCAGCAGTTATATTCCAGCAAGATGGTAATTACAGAATAATGCATTTTACTGTAATTTCCTATGTATGAGTGGTTCAGTCAAAACAAGATGGTTAAACAGATACCAAGAATGCCAGGTAAAGGTAGAAGGAACATAAAGTGTACAATCATATGCAGAATTACGCACATTTATAGTTTGATTAACACACAATAAAATTGCAGATACTCCCATTTGATATGGGAAGACATCTAAGCACAAAAGAAAATACAGTTAATACATTTAAAAGGTACTTTTCTCTTTCCTTACAAGAATTTCAGCGAGCTGGGCTTTCCTGTTTCGTCCAGTTGGGTCATAAAGTTTTATGACCTGGTCAGAGGTAGGGTTACAAAACCATGACTTTATTTGAGAATATTAATTAGGAATAACATTTCCAAGTTACAAATCAGAAAATCATAACCATTGCATAACAGGCTAACCAGTTATGCAACGCACAAACCTATCAAATACATCTTAGTAATTACTTACATGATGAGTGTAAAGAAACGTATGTGTGTGTGTGTGTGTGTGTGTGTGTGTGTAAAGGTGCAGAGAGAGTTCGTAATCTCTCTGGAGGCATGGAATGTCTCTTAACATTCCGGGGTGTCATAAAGCAATCTAAACCCAGCCATGCTGGCACCAGGCCAGTCATTTAGCTTGCAGAGAGTTTGATTTTTCATGCATGAGTTCAGAGGCTAAAAGCTTTGGGTTTCATAAGGAATGTGCATTGTTTTAGATTCAACGAGCCATGATTCATTAATTCAGAACCAATGAATGAATGAATTGCTCATATGCTACAGTTGAGTTGAAGGAAAAAGTGTGGAAGAAAAAGATGCACAGCGAACCGAGAGAACCACAACCTTATGAGGACTGTCAAGCAAAATTGATTCAAGAATTTGAGTGAACTTCACAAGGAATGGACTGAGGCTGGGGTCAAGGCATACAAACGTATTAAGGAATTTGGCTACAGTTGTCGTTTTCCACTTGTTAAGCCACTCCTGAACCACAGACAACGTCAGAGGTGTCTTACCTGGGCTATGGAGAAGAAGAACAGGACTGTTGCCCAATGGTCCAAAGTCCTCTTTTCAGATGAGAGCAAGTTTTGTATTTCGTTTGGAAACCAAAGTCCTAGAGTCTGGAGGAAGGTTCGAGAAGCTCATAGCCCAAGTTGCTTGACGTCCAGTGATAAGTTTCCACAGTCTGTGATGATTTAGGGTGCAATGTCATCTGTTGGTGTTGGTCCATTCTGTTTTTTTGAAAACCAAAGATCTTAACTACTTCAGTCTGTGTTCATTGAATTTATTTAATACATGAGTTTCACAATTTGAGTTGAATTACTGAAATAAATTAACTTTTCTACGACATTCTAATTCATTGAGATGCACCTGTACAACACTAAAACGCCTTTTTTTTTTAGACTATCTCTTTTAAAAGACATGGACGGCTGTGGCTGTCAGGTGTGGCTTTCTCACGCTTTGAAGTAAACTGAAGGCTCCTGGAAACCAGCTTTTCGATATGTCACTGCACCACGATCCAGCAAGTACATCTCACCAGCAAACATACACTCCTTCACTCTCTGAGGCAGAAGTCTCCAAACTCATCCTTTCTTATCATCCTACTACTTGTCCGCTTGATCCTATTCCATCTCATTTCTTTCAAGCCATTTCTCCTGCAGTTGTACCTGCACTCACTCACATCATTAACATATCCCTCCACACTGGTGTTTTTCCCTCCTCATTTAGACAGGCTCGTATAACTCCACTACTTAAAAAACCCACCCTCAACCCAACTCTTTTAGAGAACAACAGAGCAGTTTCTCTTCTTCCTTTCATTGCAAAACACTTGAACGAGCTGTGTTCAACCAAGTCTCTGCTTTTAAGCCCTAAGACCTAAGACTGGCAAGAGCGGAATCCAAATCTTCAATTCTTATCTTGCTTTGATCTGTCTACTGCTTTTGACACTGTTAACCACCAGATCCTCCTGTCAACCCTACTGGGAAAGGGCATCTCAGGGACCACACTCCAGTGGGTCTTACCTATAAGATAGGGCCTTCAAAGTATCTTGAAGAGGTGAGGTATCCAAGTAGCAACATCTAGCGACCGGGCTCAGTGCTTGGACCACTTCTCTTCTTTGTCTACATGGCATCATTAGGTTCACACGGCTTTTCATACCACTTCTATGCTGATGACACTCAACTCTACCTCTCATTCCATCCTGATGATCCAATGGTAGCTGCTCGCATCTCATCTTGTCTAACAGACATTTCTTGCTGGATGAAGGACCATCACCTTCAACTCAACCTTGCCAAGACAAAACTGCTTGTGGTTCCAACAAACCCATCGTTTCATCTCAATTTCACCATCCAATTAGCCACATCAACTATAACTCCTTCAAAAACAGCCAGAAACCTTGGAGTTATGATTGATGATCAGGTAACTTTCTCAGCAAGATTAATTTTTAATGAGCCGAAAAGAATATACGTCACACCTCTGTTTATCAATTTGCACTGGCTACCCATAGCTGCTTACATAAAATTCAAGTCATTGCTGTTTGTCTACAAAACCACCAATGGCTCTGCACCCCTTTACCTAAATTCATGACTTCAGACTTATGTGCCCTCTAGAAGCTTGCGTTCTGCAAGTGAACATCGCTTGATTGAGCCATCCCAAAGAAGCACAAAATCACTTTTATAGACTTTTAAATAAAATGTTCCCTCCTGGTGGAATGACCCGCCCAACTCAATCCGAGCAGCTGAGTCGTTAGCCATCTTCAAGAATTGCCTTATTACACATCTCTTGAAGAGCTTCCAGAACTGTATAATATCAGTAATGGTGTAGGTTTCATGTTAACATTGGGCACTCCTGACCAGATACAATATTCTGATTGTTTGCACCTTGTTTTCAAACCCATAAATAATAATGTACTCATTCTAATATATTTATATTGTAATGTCCTCATTTTAATATAGAGGTGCATTTCAATAAATTAGAATGTCTTGGAAAAGTTCATTTATTTTAGTAATTCAACTCAAATTGTGAAACTTGTGTATTAAATAAATTCAATGTACACAGACTGAAGTAGTTTAAGTCTTTGGTTCTTTTAATTGTGTTGATTTTGGGTCACATTTAACAAAAATCCACCAATTCACTTGTTCACATCTCAACAAATTAGAATTCTTCATAAAACATTTTTTAAAGAATTGTTGGCCTTCTGGGAAGTATGTTCATTTACTGTACATGTACTAAATACATGGTAGGGTCTCCTTTTGCTTTAATTACTGCCTTAATTCGGTGTGGCATGGAGGTGATCAGTTTGTGGCACTGCTGAGTTGGTATGGAAGTCCAGGTTTCTTTGACAGTGTCCTTCAGCTCATCTGCATTTTTTGGTCTCTTGCTTCTCAATTTCCTCTTGACAATACCCCATAGATTCTCCATGGGGTTCAGGTCTGGTGAGTTTGATGGCCAGTCAAGCACACCAACACCATGGTCATTTTACCAACTTTTGGTGCTTTTGGCAGTGTGGGAAGGTGCTAAATCCTGCTGGAAAATGAAATCATTATCTTCAAAAAGCTGGTCAGCAGAAGGAAGCATGAAGTGCTCCAAAGTTTTTTGGTAAACGGGTGCAGTGAAAACAGAATGGACCAACACCAACAGATGACATTGCACCCCAAATCATCACAGACTGTGGAAACTTATCACTGGACGTCAAGCAACTTGGGCTATGAGCTTCTCGAACCTTCCTCCAGACTCTAGGACTTTGGTTTCCAAATGAAATACAAAACTCACTCAAAATTCTTTTGCTTGACAATCCTCATAAGGCTGCAGTTCTCTCGGTCGGTTGTGCACCTTTTTCTTCCACACTTTTTCCTTCCACTCAACTTTCTGTTAACATGCTTGGATATAGCAATCTGTGAACAGCCAGCTTCTTTGGCAATGAATGTTTGTAGATTACCCTCCTTGTGAAGGGTGTCAATGATTGTCTTCTGGATAACTGTCAGATCAGCAGTCTTCCCCATGATTGTGTAGCCTAGTGAACCCAATTAAGAGGCCATTTTGAATGCTCAGGAAACCTTTACAGGTGTTTTGAGTTGATTAGTTGATTGGCATGTCACCATATTCTAATTTGTTGTGAATTGGTGGGTTTTTGTTAACCCTCTGGAGTTGAACCCCTCGTATCCGCGTTATGAGCCATCTTCTCCTGATAACCCCGAAAAGAACTTAAATTACACTTTCAGTTTTGATCATACAGATAAGAGCAATACATCAATCTAATCTGTAAAGGGTCTTAACAAAACAAGTGCTACTAAAAACAAATATTCTGTGATAAAGTAATCTGTATGAAAACAATGCGATGTCTGTGTTTCACGTCTCCCTTCATTATTTCTAATGCGACCACGCCCACGCGCTATTGAGATTATAATGTTTCACTGAAGCATGCAGCTTGTAAATGCCCACACAGAAAAACAAAGCAGCGAGACTTCAACTTGTTCTTCAAGTTTATTTTATTAGGATAAACTAAGAGGAATAAGACATTATTCACCCCAAGATGTGCTGTGGATTACCTCATGATTTGAGTTTTAGATTTCCTCAGAAAAAAGAATGAAGCACTTTATTCAGCAGAGATCATAAACACGAGTAAGTCTCTTTTCATTGATTTATATACTTGTATTAGGTTTCACATAATGTGTAAACATTTTACTGGTTAGACTCTTTCCTATGCTATGAAGCGCAAGGTTGGGGGTACGATTCCCCGGGAACACATGATTAAAAATTGATAGCCAGAATGCACTGTAAGTCGCTTTGGGTAAAAGCGTCTGCTAAATGCATAAATTTAATTTAATTTAATTTAACATTTAATTATCAAGTAAAACATTATGAAGTTTGAATAACAATATACACTAAACCATTCAAAAGCTTGATATAAATAATATAAATGTAACAAATGTAACAAACAATGCTGTTCTTTCAATTTATCTGAAAAAATATTCTCAGCTCTTTTCAACATTAATAATAATAACAATAATAATAATAATGATGATGATACTAGGGATGTAAAATAATGATTAATTCCATGATCAATTTTCTTTTAAATTAACAATCCATTAATCGATTAATCGTTAACCATAATGCTGCAAAATGGTTCTATTGCAGGCAGCAGTCACTGGCATGACAGGATGTGCAAAAGCAACACACACACAAAATGCTTTCTCACTTGAATTAAAGGGGTTTTAGTCTGAATGAAAGGCTAGTAGCAGGATTATAAAATGAATGGATTTGATTATGATCATTTGATAAAATGAAGAGAGTGCGCCATACATTTGAGGTCATTTACTTTGTTTCCTATCCCGCATAGAGACTGCTGAAAGTGCCTCTTTAAATGGTTTTGTGGTGCTCATTGTTGTATTTTAAAACACAATTGCATTTATTCGGCACAAATCCAAATGTTTCCATATTCGGAATGTATTTCAATGTTAAACTATTATTTATAATGTACCTAAACTACTTACACATTTGCACATAGACGGAAAAGATGATCTTCTTCATATGAGCAAAAACGTCCTTGGCATAACAGCAGAGTGGACCGGTATACTGGTTTATTTAAACTGACCAGTGTAACCTTTTAAATATTTAGTTGACTGTATTTTATTTTGATAGAATATACGTTTCCAGGCTCTGGTGCGATCGAAACAGCGGAGACATAAAAAAAAATAAAAAACCTTTTTCACAAGTGTTTACTTTCATTTGTGCACACTCACAATAAAAACAGAAGATTTGTGCTCTTATAGGGTTAGGAAAATGTTAGATCGTGACCATGCCTCTGGATGCCATTCAAGACATAGCCTTCAATTATGTGGCTTTGTTCTGGTTTGCCGGTTTCTTCCTAAATCTCCACAGTCTAACCCTCTAATTTCGCAGGTTTATTTTATTATCTTTAACTTTTAATCTCATCTCTTTTTTACTGTGTGTGACTCTTTTTTACTCTGTGTAAACATGGGAAGGGAAATGAAAGATTTCATGAATTAAGAATGCATTCGATTTATTAATTTGTTCCCTTATTTCAGTTAAATCATGGGTTATTTAGGAAACGAAATTAATGAAACATGGACAATTTCCTCAAATAAATAAGTCGTAAGAACAAATTAATAAGTTGTAAGAATGAATAGTCTGTCTTGTGTCCCGCAGCCCTGCACAGCGCAGTTATCTGATGAAATTACTTAGTTACTACATTTCTATTGCTTTTCATTTTAAATAACTTTTGTGTTGTGTCTATTTTAATGTACTTTTAGGGCCCTATTTTAACGATCTAAACACAAAGTGTAAAGCGCATGGCTCAAGTGCACTCAGGGCGTGTCCAAATCCAATTTTGCTATTTTAATGACGGAAAAACGGTTGGCACGCACAGGCGCATGGTCTAAACGGGTTGTCCCTATTCTCTAGTAATAGGTGTTTTTTGGGCGTAACATGCAATAAACCAGAGTCTCAACTTCCATTCCCTTTAAGAGCCAGTTGCGCTTGTGCCATGACGGATTTGCTATTTACATGGCAGAATTTGGCAAGCGCAAGGACAGAACGCGTTTCCGAGATGAAACGGAGCTGTTCGTGTGCGAGCAAATAAAAAAACACGCGATGAACATCCATTATGACACGTAGGAATTTATATATATATATATATATATATATATATATATATATATATATATATATATATATATATATATATATATATATATATATTAGTTAGTCTACAAAAAAATCTTATGCATTGAAATCCTTTAATTTGTAATATTTGGCATGTTTGTGTGCTGCTGTGCGTCCCTGTGTTTAATAAGCAGTGTGTACACTCTTTAAATAACAAAGAAAAAACATTGCGCCAGACTTTAGACCAGGTTTGAGCTGGTCTATGGCGCAGTCTATTTACAGCTCCTTAAAAGAGTAATGCGCCAGCAATGCGCCTAAACATAGCTCTTTTTTAGACCAGCACCCCCATGGGTGCAAAGATGAGCACAAATGCTTTTGCTAATTAAATAAATGGGGTTTGCTAATTTCTACAGGCGGTTTATCGTAAATTACAGTATGGTTGCTTCACCCTTGACATCTCTTTTAAAAGGCAAACCTTCGAAACTTAAGTGGAATGAGGAGGCTACCGAAGCATTCAATACTCTGAAGGCCAGGTTTACCACCGCCCCCATTCTCAAACATCCGGACCCCGATCTTCCATTCATACTGGAGGTGGATGCTTCTGACTCAGGAATCGGGGCCGTGCTCTCACAACGCCATGGCCAACCTGGTAAATTTTATCCCTGTGCATTCTTCTCTAGAAAATTAACAGCAGCAGAGAGAAACTATGATGTTGGAAACAAAGAACTCCTGTCCATGAAAGCAGCCATAGAACAATGGAGACATTGGCTCAAGGGAGCAGTCCACCCCTTCCAGGTAATTACTGACCACAAGAACCTGGTTTATATCAAAGGTGCCAAAACACTCAACCCATGCCAAGCCCGCTGGTCTCTCTTTTTCACCTGATTCCAGTTCACTGTAATCTATCGTCCTGGCAGTAAGAACAGCAAAGCAGACGCCCTCCCTAGGCAGTATGACCTTTCCTTCGACAACCATAACCCTGAAAGTATACTCCCCTCGTCTGTAATCATTGCCCCGATTACCTGGGATATCATGGAGGAGATACAGCGAGAGCAGCTCAAAGAACCAGCCCCTGCTAACTGCCCACCTAATAAACACTACATTCCACAAAATCTATGGCACCGGGTAATGCAATGGGTCCACACATCTGTCAGCTCTGGCCACCCTGGAATATCCCGCACATTGCATCTGCTATGCAACTCATTCTGGTGGTCCTCAATGACTAAAGATGTCACAGCTTATGTCAAAGCCTGTCAAGTCTGTGCCCAATCTATGACTCCCAAAGAATTGCCCTCAGGACTCCTCCAACCACTGCCCATTCCACAACGTCCCTGGTCCCATCTCTCCATTGACTTTGTCACAGACTTACCCCTGTCCAACGGTTTCACTGCCATATTAGTCATCATAGACCGGTTTTCGAAAATCCTGTCATTTGGTCCCCTTAAAAGGACTCCCCACAGCCATGGAAACAGCTCAGGCAATGTTTCATCATGTGTTCCGGAATTATGGCATCCCAGAAGATATCGCCAGTGACAGAGGTACTCGGTTCACATCACAAGTTTGGAGAGCATTTTGTAAGCCACATGATATTAACGTCAGTCTAACGTCTGGTTACCACCCACAAGCAAACAGACAGGTGGAACGACTAAACCAAGAACTGGGCCGATATCTCCGATCCTACTGCAGCATAGAACAGCATCTGTGGTTGGAATTCCTCCCATGGGCAGAATATACACAAAACTCACTAACTCACTCATCAACAGGTCTGACTCCCTTCTAGTGCATCCTTGGCTACCAACCCCCTATGTTCCCATGGTCTGGCGAACCCTCATTGGTCCCTGCAGTGGACGATTGAATTCGACGTAGTGAGAGGGTGTGGGATAGTGCACATGTATGCCTGCAACGAGCTGTATGAAGACAGGAACTCCAGGCCAACAAGCAACGTCAGCCACACCTTCCCTACCAACCAGGACAGCGGAACTGGCTCTCCACAAGGGATCTCAAGTTACGGCTACCAAGCAGGAAGCTCAAATTTTCAAAATTCTAAGAAAAAATGAGGTCACATACCAACTAGAGCTTCCTGCTAACTATCGTATCCCCCCAACCGTGAGACTTAGGAACTGCCACCGCCGCTGGACATTGATGGAGTGCCAGCCTACAAGGTCAATGAGCTGTTGGACTCCAGAAGGAGAGGGGGTCAGCTTCAATACCTGGTGGGCTGGGAGGGCTATGGACCTGAGGAGAGGTCATGTCCGCGCCAAGTGCCAGGAGGCACTCATAGGGAGGGGGATTCTTTAGTCCCACACCAGCAGAGGGAGCCCTCGCCTGAGTACTGACTGTTCACCGCTCCCTCTGCTTCTCAGGCACTTCTTGTTTTACAGTATTTAACATGAGTCAGCGTGTTCCCACTTTGCAAAGTATTGTCAGTTTACCTGCCTTACCAAGTGTTTTCCTAGTGATTATTCTGACTGCCTATTTGTGTATGATTCTGCCTGTTCACGTTCTTGCCTTTTGGATTGCCCATTGGATTCACTGCCTGATTGGACTGATGTTAGTGTTTGACCTGTTCGCCTGCCGACTCGTCTCTGCCTTTTGGATTCCCATTGTGCATGTTGAAGGATCATACTGCCATTACGGTACTGACCCTCTGCCTGGTTTAACGACTATATTTGTAAGATCTTTCCTTAATAAACTTCTGCAAATGGATTCTAACACCGCCTCAGCCTCCTCGTTACACTACCATACAATTGTCAATTTGTATATTGTCGTTCCTTACCTACTTATTTGTATTTTTTATTCTTTTATTATATGTTTTTTGTTCTGTCGCTGTCATTCTGTTGCACTGCAGAGCTTCTGTCAGGAAAAAAAATTCTCGTATGTGAATTCTGAAAAGTCCTGGGAACCAATGTTCTGTATGTGATTTATAGCCTTATTCAAGTGATTTAACATTTTTAGTTTTTCACTAACCATGCATAAACATTGTTTTCTCAAAAACACAATCACGTACATACATGCTGCTCACATATTATTATAGCCCAGTGTGCTGATTACAGTGATATTAGACTTTAGTCATTTAGATGTTTATAAGCAACTGAAAAAAAAACAAATGTCAGAGCATGACAAAACTTTTCCAGGCCCCTAAACCCCCCTTAGACCTCAGAGGGTTAAATGTGAGCCAAAATCATCACAATTAAAAGAACAAAATGGCTACCAAGACTTAAAAACGCATCTTCTAAAAATTTATTAATATAGATTCATATAGATATACCCAGGGACACTGAAAAGTTTAAACAATAAAACGTAAAACCTCTTCCTGCTGGACATACTTGAATTTATCCAGTGAGCAGTTTGGGTCCTCCAATTTTTCAGAGAGCAGCTTGACTCCTGAATCTCCAGGGTGATTATAGCTTAGATCCAGCTCTCTCAAGCATGAGGGGTTTGAAGTCAGAGCTGAAGACACATAACAACATCCCTCCTCTGTCACCATACAGCCAGCCAATCTACAAAAACACACAGCAACAGTCCACATCACATTAGTTAGTTTTTTCTGTATATCACATCATGTGTTTTATCCTTTTTGTGTAATAAACTGATCATTCAATAAATGTATTGTGCATATTTGTCATTCTGGTCTTGTCAGTCAGGTCAAATGTGTTATATTCACAGAGACAAAACAGACTTTATGAATATGTGCAATTAGCTTGTTTGGGTACTCCTTATAGAGGAGGCCGAAGCATAGAAACATATGCTATACACACAAGCCTCATTCATATTAATGTGCTCGTATGAAGACATACTCAGAACTCAGCATTAGTTCTCAGTCATTTGACTGGTCAGGCTGGTTCAAGCATTCCTTCTGTGTGCAAATGACCATATTGAATAGTTATCATATTAATTTTTAATTTCTGGATAATGATTTGATGTCATTTTTGCACATAATTCTATTTGTGAGGGTGGCATATTTACTCAACTTTAATAGGGTATTTTCACACCTAGTTCATTTGACCCCTCCAAATGCTCTCAACCTAAAATAACAGATAACCACCTAAAGGGACCCAAAAGCAAACCTTAGGGCCCATTTTATTTTTTCCAAATTAATTTTTTTTCCGTTAAATTTTTCTAGATTCTGTTTTAATGGTTAAATAAATAAATATTAATAAAAAAAACATTGAAATCATGAAATGTACACAATTTAATGGAAATTTATTAAAAGTTTAACAAAAATTAAAATTTTAAGGCCCTATGAAAGGTTTTATTTTTTTCTCAAATTCAGTTTTATTTTTACCATATTCTGTGTTTTCCATTAATTTTCTGGATTCGATTTTAATGGTTTCATTAAAATTTGTAGTGATTTAGCTCAAAGGGGAAATATTAATAATTAATTATAACTAGTTATAATTAATTATACATATTAATTGATACATTAAGAATCAGATCTTAATAAGGCTAAGTTTGATACTTGCACGTCTTGTCTGTCTGAAAGAGAGTCCTGATGCAATCTGAAGGCTTAAGTTGATCTTTGCTGAAGTCGGTTGATGGAAAAAGAACCAATTTGAGTCTTCCATAGGAATATCTTCCATAGGTATCAAAATATAATATAAATAAACATTTAGCCATTACAAATGTAGCCAAAACATACCAAAAATTGAATTCCTGTGATCTCAGTAAAAAAAGCAATTCTAAAATGTTCATTTAAAAGTGTTTGTATCAATACATAAGCAAAGCACTATAAGAGGCAAAATTATGAGATGGGGAAAATTGGGTACATGTTCCAACATTTCTCAAGTCGTTATATCTAGAGGGAAATATATACAATTAGGATGGACTTTATAGTACAAGTGTACAAATGTCTGTTTCAAAGTGATTTTATAGTGAAAACTCTACATTCCTTTGAGTTGTAAAACAAGCTTTTCTTGATGTGTGTCTTTGTTACCATGGTAACCAGAGGCCTGGTTCTCTCTATCACATGTTTTGCTTGTTGAGGAGTGGTATTATCCACTATTTGTTAAATATAACAAATACTCATGTGTTTGACTGGTCCAAATGCTACAATTTTATTAATCAAAATCATCTCTAATTAACTGATATAAAAAAAGGAGTTTTTAGTATGGGGTCCAATTCACACTAATAACTAGTTGCTTATTAGCATATCTATTATTAACATATTGGCTGTTTATTAGTGCTTATAAAGTACATATAATGCATGACGTCCATAATCCTACCCAATACCCTACTTAACAACTTAACAACTACCTTATAAACTATTAAGCAGCAGCAAATAAGGAGTTAATTGAGGCAAAAGTCATAGTTAATGGTTAGTTAATAGTGAGAATTGGACCCTAAAATAAAGTGTGACCAAAAGTTTATTATAAAAATAAAAAAAAATCAGAAATACGGTGTAGTGAATATACGTTTTTCTGGTAAATTCTTTCTGTATATGATATGACAATTTTTTTTTTTCAAATGAAAGTAAAATGCTCATGAAGTGACTCTCAGAGCATTTCTAAAGATCATGTTCATTCATGTACTCATATACTGAGGCAGCAGAGGCTGAAAACAGCGAATGTCATGCGCACTTTGGTATGTGTGTAATAATTGAAACCACACAACTGCAGCTTTCATTCACACAGAGACACGCAGAACATCCAGGATTTATATATAAATTGTATTTTTGTGGTTTAATATTCACAGACACTAGTCCATATTTAATTTGAATGCACTGACCCAGTTTTAATTTATTCATCCCAAACTTGGCAAATTTTGTGACGTTCTGCATTATACAGTAAATTCCATTTTTATGACTGGATTCCACAATTCTGTTCATGTTTTCAGCATCGTGGAAATCATAGGGCCCTACTTATGATTTGTGGTTCCAGTTTGGATTTATTAAAGCAATGAGGTCTCATTACGCTTTATATGGACCAACATAATATTCATTTATGTAATCTACAGCTTGCTGTGCATTAAATAATTTTAATGCATGACATGGAGTCAACGAACTACCCAACACACAGCGAAGATCTAGCATTCTACCCTATTTAAAGGGGTCATATGATGCAATTTTTAAGTTTTTCTTTCTCTTTGGAGTGTTACAAGCTGTTCATGTGTAGATAAGATCCCTAAAGTTGCAAAGACTAAATTCTCAAACCCAAAAAGATATTCTATATTAATTTTTTGCATTTAAGCTGACCCCATCTAGTGGCTCAAGTGGAGATGCAAGGCCTCTGAGATAAAAGGCGTGTGATGTTACCTGAGGGTGTGGCTATACAGGAAGTGACAGTCTTTGACCTCTTGGTCTGACTCCATGTGTTGACTCATGCTCTAAACTACTTTATATCTTTGGAATCCTTTAGCCTATCGAGGTTTTGTTTTTTCTTTGTTCAATTCATTTTCTCTATCCTCTGATTAATGTTTTTCTTTGAGTGCTGCTGCCTTTGCTAAAATGCCTGCTCTTTCCGCTTCCACTTTTAGACTTGCAGAAGCAACTGGAAATGATCTTGCTCTGGACTCACAAATGGAGACTTGAGATATGCTGTTGTAGGGGCCACTTTAATCTCCTGAGGTTTGGACCAATCAACTATGTGGACAATGGATTTGTAAAGACTGTGAGTGTCAAGCATTTTTTTGTTCAGCCACCAAAGTGGACGCCTAGCCACTACACTGGTCACTGGCCTCCTAAAACCTCGTTTAAACATGCCCCACATGTCTACGTCACTGTGTGGGAAGATCTGCATAATGCCACTCAAATTTTTATGTAAAGAAAGAAGGTGTAACTTTTATTCTCACTGTAGTATTGTTGCTGCTGCCGCTGCCTCTCCCATGTTGTGGAGACACTGTGTTTTGTTTTGAAAGCAAGCTACTTTGTTTGGCCTTCCAAAAGAGGACACAACTAGAAATCAGTGGTTAAGTTGTATTCACAACACTGTTCCGGAACAGTTGAACCCAAATATTTAGATGTGTACAATGCTTTTTATGGAGTACTGTTTCCTGAACCTACAGAGTAGCCTACAACGTGTCTGTGCTCAAAAACTTTCTATAAAGTTGGGCAATTTCAACTTTGCAAGGACAGTTTGGTGCTTCTGACTTATAGCCTGTAAGTATATTTTTTATATTTGAAGAATTTGCCAATGATGATTCAAACACGAGTTTTGAGCAGTGTAGAGTAGCGCTTGATGTTTGTTGTTCCTCCAATCACAAATGCAAACATGGTTTTATGTTTACGCAGCGCTATATGTAACGCATCGCATAAAAAGACAATATAAGTCACTATAATCAGTAAATATGTCCCCACTGGATGCAACAAATGCCTTGTTTTCAATGTTTTTTTTTATGTTTTTGTCTCATTGCTCCATCACAGTATAGTATTCCTGTCATGAGCTTGAGTTATTCAGCCAATCACAACACACTGGATAGCTGGCCAATCAGCATACACCTCGCTTTTCAGAACGATGAGCTTTGTAAAAATATACGTGCTTCACAAATGCAGGGCATAGAGGAGCAAAAATAATGTACATTATGTGAAAAATAATGTGTTTTTGAACCTTGAACATCATAAAAACACATTGCATTACACCAAATACACAACATAATGTTCTTTTAATCTGTCAGACAGCACCAGAACGCGGGCGTCCTGAACGCCTCTAAACTCGCACGTGTCAGTGTTTACGAATAGATTAAATGAAACGGGACAAATTTAATCTTGACAAACTATGTATCATTATAAGGATCTAAGCCTCAAGCATCGACGACAGATCGCTGTTTTTCAGGGGAAAGCTTATAAAGACTGTATTTGCTACATTTGTGTAAGCAGTACACATAAAAACATGAACAATGGAAATGCAGTACATACCAAGGCAAGGCAAGGCAAATTTATTTATATAGCACATTTCGTACACAATGGTAATTCAAAGTGCTTTACATAAAAGAAAGTAAAATAACCATGAAGAAAAATAATAACAAAAATAAAACAAGCCATTTTAAAACTTTTAAAATGATTAAAAGATGTACTTAAAATGAATTTAAAAACAGTTAGAAAAGGATTTTACAAAATAAAACAGTGAAAATATAATGCAATCAGTTCGGACATTGCACAGTGCTTATTTCAATAAATGCACAGCTAAACAGATGAGTTTTAAGTCTAGATTTAAATGTGAGTAGTGTTTTAGCACATCTGATCTCTTCTGGAAGCTGATTCCAGCTGTGGGCAGCATAGTCACTAAAGGCGGACTCCCCTTGTTTTGTGTGAACCCTTGGTATTTCTAACTGACTCGATCCTAGTGATCTGAGTGGTCTGTTAGGTTTATATTCAGTGAGCATATCTGCAATATATTTCGGTCCTGGGTCAATTAGTGACTTATATACAAGTAAAAGTACTTTTAAAATCAATCCTAAATGTAACTGGAAGCCAGTGTAAGGACCTGAGGACTGGTGTGATATGCTCAGATTTTCTGGTTCTAGTCAGAATCCTGGCAGCAGCGTTCTGGATGAGCTGCAGCTGTCTAATGGTCTTTTTGGGAAGGCCGGTGAGGAGCCCATTACAATAGTCCACCCTGCATGGACAAGTTTCTCCAAGTCTTGGCTGGAAACAAAACATCTAATTCTTGCAATGTTTTTTAAATGCTAGTATGCTGATTTAGTTACTGCTTTGACATGACTACTGAAACTAAGGTCTGTCTCCAGAATCACACCAAGATTCCTGACTTGATTTTTAGTTGTTTGACCCCTAGAGTCAACGTATGCATTCACCTTGAAAACTTCATCTTTGTTTCCAAATGCAATAACTTCAGTTTTTTCCTTGTTTAACTGAAGAAAGTTCTGGCACATCCAACTATTAATTTCATCAATGCATTGGCAGAGAGAGTCAATGGGGCTGTAGTCATTTGGAGATTAAAAAAAGTTAACTGCCCAGAACCACTCACAGCTGCAGCAAATTAAGCGTCACTAAGGGAGGCATAAGCCAGACAACTGCATCCTGCTACAGAAGCAAACTCATTACATTTGCTTTCTGAGAGCATTTCACTGGGAATCTGACTTGGGGGGGGGTTTGTCAGTCTCTCAACAGTGGCAAAAAGAGTATGAGTGTTATTTAAGTTACTGTTTATAATGTTTGAGAATAAATTCTGTCTTTTCACATTAAAAGCATGGGGGCTGTCTTTATAGATGCTATAGTGAATTTCAAGTTTCGTCTTCCGCCACATCCGCTCTGCTTTTCTGCATTGTCTTTTCATAGTCTGAACTGCTGTTGATCTTCTCCAAACTGATTTATGTCTGTTAGTTTTCTTACTGACCATTATTGGAGCAATATCATCAATAACATTCTTAACTTTTGAGTTGAAGGAATCAAGGAGAATATCAAGAGTCTGCAGAAATGCTTGGTGTTAAAGATATAGCCTCCATTAATAGTACACTTGTGTTCTCGTTTATGCATCTCCTTCTGACAGAGACAGATCTAGATTCAGTGGCAGAGATCAATATATCAAAGAAAATACAAAAGTGATCAGATAATGCTACGTCATTAATAACAATGGATGAAATGTTTAAACCCCTACTGATGATTAGATGATTAGATATTAAAATCCCCTGCAATAGCAAAACAGTCAAACTCTGCTGAATAGGTCACAGAAATGTTATCAATGATTTCCTCAAAGGCCGGAGAGTATTTTGGAGGCCTGTAAATAATAATAAACAGAATGCGTGGAGCACCTTTCAGCACAATCCCTAGATATTCAAAAGACAAGTACTGACCAAATGACTCTTGCTTGCATTGATAGACATCTTTAAATAGAGCAGCTACACCCCCACCTCTCCTAACAGTCTTGCATACACCCATGAAAGTAAAGTTAGGAGGGACTGCTTCATTTAGGATTATTGCACTGCAGCTGTCTTCTAACCATGTTTCATTTAGAAACAAAATCCAGATTGTTTGTGGTAATAAATTCATTGATTAGAAATGATTTATTTTTTAGTGAGCAAATGTTTAAAAGTGCTAGCTTGATGGCAGTGCTTTGTGTCTTTACATCAATCTTAGTTTGATGCATAATAGGCAGCAGATTAGATGAGTTTGCCCTTCGGCTTGAGAAGGCCTTAGACTTCTATCACATGATAAAACTGAAATAGAGAAAGCTACAGGCACACTGGGTTCCCGCTTGTTCTGTAAGCATTTGTGAATGTTGCTGCTATTATAGCGGGGACCCGACACATATCACTGAGAGCTGCTATCAGTTGTTTTTGGTTCACCTTCAGCAGATAGAGGGTTTGGGCCCTGGCGTTGTGGCAGTGGTCAGAGAGCTCTCACAGGAACAGGGCCCACAGGCTTTGGTGGTTTGGGAGCCCGCCGTTTTTTTGTTGATATCTGAGGGCTAGCAGCGAATGAGTGAGAGAGTTTAGTCCCAGCATACACCAATTCCTCCATTTTCTGTGACAAGCACAGAAGTGGAGATGCTGGAGAGAGGGATAATGTATCTGGTGAGCAGGGCTGAGTCTCTGGTGTTTCCGGTGGCTGTGATATGTTGTCCTGTCTGGCTGTTTTCCAGAAAGCCGTCCTTGGGTGCTGAATTTTGTAGCTCTTTTGATATATCACTGTCTGTCTGTGAGGAGCTCTGTGGGCAGGGCTCAGCCGGGATAGTGTCCGTCCGCAGTGCTTGTTTTGGCTGCATAGTTTTATCAGTGTCCTTGTGGGATATGTCAACCACATGATGACTCGTACCCGGTGTGTGTGTGCTGAATGGATTGACACACTCTGCTGAAGGATGACGGAGGGAGAAGTAGATATTGTCCTTAAGCACTCTAGCACCAAGTTTGTTTGGGTGGAGGCCATCCAGTTTAAACAGTTGTCTATGGCCCCAGAAAAGATTGAAGTTGTTGATGAAATTTACTCCTTTTATACTGCAAGATCTTTGTAGCTGTAACATCTGCATCCACTATTCATTCATCCAACCGCCAGAGGGAGCCGTCTCCCGAAAACTGAATACTGTCGCTCCTTCTCTCATCACTTCCTGTCTACACCTGTTATAAGCTATGTTGTTTGTGCAATATGTTGCGAAGTATTGCCAGTTTATCCTGTCTCTACCAAGCGTTTCTCATAGTCACGGATTGTTTGCTTATATATGTCTTTTGCCTGCCCTTGACCTTGTCTTTTGGATTGCTGATTTGGATTTGTTTGCTATTTGGATTGACGCTATTATATACGACCCTTGGCTTGCTTACTGACCACGATATCTGCTCTCCATTTGCCTCTGTTTGTGCTGTTGTGCTTAATAAAGCTCTGCACATGGATTCCAACCCACAACCGAGTCAGTCTTCGTTACAGAATACTTCGCCTGACCAGAATCCAGCAGAGTTATCTCAACTACAGGCCACGTTCAGTTATCAGAGAGAGATGATACAGGAGTTCCAGGGCCAACTCTCATCTCTGCAAGCTGCAAATGAACACCTGACACGATACATTCAGTCCCTTCCACCGACCAGGCCTGATCCGGTAAGATTTTCTTTACCCGATAAGTTTGATGGTTCACCTGAAAAATGCAGGGGATTTTTGCGTCAGTGCACCATCCATTTCGGTAGCCAGCCTGAGGCGTTTCTGAGAGACTCAACTAAGTGCTCATTCATGATGTCATTGTTAACGGGAAGGGCTCTCGAGTGGGGATCAGCGGTTTGGGACCAGAATGATAGTATACGAACCTCATTTGATTACTTCTCCAAACAAATACGTGAAGTATTTGAATACCCAGCTGGTGGGAGAGACGTTTCAATGCAGCTACTACAGTTACGTCAAGGGAATCGCACTGTTGCTGATTATGCAATTGAATTTCGCACCCTAGCGGCACAGAGTGGTTGGAATGAGGTAGCACTGAAACCAGTGTTTAAGCAGGGCCTCAATCAAAAACTACAGGCCGAACTGGCATGCAAGGATGTTGGCTCAGATCTCCACCAACTGATTTCAATGGCTATAAAAATTGATAATCTGCTACGTAATAATCCTCCGAGTTCGCTTGCTACTTCAATGTCCACCCCAACCACTAATTATCAGGAACCCGCTGAGCCCATGCAGATTGGTTTAACTAAAGTCTCTGTGAAGGAAAAGGAACGACGCCGAGTCAATCGTTTGTGTTTCTACTGTGGTTAACCAGGTCATCAGTGTCGTTCATGCCCTAACAAGCCCTCCCAGATCAAAGTTAGTACGTCCTTAACAAATATGCTGACCAGTTGTTTTACTCTTCTCCTCACACTCAACCATGCTAATTCGGCTCATTGTGTTCCAGCACTAATTGACTCCGGTTCTGCCTTAAATTTGATTCATCATGAATTGGTCCGTGAACTCAACATACCTGTTATCCAGTGCATACCACCTATTAACATCACTGCCATAAATAGCCAACCTATTGGTGGAGGAATTACCCATCAAACTGTGCCCGTTACTGTCAAGATTGGCCTGTTCCACTCAGAGACCATTTCTTTGTATGTCACATCTACACCACAACATCCAGTAGTATTGGGTAATCCATGGCTGACTATCCATGATCCACAAATTTCCTGGAGCTCCAAGGAGCTTACTAAATGGTCGCCATACTGTAACAGCCATTGTCTTCAACTCCAATTACAATTTCCCTGTTTAATCACCAGTATTGAAAGCCCTGCATCTAATGAATCAGTTTTTATTCCCCCAGAGTATTCTGACTACAATGAGGTCTTCAGCAAAACCAAGGCCACCCAGTTACCTCCTCACCGCCCCTGGGACTGCGCAATCGAACTGTTACCGAACACTACACCTCCCAAGAGCAAGGTATATCCATTAACCATTCCGGAAACGCAGGCCATGGAAAAATACATTGAGGAGGCTCTAGCATCTGGTTTCATCCGTCCTTCCACGTCACCAGCAGCATCGGGTTTCTTTTTTGTTGAAAAAAAGGATGGAGGTCTACGTCCCTGCATAGATTACCGTGGTCTCAACACAGTGACTATCAAGAACAGGTATCCACTTCCATTAGTTCCTCCTGCATTAGAACAGTTACGTGAAGCCACTATTTTCACCAAATTGGATCTGTGCAGTGCCTATAATTTAATCAGAATCAGAGAAGGTGATGAGTGGAAGACCGCCTTTATCACCACTAGGGGGCACTATGAATACTCCGTTATGCCGTATGGCCTGGCCAATGCCCCGTCTGTTTTTCAATCATTCATTAATGAGATTTTTCGTGACCTTCTGAATCACTATGTTATTGCTTACATTGATGATATTCTGATCTATTCAAAGACACGTGAGCAACACATCAATCATGTAAGAAATGTTCTGTCCCGACTACTGGCTAACAATCTATATGTCAAGGCAGAGAAATGTGAGTTCCACGTCTCTAGTACCACCTTTCTTGGTTACAAGATAAGTCACAAAGGAGTAGAGATGGACACTGGAAAGGTTGAGGCAGTCACAGAGTGGCCACGTCCTACCACGCTTAAGGAGCTACAGAGATTCTTGGGATTTGCTAACTTTTATAGGAGGTTTATCCGTAACTACAGTTCCATTGCAGCCCCTCTAACCTCATTGCTTAAGGGCAAACCAAAGAAATTATCTTGGATTCAGTCTGCCCAAACAGCCTTTGAGACTCTGAAAACTAGTTTTACTACAGCTCCAATTTTGAAACATCCGGATCCTGACTTGCCATTCATTGTAGAAGTAGATGCCTCTGACTTCGGCATTGGAGCAGTTCTGTCGCAGAGACATGGGAACCCTGGAAAAGTATTTCCCTGTGCTTTTTTTTCCAGAAAGCTAACAACCGCAGAAAAGAACTATGATGTGGGTAATAAGGAACTGTTGTCAATTAAAGCAGCACTGGCAGAGTGGAGACACTGGTTGGAGGGAGCTCGCCATCCTTTCCAGGTTATTACGGACCACAAGAATTTAGAGTACATTAAGTGTGCTAAACGTCTCAACCCTAGACAAGCCCGTTGGTCATTATTTTTCACGAGGTTTCAGTTCACAGTCACTTACCGTCCAGGAAGCAAGAACGGCAAGGCTGATGCGCTTTCACGACAATTTGATTCAAATGAAACTTCTTGTTGCCAAGGTCCTATTCTACCTCCTTCAGTGATTGTGGCACCCATTCGCTGGGATATAATGGAGGAACTACAACGTGAAAGACAAACAGAAACCACGCCACCAGATTGTCCCCCTGACCGTCATTATGTCCCTGGGTCTCTCCGCCAATGAATTATACAATGGGTGCATACATCTTTAAGCTCCGGGCATCCTGGTATTCAACAGACAGTAGAAATGGTGCGTAACTCCTTTTGGTGGCCTAATCTAATTAATGATGTTTCTATGTATGTCAAGTCTTGCAGTGTGTGTGCTCAGTCCAAGACACCACGAGAATTACCAGCTGGTCTTCTTGAACCTCTACCAATTCCTCAACGCCCCTGGTCACACCTGGCTGTGGACTTCATCACAGATCTGCCCAGCTCCAATGGCTACACCACGATCCTGGTAATTATTGATCGTTTCTCTAACGATCCGTCTTATCCCACTAAAGGGCCTACCCACAGCTATGGAAACTGCACAAGCATTGTTTCACCATGTTTTCCGTGTTTATGGGATACCAGAGAATATAGTTTCGGATAGAGGTTTGCAATTTACGTCTCGTGTGTGGCAAGCTTTCTGCAAGCAACTGGACATTAATGTGAGCTTAACATCTGGCTATCACCCCCAGGCTAATGGACAGGTTGAGAGATTAAATCAGGAATTGGGATGTTATCTCAGATCTTATTGTAGTCGGGAACAACAACATTGGAGTGACTTTTTACCATATGCACAGAACTCACTCACTCATTCATCTACAGGACTCACCCCCTTCAAGTGTGTTCTAGGTTATCAGCCTCCTATGTTCCCTCGGTCTGGGGAACCTTCTGAAGTGCCTGCGGTGGACGATTGGGTCAGAAGAAGTGAACGTGTATGGGACAGTGCCCATGTGAGGCTGCAAAGGGCGATCAGAGCTCAGAGGATCAAAGCAGACCGCAGGAGGCGTCCCCATCCCAATTATCAGCCGGGTCAGAAGGTCTGGTTGTCGACTCGGGATCTACGGTTGCGGCTTCCCAGCAGGAAGCTCAGCCCACGGTATGTAGGCCCATTTCGTATATTACGGCAGATTAATCCAGTAACTTACAGGCTTGAGCTTCCTGCTCATTACCGTATCTCTCCTTCTTTTCATGTATCTCTGTTGAAACCGGTCCACCTTGCTTCCGGCCCCACTACTGAGGAGAGAGAACCTCCTCCACCACTGGACATTGATGGAGCTCCAGCGTACTTGGTAAAGGAGATTCTGGATTCTAGGCGTCATGGGGGCCGGTTGCAATACCTGGTGGACTGGGAAGGCTATGGTCCAGAGGAGAGATCATGGGTGGCTGCCAAGGACATTCTAGACCCATCGTTGACTCAGGAGTTCCACCAGGCAAACCCTACTCGTCCTGTACCCAGACCAAGGGGACGGCCTCGGAGAACACCTGGAGGTGTTCATAGAGGGAGGGATTCTGTAACATCTGCATCCACTATTCATTCATCCAACCGCCAGAGGGAGCCGTCTCCCGAAAACTGAATACTGTCGCTCCTTCTCTCATCACTTCCTGTCTACACCTGTTATAAGCCATGTTGTTTGTGCAATATGTTGCGAAGTATTGCCAGTTTATCCTGTCTCTACCAAGCGTTTCTCATAGTCACGGATTGTTTGCTTATATATGTCTTTTGCCTGCCCTTGACCTTGTCTTTTGGATTGCTGATTTGGATTTGTTTGCTATTTGGATTGACGCTATTATATACGACCCTTGGCTTGCTTACTGACCACGATATCTGCTCTCCATTTGCCTCTGTTTGTGCTGTTGTGCTTAATAAAGCTCTGCACATGGATTCCAACCCACAACCGAGTCAGTCTTCGTTACAGTAGCCATGTGTTCAGCCCAAGCATCCGTGAAAACATATTTGTTCCCCTTGCTGGGAGTGGTCCACTGATGAACGACTAAACTTTGAGTCTTCAAAGTGTTTCAAAGAGGAGTAAGGAGTTCTGACTGCTCTTTTCGAATATCATTCTTTCCCACATGGATGATGATTCGATTGGCAGTCTTGTACTTCATCAGAATGTTCTTAGGTTCCTTGTTCACATCAGAGGACTACATCATGTTGTTTTAGTCCTGCTACTAATGTTTCTAATAACAGAGTCAACCTCTATCAGAGTCCTGGGCTCGGCTGTGCTCTGAGCTAAATGCCGCTGTCTGCTCGTCCTTGAGCACCTGTTAGTAGCGATGTCAGCTGCTGGCTGATCAGATCCATGTTTAAACACATTGGGGGATTCCTCACCCACATTCGTTAATGCTTAAAATCTGTTCTCAAGATGTACAGGGGGAGTTAGAATACCGGTATTTACAAGCCTTGTCATAGTCGAATCTGGTGTAGAGGAAGCTATGGTAGCAATACGAGAAACTCGTGACAATCTGATATCTCGTGTTCCTTTGGGTCTCGCTCCCTGTTTGTGTCATCGATTTGTGTAGCAATCAGTTTCAGCTTGTTCCTCTACACTTGTTATAAACTGTTGAGATTCAGAAGATTCGTGGAACTCACCGGCTGTATGCTGAGAGGGTCCATGACTACGGTCTGCTGAGTGTTCCGTCTGTTTTGGAAGTCCAGCAAATAACTTTGTTTCAAGAATCACAATCCTTTGTAGAAGTTTGCAGCAGTTCATGCAACAAGTAGATCCAACAGGAGGCATTTTCTCTCTCTTCTGTTTGAATGTAGGCAGTTGTTATCCCGTCTCAGGAATGTAAGCTGCTAACAGTGGGAGGCAAAGTCTTCTTTTTGTAGAATTATTCCAGTCCCAATGTTTTTAGTTTTAGCGTTTGTGCCAAAAATCTGTTGTTTAAGCACTGTGCTGATCTGCTGAAGTAAAAAAATCTTAGAAAAATCAGAGAAATGTACAGAAATAAGAAGCAAAGCGCAGAGCAGGTAGCTAGAACATCCAAACGGTAGCAAAGCAAATTCAGAGCCAGATCCGTCATAATAATGAGTCATAAACACATCCACAGCTGTAAATCCCGGTTTAGTTAGGAAGGTAAGGGTCCACTGAACGACATCTCATGGAGCACGTTAAGTCCAATTTGATTACATGATAACAATCTGTTTGCGTGCAAATCAGCCCAAATCAGCTCGCTATTACTGTATGATCGCGGCTATCAAAGTGAACGCGTTTATATGAATAGAGAGAGAGAGTGGATTATTTACTTTATGGCGGATTTGTGTTATTACCATCTGTATAAGTGGCCATCAGCACATCAGCACTTATTTGCATCGTAATTCATTGTAAATGCTGCATTTCTAGCAATCTCATGATTTTCTGTAATTGGCAAACAAAGTTAAATCTTTTTTTTTATTTTTCTTATTATTCTTATTTTTCTTACTCAAATTATTCTTATTGTATTTTTTCAGTGCTCAAATAAATCATTTACATGATGTCTAAGTTTCTGTCTATGTTTTATAATGGAAAAAAAACTATGCAGTGGTATGTTTACTGACTAAATAGTTTGTAGAAGCCTTCAATACTGTTGGTAAATATATTTTTTATATTTGGGGGACGGGGGGTGTAGACATAGTCTCATAAAAATATTAGCAGGAGTCTCGTTTTTCATGATATCTTATTCAGATTTGAAATAGAAACTCATGAGACATGTGACGTTCAACCCATTACTGTTCTAGATTGCTCCAGGACTTATTTCATGTATTTTTATATCAAATAAAAAAATATTTAAGTGTGGTAAAAAAAAAATTCAAGGCACTTCAGTGTCTATAACTTTTAATATGTTTGAGCATTATCAAATCTGGTTGATAAAAAGTAAAGCCCCAAAGGGTCTTCTTTCCAAAGACACCAAAATTATGTTTGTAACACACTGAAGTAGGAAACTGTTACAATTATAAGTTAGGTAGAGCACTTTCAGCTGTGAGTCCCATAATAGGGGGTGCTGGCTAACAGGTTAAGCAACGTCATATGACCCCTTTAAGTAAGATGCAGAGATGAAGTAGTGCTGTAAGATAACAATTATTTGAATGCATGAATTATAGCATTAATTATAAATTAGTAACGAGAGAGAGAATGTGAATTGCACTCTGCAGTTTGACTACTTCAAAAGGGTATATTTGCAACAATAGCCAAATATACATTGTATGGGTCAAAATTATAGATTTTTTTTTTTTGCCAAAAAACATTAAGATATTAGGTAAAGGTCATGTTTCATTAAGATATTTTGTAAATTTCCTACTGTAAATATATTAAGACTTAATTTTTGATAAGTAATATGCATTGCTTAGAATTAATTTGGAAAAAACTTTTAAGACGATTTTGTCAATATTTGATTTTTTTTCAACCTTTAGATTCCTGATTTTCAAATAGTTTTATCTCGGACAAATATTGCCCTATCCTAACCAACCATACATCAATGGAAAGCTTATTTGTTCAGCTTGTTGTTGTTTATTTATTCAGCTTCAGATGTATAAATCTCAATTTTAAAAAAATGACCCTTATGACTGGTTTTGTGGTCAAGGGTCATACATAATGTAGCGATTCAGTACCAAAGCCATTATATTAGTACAAGTTAAAAGGCAGCATTGACAACAAGGTTCTGTCCTCCTGGATGTTTGGAGCAAAGAAACACTTGAATACTATCATATCTGAGAAAAAAAGAAAGTTGAATTAACTTTACAGATAATGTTTCCTTTTAACTTTGGCTGAAATGTGTTGTTAAAACTCATAACTGGCTAAAGCTCTTCCTCACCCCCTTCCCTGTTCACTTCATCTTCCAAATTTTCCAGTAGGTGAGACTCCTGTGTTTCACTGCTGCACAGAATGCTGGGGTCTGGGGTCTTATGAAGTTGTGATGTGAACAAGAAAGGGCCTGAGATCACTTCATTGCTGAAGAGGACCATGAAAAGGACCAGGTTCTCTTTTGAGTCCACTTAACTGTGAACACCATAAGATCACTTTTGGCTGGTTCACTTTAAGTAAAATGTGTTTGCTTCATTAAAAAAAAACTATATGTGAAAGCACCCATAGAGTCATTTTCAGCACATTAGGCAAACAATTAAGACTGTTAATCAGTACATATAAAAATATTAATATAAAATATTAAAATAATATTATTTGCAAATAGTTCAATGTAAAACAAATATGCATTTACAGTAAAATTACATTACTAATATTTTTGTCTTTCTTTTCTTTGCTTTCAATAAAAAAGTGCTTTTTATTATTTTCTTGAAATACATACAAATATAAAATAGTTTATATTTTAGAAAACCATGAATAACCTTAAAACTTATTGATGCTTCAGCAGATTTATATTCAATTCTCATTACAAATTTATTAACATTTTTGGAGCATTTTTAGTTTTCAGATCCATGTTATAAGTGACCCAAACTCACAGCACTGGTAGAGATGAGTTGATGTGGAACAGCATTTACTGCAAACTAAAGTTTCTTGAGACTTGAGTTTCATGTGTTTCAGTAAATAGTGTCACACTTGTTATATTATAGTACATTTCTATAATTACATCACAACCTTTCACTGCATAAAAAGAGTAAAATCCGGAAGAACATGGGAACGATAAACTTCCAGTGCTGTAGTCTTGGAGCAGGGGAGGGGGAAAAATAGCGCACAGCAAAAAAGAGTTCACAGCAAACTACACAATTCTAAAGATATTCAGACACAATTAAGCAACCTAGGAAAAATTATTCTGTAAAAAAAAAAAGAATTTTAACTATAAAAAAATACATTCCAAAAATTATCCATTGGCTGGTCATTTCTAAAATTTTCAATTGGCCAAACTGAATTTATGTGAATTTCAGTTTTATAAATTCATTCACATTTAATTAGACCAACTGAAAAATTTAGATGTGACCAATCACTATAAAATTTTGAGTTTTGAGGTCTGAAATTTGTACAATATAATAAATACACATTTGATTTAAGTAACTTTTAAAATTGCATTACATTATTTTTAATAACTACACTATTATATGCTGACATTATAGCTTAAGATGATTAAGAGATAATAAAATCTAGAAAAAAAAACAGCACTTCATAATATAAGACAATAGGTTTAAGGATATTTTACAAGTGTGCAAGGATAAACTGATAGACAAGTAAAAAATAAAACAATAGGAACAGTGTTCACGTAATGCCCTTCACTTATTCACTTTGGGATAGTGACGTAATGAGAATCTAACCAGTAAAATTAGTTTGCCTTTTAAAAGCGAAGCGAGGCCGGACTAGCATTGTGTGGACAGTACTATATACTTCTGCAAAACAAAGAGGATTTGATTATTTCACGGAAGAAGAAGAAAGCAACTTTCATAATGGCATGTAGATGAAATCAGATTTCTTCTACTCCACTGGGTAAAGTCGACCAACAGACAACAGCGAGTCCAGTCCAGTCAGCACAAATGACTTGATAAAGCAAATGATTAATGGATAGAATACATTAGCGTGGCAACTTCCAAACTGTATTCCATTTACAAGGCTCAACATCTCTACAGCATCTCGAGGTACAGTAAAAGAGACATAAAAAATGCTGCAGAGGATGGAGGAAGAACCCGCAATTAATCCAAAGAGGATTAAACAGGCACATAGTGTGACCATCGCAGTAAATTTAAAAATGTTAAAAACAGCTACTGCGTGCATGTGATAACTGCTCGTGTGTATCGTGCATTCCAATGATTGTTTGGTCTGATGAGTCTTACAAAACAAAATCTGTTCTTTCTTCACCGGCCCGTGACAGATAGATAGATTAGTTCCAAAGAAAGAATGATAGATTAACATGTTGTTAACATGACTAGCATGTTGCTAGTATATTTCTAGCATGATTAGCATTAGACTTACATGTTGCTAGCATGTTTCTAGCATGATTAGCATGTTGATAACATGTTTCTAACATGATTAGGATGTCGTTAGCATGTTTCTAGCATGATTAACATGTTGCTAGCATGTTTCTAGCATGTCGCTAGCTTGTTTCTAGCATGATTGGCATTTGACTAGCATGTTTCTAGCATGATTAGCATGTTGCTAGCATGTTTCTAGCATGACTAACATGCGACTAGCATGTCGCTAGCATGTCGCTAGCATGTTTCTAGCATTACTAGCATGCAACTAGGAAGTGTCTACCATGTCGCTAACATGTTTCTAGTATGACTAGCATGTTACTAGCATGATTAGCATGTTGTTACCATGTTTCTAGCATGACTAACATGCAACTAGCATGTTGCTAGCATATTTCTAGTATGACTAGCATGTTACTAGCATGATTAGCATGTGGCATGCATGTTTCTAACATAATTAGCATGTTGCTACCATGTTTCTAGCATGACTAACATGCAACTAGCATGTTGTTAGCATATTTCTAGTATGACTAGCATGCAACTAGCATGTCGTTAACATGTTTCTAACATGATTAGTAAGTGACTAGCATGTCATTAACATTTTTCTAACATGATTAGCATGTTGTTAACATGATTAACATGTTGCTAGCATTTTTCTAGCATGATTAGCATGCTGTTAGCTTATTAGCATGTTGTTATCATGTTTCTAGCATTATTAACATGTCGCTAGTATGATTAGCATGTTGCTAGCATGTCACTAGCATGATTAGCAAGTGACTAGCATGTCACTAGCATGTTTCTAGCATGACGAGCATGTTTCTAGCATGACTAGCATGCAAATAGCATGTTTGCTAGCATGTTTGTAGCATTATTAGCATGTGGCATGCATGTTTCTAACATAATTAGCATGTTGCTACCATGTTTCTAGCATGATTAACATGTCGCTAGTATGATTAACATGTTGCTAGCATGTCTCTAGCATGATTTGCATGTTGCTAGCATGCCGTTAGTATGTTTCTAGCATAATTAGCATGTTGTTAGCATGATTAGCATGTTTGTAGCATGGTTAGCATGTTGCTAACATGTCGCTAGTATGATTAGCATGTTTCTAGCATGATTAGAATGTTGCTAGCATGTTTCTAGTATATTTCTAACATGATAAGCATTCGACTAGCATGTTGCTAGCATGTTTCTAGCATGATTAGCATGTGACTAGCATGTTTCTAGCATGATTAGTATGTTGCTATCCTATCACAAAAGTGTGTCACGTCATCAACTGCTGTATTTAAATTTAAAATTGATGCATTTAACAGACGCTTTTATCCAAAGCGACTTACAGTGTATTCAGGCTATCAATTTTTACCTATCAATAAAATTTGATAAACCTATCAATAGAATTTAAATCTGCTTTCGAGCTTTGGCTTGCACAGAGCCAGATCAGACACTATGAGCGTCATATTATCATAAATATTCAGTGTTTTCAACCATATAATGTTTATTTTAGGTTTCAAACTTATAAATACATATAAGTAATAGCAAAACCATACGTTTACAATTTGTAAAATACCCACTGATGTCTGTGGAAATGGCAGTAATGATCCTTACAAATATAATCTGAAGACATGTTTTATTTATTATATATAGATTTTGTAGGTGACTGCAAGGTTTACTCTGCTCTTCTCCCAGCTCCGATTCAGCGCAAACTAACATGACAGCACCCATCACCCGGCATATATCAACTAACACAGTCAATATAAAAGTGTTTAAAGTACCAAATAGATTTACTTACACATATTTCAGAATCTAAATATCAGATATTTCATAATATAGTGAGCATGTTTGTGAATATTTTGAAAAAACAAACAAACAAGCAAAACGAAATAAAAGCAAACCATGTGTCATACAGATCTATTGTGGCTGCATTGTGTCACATGACGAGCATGACACATCACTATGAAAACAATAAGCGATACATTCTAAAATAACGGTCACCTAAAAAAACTCACTGGAGCATCTATGGCTGCTAGATAGTAGTGCTAGCTTGTTCAGTGCTGTCAGACGATATATACACTCACCTAAAAGATTATTAGGAACACCATACTAATACTGTGTTTGACCCCCTTTCGCCTTCATAACTGCCTTAATTCTACGTGGCATTGCTCCCGTTCCACCACATCCCAAAGATGCTCTATTGGGTTGAGATCTGGTGACTGTGGGGGCCATTTTAGTACAGTGAACTCATTGTCATGTTCAAGAAACCAATTTGAAATGATTCGACCTTTGTGACATGGTGCATTATCCTGCTGGAAGTAGCCATCAGAGGATGGGTACATGGTGGTCATAAAGGGATGGACATGGTCAGAAACAATGCTCAGGTAGGCCATGGCATTTAAATGATGCCCAATTGGCACTAAGGGGCCTAAAGTGTGCCAATAAAACATCCCCCACACCATTACACCACCACCACCAGCCTGCACAGTGGTAACAAGGCATGATGGATCCATGTTCTCATTCTGTTTACGCCAAACTCTGACTCTACCATCTGAATGTCTCAACAGAAATCGAGACTCATCAGACCAGGCAACATTTTTCCAGTCTTCAACTGTCCAATTTTGGTGAGCTCGTGCAAATTGTAGCCTCTTTTTCCTATTTGTAGTGGAGATGAGTGGTACCCGGTGGGGTCTTCTGCTGTTGTAGCCCATCCGCCTCAAGGTTGTGGCTTCACAAATGCTTTGCTGCATACCTCGGTTGTAACAAGTGGTTATTTCAGTCAAAGTTGCTCTTCTATCAGCTTGAATCAGTTGGCCCATTCTCCTCTGACCTCTAGCATCAACAAAGCATTTTTGCACACAGGACTGCTGCATACTGGATGTTTTTCCCTTTTCACACCTTTCTTTGTAAACCCTAGAAATGGTTGTGCATGAAAATCCGTAACTGAGCAGATTGTAAAATACTCAGACCGGCCCGTCTGGCACCAACAACCATGCCATGCTCAAAATTGCTTATATCACCTTTCTTTCCCATTCTGACATTCAGTTTGGAGTTCAGGAGATTTTCTTGACCAGGATCACACCCCTAAATGTAATGAAACAACTGCCATGTGATTGGTTGATTAGATAATTGCATTAATGAGAAATTGAACAGGTGTTCCTAAGAATCCTTTAGGTGAGTGTATATTAATATATTATATATTTAGAAATGCAACAGTTTTGCAGTTTGTTCAGTAATTGTTTCAGGCCGTTTCAATCTCAGTACAATCTACAAACATCCGAATAAATATGAAAAATAAATGCATGCAAATGTTGTTTTTGTTTTTATTTCTGGAATTCCATTGAGAGCCGATGCAACATTTGTTGCCAAAATTCAACAGCCTAAATGGTAGCATTTTGTTAATTATTTTATGATATGCCATTTACCTCAGTATCTCCAGCTGACAGTTTGGACTTTTGATTCCATCAGAAAGAAGCTTCACTCCTGAATCCTTCAGGTCATTGTTACTTAGGTCCAGCTCTCTCAGGACAGAGTGTGAGCATTGTAGAGCTGATGACAAACTCTCACAAGACTGAGAAGTGAGGTTACAGAGGGAGAATCTAAACAAGAATAACACAGTGATTGCATACAGAATAAATCTTAACAGAGTGATTTTTAAGTAATTATTTTGCATTGTTTTGCAAGTTAATCAACTATTTCAAATTCAAACCTCAATATCTCCAGCTTAGATTTTGGACTCTTCAGACTTTCGGAAAGCAGCTTCACTCCTGAATCATTCAGGTAATTGTTACTCAGGTCCAGCTCTCTCAGGACAGAGTGTGAGGATTGTAGAGCTGATGACAAACTCCCACAAGACTGAGCAGTGAGGTTACAGATGGAGAATCTAAACAAAAATAACACAGTATTTACATACAGAATAAATCGTAATAGTCTGACTTTTTTAGTAATGAATTCTTTTGCATTGTTTTTCTAGTTAATCAAGTATTTCAAATTCAAACCTCAATATCTCGAGTTTAGAGTTTGGACTCTTCAGACCTTCAGAAAGCAGTTTCACTCCAGAATCCTGCAGGTCATTGTTACTCAGGTCCAGCACATTTAGAAGGGAATTTGAGGATTGCAGAGCTGAAGACAAACTGTAACAGGACTGAGCTGTGAGATTACATCCACATAGCCTGTGTAAAGTACAAAACACACAGCTATATTAATGTGAATGTATTAGTTTATATAGTCTATAATCTGCAATGCATGTTTGTGCTAAATACAGTGTAATTAGACTTTATTGGTAGCACTTTTGAAACAAAACTACTGTAGTTCATTAGTAGTTTATAAACTGCAGCTAATACATATTAGACATATTATACATGTTAGACTATATACAAATAGTTAGTTCACCGAGCCATCACGAGAGAGTGCCAGAATTCAAATAAACTATCTTCCGCTTTTCTTTCACTTTTTTTGTGGATTGTCTCATTCTTTTTGTGGCACTGTATGCTACAAAACCATGCTGTTTTTTTAATACCAAGACGCAGTTTCTGCACGTAAGTTATACCATAACAGACACAAAAAATACTGTCCCTGAAGAACTGAAATGTAAACAAAGGAATCATCATCCATATTACGTTATTGCTTCGTTGGACTAAACATGCTCCATGAAATGTCGTTCAGTGGACCCTTACCTTTCTAACTAAACTGGGATTTACAGCTGTGGATGTGTTTATGACTCGTTCTTCATGTTTTGATGTGCACTGGTTACACAAATGTAGCAAATACATTCTTTATAAGCTTTTCATTGAAAAACAGCGATCTGTAGTCGATGCTTGAGGCTTAGATCTTTATAATGATATATAGTTTCTTAAGATTAAATTTGTCTCATTTCATTTGATCTATTCATAAATATTGACACGTGCGAACACGGGGAGTTGAGGACGCAGGCATCAGGATGCAGGCTAACAGGTTAACCCTATAATGTGCATTGTAACCGCACAGTTGACCCTAATTGTGATCAAATTACTGTAATTATAACTTGCCAAACCTAATTTTTGGCCGTTTGTCCTTAAACCTTTCATTGAATAGAGTGTGTAAGGGTGGCACTGCAGCAAAAATATATCGTTGCTGAAAAGCCATGACAAAACCGGAATGTATTGATGTGATGCCTCTCTTCAAACATTAACCAATGCTTTGTTGCATATCACAGAACATCATATAAATAATTTATTCTATTATATTTAAATCATATATATATATATATATATATATATATATATATATATATATATATATATATATATATATATATATATTCATGGGTATTGTTATCATATTCTACTGTCTGTAGTTTTTTTATACAAAAGAAGAAAAAAAAATCAGTTGCACAAATAAAAAATTCCATTAATGCATCATAATTTTTAGTTCATGCCGAGTTGCCCTAAATGGGCAACTCATCCAGCTGGTTGACTTGTGTATCTGCTTAGTGAATGGGTAGTCTGATTAAAAAATAAACTGAAAAGTTGCTCAGCGTGGTGTCAGGAACACGATTTTTGACAATAAATAATTTTTTGCAAATGTAGTTCTTAGTGTGACTGTTAAAGGGTTAGCAACTTATTGACGATAAATAGTACTCACTTTAGACTAGATCATGAAAAATCTGAAAATATCAAGTGCTTTAAACCAACATTTATTGGATATTAATTTGCATTCATTTTCAGTTTTTATACTGTACAAAAAGTATACTCTGTCTTCTAACTCTTATCTCTAATCCTAACTGATGTGTGTGTATATGTTTCATATTTAGAAGGAGTTACACCGCACTCACGATCACCAAGGTGCCAGACAAACAAGACTGAAAATCTCAAAAAATAAACTGTCAGCACACTTGAAACCTTAAAGCAAATTTAATCACCAAGCTTTTGGTCACACGACCATCCTCAGGGCATACAGACAATAAATGTAGCAATCAATTTAACTGTGTTCAAACACATCAGGACGATCAACAGTGATTACCACACCTGTGAAAGCCAGGTAGGAGAGTTGTAGTCCAATGGTGGGAGTTGTAGTTTTTCTTTAACCTACCCAACATACTGAGTTATCTAGGTAATTTACACCTTTACCCCCCATAGTGAAGATCCCCACTACAAGAAACAAACATAAATACAAATATACAACCCAGCATCCCAGTGCCCTAAAAACGGCCTGCCTAAGAGTCAATTCTGTAGACTTGTAGGATTTGTCATTCAATTGAGTAGTTTAAGGAGAATGCTATAGATATGAAGCAAAGATTTCTAGCCAGGGGTTATCCCACTAAAAGTATTGAAGAGGCATATAATATTGCCTTTTCTACACCACGGCCACACCTTTTGAAAAAGTGTTAAAAAGGATAAAAAGTTTTCTGTCTCCTGCATAACTACTTTTACTCCAAGATCCATTAACACACGCACAATTGTACAGTTTTTAAATGTAATTAATTATTCTACCAAAGGGCTCATCACAATGTTTACTAGCAAGCCTTTCATGCCACTCAATTACAGGTGATCAGATAGCAAACGTCCATCCGGATCTGCTCCATATATGTTCTCCAGGCTCTCTGTTGGGTGTGTGCACCTTTATGTATGGGGGTCTACATGCCACCTGCTGTGGTTAACAGTATGATGCTCATACCCTAGAACCGACAGTATGTGGTGGGCACTCCACTCGTCACTATTGACAGAGGACTCAGATCTTACATGATGGGCAACAATATGCCTAACACTTCCATATCCTTTATTTCTGACACTCAGCATCCAAAATACCCACTTCTTTCTCTTCCATCCTCCAGTCATTCTTCCTCTCCCAAACAGCCAGATAAAAAAAAAGAAATACTCATCGGTAACACTTCACAACAAGGTTCCATTAGTTAATGTTAGCAAATGTATTAACTAACATGATCAAACAATGAACAATACATATCTTACACTATTTATTCATTTTTGTTAATGAAATGACAATGAACTACTGTATTTTTGTTAATTCACAGTGCATTAACTAATTTTAAAGGGATAATCCACCCCAAAATGTTTTTTTTTTCATTAATCACTTAACCCCATGTCATTCCAAACCTGTAAAAGCTTCATTCATGCTTGGAACACAATTTAAGATATTTTGGATGAAAACCGGAAGGCTTGTGACCGTCGCATAGACTGCCAAGTACATAACACTGTCAAGGTCCAGGTAAGTATGAAAGACATCGTCAGAATAGTCCATCTGCCATCAGTGGTTCAACCATAACGTTATGAAGTGACGAGAATGCTTTTTGTAAGTGAAGAAACAAAAATAATGACCAAAAAAAAAGTGAAGTGATGTTACATACAGCCAAGTAGGGTGACCCATACTCAGAATTCATGCTCTGCATTTAATCCATCCAAAGTACGTGTATACACACACACACCCGGAGCAGTGGGCAGCAATTTATGGAGCAGTTGGGGGTTCAGTGACCCGAGACTCAAACCCACAACCTTAGGAGTCAAACTCTCTAACCACTAGGCCCCAACTTCAACAATTCCTTTGTGTCAGCAGTCTCCTCTGTGTCTCTCCATTTCACCGTATGCTGCATACGCTCTTCTGTATCAGCCGCGCTACAAGGATGTGCTGTTTCTACGTGTATTTAGCTTGGATTTGAAAGAAATGGTGATATGGAGAGAAAAGTGTTACCGATGCGTCTTTATTTATCAGTATTAATATACAAATCAGATTGAATCATGTGTATAAAATTAAAATTATTTAAAGATACAAATTCACAGCACATATTTCTTTTATGCTGACATTGGCTCTCATCAATCACAAGAAGCTCCTTTTTTTCCACCAATCTGCTGGCCTTTATGTCTTCTCTTCCTCTCAACAGCTATAAAGGCGGGCGTACACGGTGCGAATTCTGATGGTCGGAAGATCATACGTCCACGCACACGTCACGTGTGAGTTTATCTGAAAATTGTACGGACGAGGTGATATACGACACGATTTTGCGACCTTCCGATTACCGAAGCAATCGCACAAAGTTAATATAACTGCTCTCCCTCTCTCATAACTGCATATAAAATATTGATACGAGCCGTGACTGTTTCCTACACAAACAGGTTCTTTTTCAGCAACAGGAAACTGGGATGTCTGGTCACCCTAGTGTGTGTGTGTGTGTGTGTGTGTGTGTGTGTGTTTGTGTGTGTGTGTGTGTGTGTGTGTGTCTTCTTGTATATGGTTTAGAACACAAATGTCTATAATGACATGGGTATACAATCCAAACATGGTTTATGAGTACACTTCCCATGCCCTCGTAAACTAAATGGGTTTTAAAAAATTCTAAACTGTGTTTAATTGAAATTTTTAACATGCATTTTTCCGTGTTGGATAGAGGTAGAGTATGGGGATAGAATATACAGTTTGTACAGTATAGACAACCGTTATGTCTATGGAGAGTCCCTGTAAACCACATATGCATGCGTATGTGAATGAGAGAGAGAGAAAGAGAGAGTTAAAAAGCATGGTACACACTGCTAGAAACCTCATACAGGGCTCAATGTTCCTCCCAGAGTTCAGCGAATTTATCTTCCTGGTCAATAGTCCACATTCGCCGTGCCACTGCCGTCTTCGTCTTTCTTTTCCTAGTTCGTCATTGGTCAACTTCAGATAGATGAACAAATCGGCTCGTTCAACCGCACACGTGTCACAAATTCAAACTGATAGCTCACAAACTTTTTAGACATGTTTAAAAATGATCGGCAGGTAGGGAAGTGCTCGTAAGGCACTCTGCTTGGCTTGTAATTCCTCACACATGATACGAGCCGCGACCATACGAGCATACACGATTTCCACACGATTGAAAAAAATCGCATGCGAACTCGTACAACAGCAAAAATCACACCGTGTACGCCCGTCTTAACTCATGCCCCCTTTAGCTTTCTGGCCATTTTACTAAGCTTTGCTAAGCTTGCTGCAATGTTGTCATTAATCATATCGACCTGGCGCAGTAGTAGGCCCTGAGAAAATCTTTAGAGATAGAAGAAAAATATATAAAAGTTTTATTCATTTGTTATAGTCATTGTTGAACCACATCGTATTTTTCAATAGAAACTACTACAAAAATAATTATGCTTAATACATGCATAGAGTATAATACATAAATAATGCATTTTTTAAATTGAAATCCACACCGTGAGGCCACAGTAATATATACAGCCTATGAATTCATATTCATTTACTGTATTTGCCATTGAAATGGACATAAAAAGTGTAACATTTCGTCAAAAATTGTGAATCTAGCTAAACTTTGGTAACACTTTATAATAAGGTTCATTAGTTATATGGAAGTAAAGTAATGACTAAAGTATATGAAATAATAAGCTTGTTGAAAATGAAAATACATAATTTTACTACATAAATACATAACCCTGTTTGCATTTTAACACGTATTTTTAGAGCTTGCATTTTTATTTGCTGAAATGCAACATGGTTGTATGTTTAAACTGAATATTATCATTCAAAACATTTCACATACATTTTCATTATAAAACTTATAAGACATGTTTCATTATAAAACATACAACTTTCAGATTTCAACTGAATTTTAACGGTTTCTGTCGAATTTTAACAACTGAATTTGTGGAGGCGAAATGGAATGGAATTGGAATGGAATTACCTGTTGAATATTATAGGTCGAATTTTTAAACCGACCGAATGTTTTGGAAATGACATCTGAAAGGTGAATTTGGATTATTAAATTTTTTTAAATGGAAATGTATGTGAAATATTTTGAATTGAACTATTCACAGTTTAAACATACAACCATATTGAATTTCAGCCAATAAAAATGCAAGCTTTAAAAAAAAAAAACAATGCATTAAAATGCAAGTAGGGTTAATACAATTTTTTTCAATTAGTGCAATTCAACAAGCTTTTCATTTCAAATACTTTAGTCATTATTTTACTTCCATATAGTTAACTACTTCAGTTAACATACAATACTTCTACAGCATTTATTAATCTTAGATAATAATAATTTCAACATTTACTAGAGATGCACAATATATCGGCCACCATATTGATATCGGCCGATAAATGTATATTTTTCTGTTATCATTATCAAACCAATTAGAGAATTTGTCCGATATCGTAGAGCCGATAAACAATGCATTATTTCCTGTCGAGACCCTTCAGATGCGCACTGTTCACCATGATTTTTTTTATTGCATGAAATATCATTGGAAACACTTTGAAAAGGAAAATACAGTGAACTGCAACATGTGCAGGGCAAGTCTGTCATATTTTTATGAGATTATTAGCTACTGTAAAATAATGTAACAGAATTTTTGTTCACCCGTGTTTTAGCGCATTGTTAAGAGAAGCGCGCATCCACAATGGATCCACATGACTAGCACAGTTAAGTTTGCTTGTGCATTTACAGTGTTTTGTGCAATTGTAATATTGTGTTTATTTTATTTATATAAATCAGACTTTTCTCATATAGAATGCGTTTGGTTAAGCTATAGCCTATAGAGGGTTAATAGAGCACTTCAGTTTGCTGTTGATCATCTTTAGCTCAGTGCACGCAGCTCAAACGGCAGCTTACAACATTAATAACTATGACTGAGATTGTCATAAGCCCAGGGCCGTAGCTGGGGTTTGCGGGGCCCCGGTGCAGGTTGTACCAGTGGGCCCTGTTTGAAATGGTTTAATTTGTATGTTCGTTCTATTTATTTATTAGTGCTATTTACACAACGTTTTGTCAAGTTTTTAGGTGTCCAGGTACAGAAACCGAATAATCAAATGTGAAATAGCACTGCATAGTCTTCAATGTAAAAAATTAAATATACAATCAAACCAAAATGTATTCAGACACCTTCAACATTTCTCAAATTATTATAGTTTATTTGCTTTAGTTTGGAAATGGTAATAAAACATGACAAGAACTCAGAGTTAAACTGTCAGAACAAATTCATCTTGATAATGTCAGATAACTATGCAATGGATTACAGTCAACCAAAACTTAAGACAACTGTTATTATGACAATATTTACACAACTATCAATACTTTGTTGACCAATTACCAAGCAATGCTTAATTTTGTTCAGACTGTGGTGTGAAAAGGTTGCATTAGCAATTTAGGAAAAGACACATTAGCAAAACATGGTGCTTCATATGGTGCAGAATAATTTTTGGTCCCAATTTTATTATTATCATTATTATTATTATTAATACATTTCACTAGTAGTCCACTGTATGAAGAATTTTTGGCATAATGTATTATAAATGTATTATAGTGTCTCACACCTAGTAAAATAATATCTGAATAATTGTTGGTTTGACTGTGCATTAATTCTTGTTTAAAACTACACTGTAATTCAGACAAGATCAGTGAGTGATTTTCTTTCTTTCTTTTTCTTGGATTAACATTACAGCAGCCAGTAGCTAAATTAGGCTCGGTCACTTTAAGAGACAAATGCATCCAATATAATACACATCCCATTTTTTTTCTAAACTGTTTACTTTCACTTAAGACATAACCGACAGTTTTTTCGAACATACTTTCCAAGATGGGTATTTTTACATAGTTTGTATGTATTTGTCGGTACAAGAGCAAAAAGAAGCAAATTCGGTGTTCAAGCGTTTTGAGACGTGTCTCTCTGCCTGAATCCTGAGCACCAGAACATAGCAGTGCTGAATCGGGCTCTTTCACATCCTTTTCTGTTTGTTTCAACTGCGATTTGTATTTGTTCGTTCAGGTGCAGGAGGAAGTTCAAGGAGAACTTCGCTAAGGAGAGCTCAGTTCAGTGTTGCTGTCTGTCAGACGCGTCTCTCTGCGTGCGCACCGGACACAGCGCGCGAGTAACCAGTGACTCTGTTGAGCTTTTCCGCGTCTTGTGTTTTAATGCTTTAAACTCTTTTGAATGTTTAAATTGACAAGTCACAAGGCTTAAAAACATGTGAAAATGGTGAGCTTTCGTGACCACAAGCAGCAGTGGCTTGTCAACGGTCCTGAGTGTCTTTTTAGACTGGCCTCAGCCAGTCGTTAGAGATCACCCGGGGCCCCCCCCCCCCGCAGCCGTGGGCCCCTATAATCATCACCACCTTTCACCCCACTAGCGACGGCCCTGCATAGGTATATATATATATATATATATATATATATATATATATATATATATATATATATAACGTAAAAGAACACAAAATCCAATTGCAAGTAGAACAGTTTATTTGCCACAATGCAAAACAGCAGGGTACAAGAAAATAGAGTAGGTGAGCTGGTGAATAGGTGAGCTGGAGAGCGGTCTCTGTAACTCTGAGAATATGAGGCACTGACCCGAACCAACCCAGAAAATATTCCTGGGAACAGACGTGGAAGCACACTGGGCAATCTCCTCGGCTGAGAGCAAGAAGAGATATCTGAGGACTAACCCCTCTTTCACACCGCAAACGTGAGCAGCGCGTATTTTTTTCAGCCTCCATGTTAATCAATGGCTGCATCCAAAAACTGAAAAATGCTGCCTTCGGAGGTTGCATTCCAAGGTATGAAGGCATCAAGCCACTTCCGAAATCAATGTCAGCTTCATTTCCTTCATTTCCTAGATGTATCCTTCGCTGCCTTTGATATCCCACAATCCTGTGCGTTCCATTCTGTGAGAGTTTAGCCAAAAAATAAAGAAAGCGTCTGAAAGTTGCGGTCGGTGGTCAGTTTGTGTTCAAATGTATGTTTCTGAACAACCTTTTCCACTTTTTATGTAATTTCTAGAGAGAAATTAATATAGCAGTAATGAATTATCCACTCAGTTATCACCAAAGCTCTCTATATTTTGCTGTAGATCATTAAACCATTACGCTGCCTCAGAAGCCTGTCCAAAATCCGTTTCATGAGGTGCCTTCGGGCAAAAACGCTGCCTGCAAAATCATTGCCTGATTAGACAGCAAGGCAGCAAGTCACCTGCCTAAGTTTTCGGATGCAGCTAATGAGTGCATTCACACCGGGAGCAGGAGTCGCGCAGAAGCGTCGCGTGAACAGCAGTGCAGCGGGGGTTTCGGTGTCCGGTCTATTTCTGCTGTGCTGCTCACGCTCAATTAAAGTGAAAGCACACTTTTGATGGATAAAATAAATATGATAACACAAAACGTGTTCAAAATGCACAGAATAAGCATGTCAAGAGTTTTAACAACGACAATGTCTAGTGTTTTAACAATTATGCCAGAAAAGAAAATTAAGTACAACAAATATGTATTTACCCATTTAAACTTTTTAATTAATCGTTTTGGGTGAAAGTATTGTGTATTGTTATAAAAACAAGTGTTGAAAGAATTATACCCAATTACCCATTGTTTGAAATGGTTATAATGTCTGCCGAACACGCTTTGCAGCCGCTGCTGTTGTGCTGTACTTATACGCTTCCAGTGTGAATACTCGCGAGAGTCTGCTGCTGCAGTGACGGTGTAGTTGCGCGGACGCGCTGCTCGTGCACCGCTCACGGTGTAAAAGAGGAGTGAAAGCAAGACCAGCATCGACAACTACGAACAACGATCTGACAACATGCAGTAACAACCACAAGACAGAAAGACAGGACAGAACCAGCATCAGGTGCAGCCACGCTGATTAGCTCATCAGCCCAATGGTTGCCGGAGCAATGCTGAATGAGCAATCAGACAGATAACGAGAAAACAGACATGCAAAATGAACACACAGATCTATGAACTGTGACTATATATATATATATTATATTATATTATGAAAATTATAATTATAATTGTATATATATATATATATATATATATATATATATATATATATATATATATATATATATCATTATAATGAGAACACTATTATTATAAATGTTATGAATTCTTTCGGTTTGGTTTCCGTGTTTCAGCACGTTGTTGCGGGAACAGCCAAGAGTGCATCCACAACAGAAGTTACACATTCTCATTCTGAATATATGATGCATTTCCCTGTGTTGAATAAGCTGGCAGCACTTCATTTTACTGGTGTTCATTCAGCTCTTCAGCTTCAGCACACGCAGCTTGAACAGCAATGCACAACATTAAAAACTATAATTGGGAATGTCAGAAACATAATATTATAAAGAGAATATTACCGTAATAAAAAAGTTGTGAATTATTTGGTTTTATTTGCCGTGTTTCAGCGCGTTGTTACAGGAAGAGCCAAGACCGTGTCCACGATACATCTGACTATTCGTGTTGTAGCGCGGGTGCATTGCAATATTGAAAAATGGCTACTTCAGTTAAACCATGAAGGCGAGCCAGTGGATATCATACAAGCAACATGCAAACTTTGTGCAAGTCAAATCGGTGCCGGTTGAATGTCTTTCACCATGATAGTGAAAGTAAAAACTAACAGAGCTTTTGGCATCTGACGACGCATGCAATAACAGCACGTATTCTCGCAGAGACAATGAAAGACACGTATTCTCTGTGAAAAATGAAATGAAAGACGAAACTCCTAATATGTGGTATATATAACTGTTTTAATATATGTCTTTAATGTTTCTCTTGTGGCCCAAACATAGTGAAAACAATGAGAAGATACGTATTTCGTGTTGAACGGGTTGTTTTGGAAATTGGTGCAAAAAAAAAAACTGCTCTTTTGCTTCATTGATAAAGTGTTACTGAAGTGTAACAATTTAAGTTAGGCTATAGGCTTATAATTCAATGTAGGCTATAATAATTTTTTTTAAAAAACATTTTCAGTGAGGAGTAGCCTAAGCTAATAGCCAAAATTTTTATTTTCCTCACAGGCTGCAAGTCACAGCATGTCAGTTATGTGGTGATGCACTATGCAATTGTTGCAAAGAAAATTAATTGTAATATTAATTTAATAATAAAAGTAACCTAATAATAATAGCCAGAAAATAACAGGCCTACATTAATTGGAAATGCCAAATACTCTTAATAATGACAACATTTAATGATTTTGACAATATCTCTGGCTATAGTCCTTACATGATTGTCCTCTTTCAACACACTCTATCGTCTTATCCTCAGGCCCCCAATCCGCTACGCCACTGTCCATGGAATGATTTTATTTATTTACACGTAAGTAATGTTGTCCAGTCACTTGTTTCCATTATTTAAGCATTATTTTATTTATTTGTAAGACTTATGTTTGATTTATGTAGAAGTGTTTAATGCCTTTTAATGCTGAGACTTTTTTTGGTAATCAGGCTCTCAAAAATTATGTAAAAATGAGGATTTAGATTTATCAGTATTTAAGGAATTATTGGTTATAGGTATAGGCCAAACTTTTCTTATCGATGCATCCCTAACATTTACTTAAGCATTATTAAAATAAAAAGTTGTGCTTGTTAACATTAGTTAATGCACTGTGAATTAACATGAACTAACAATGAACTGTATTTTCATTAACTAACCTTTACAAAGATTACATTTCTAATTACTAACTATACAACTAATGGATCCTTACTGTAAAATGTTACCAAAATCTTAATCTAGCAAAACATAACTATCTAGTTGTTTAACATGTATACATAACTAAATTTAGTTTACTATTATCCTGGCATTATTTTATAAAAGCACACTGGGTTTAAAAATATCTGCTGACAGTCAGTTGTTAAATTAGGTTCTAGCTCCTGACCATCCACTTCTCCCTCTTTATTTATTTAAGCAAAGCCTTTGAATGATGTGATGCTTTTCTTTTGTTTTTATAAATAAATGAAAATATAAAAATTATGCTTGCTATTTTCTGCCTTCTGTTTTATGCTGTTTTCCCTACTATCATATACTTCCTCCGACTTCCTCATTCCAGTAATATGTGATGGCATGACTAAACTCTCTATTAAAATTAGCAAAGCCGATTGGAAAGTATGCCACAGTTTAAGATTTTTAAATTCACATGGTTATGATTTGAAAACATATCTATAGCATGTAACTTTATACTGTCCAGCCATTGTCTGAGTGGGATTATTACCTGCAAATGAATCGCATCTAATCACACAGTGATGCTTTTGAATGGCTATTTTTGCACTGTATATATTCCATGTCGACAAACCCTAAGCACAAAAAAAAATTAATTGTTAATATATTATAAATTATGTTAACACCTTATAAATGCATTTGAGAATCTTCTTACCAAACACACTGATCCATTCCATTTGTCTGCTTATTTAGATGCATTGCCTGCTTAAGACCAGGTTAGTTTCCCAGCATAAGTTGGCACAGTAACTAAGCTTGATCTAGACCTATGTTAAGTTTGTTTTATGGAACCAAATAATTTGACAATGAGTCAGACTAACTGAAATAAGCCTGGCTTATTTGGTTAACTTGTTTTATGAAACAGGCCTCGAGCCATTCAAAGTTATCATATTTTCTCCATTGCAACATATTGGATTGAATCTATTTAAATTGAAATCAGATCGCACTGCATCGTAATGGGGTGAATTGTATCACATTGCATCGGTAGCTGCTTCATATGTATCTTTAATGTATTGTATCGTTGGCTATGAATCAAGATGCATATAGTATCGCCATGAGTCATGAGATGCACGTCTCTAATACCCACCATTATCTTATTTTGAAATCTGACACTCTCTTAAAATATTGCTCATTATTTTTTGTTGATCAGGAATGATGACATTTTGGTTTGTAAGTTAACAGAAAATATTGTTTCTCCTATGTGACATAACATGTTATATATTACAGCATCAAAGAAATGATACAGTAGTCTTACTAAAATCTATAAAGAAATTTGATAGGTGTGTCTATTGCAGCTGACAGAACAAAAAAGGTGGCATGAATTAAAGATGGCTGACCTGCAGATAGAAAACCTGCAGGAGAAGACTGAAGCACTAATCAGAGAGAGATTACTTGGAGCTGGCTTCAGGTACGGATCAAAGGTATAATAAACGTTAACATCTTAGTAGAGATGTTCCAATACCCTTTTTTTCTTCCCGATACCGATTCCAATACCTGGGCTCAGGGTATTGGCCGATACCGAGTACTGATCCGATACCTGGGTGTGTATCTATACTACTAGCCCTGTGTAAATTGCTAGAATTATTTTATGGTGTGCTTCAGACTTATCCCTTAATAAAACATGAACAAATACATGGTGAACTACTGCATATGTATTACAGTATTTTTATTATCTGACATGAATTTGACAGTAATATTATTTATTTTCTTAAGTGAAAAAGAACTTCAAATGCAGCCAAAAATCTAACATCGCTAACTAAAAAAGGTATTTTAGTTTTACAATATAACTGTATAAAAAACTGCAGCAAGTAAGTCTAGGAATATAAAAAATGATATATTAGATAATCTCTTCACAACAAAGCAAGTAAAAAACAAGCAACCGTCTAGGCTTAATTATTATTATTATTAATAGAGACGCATTATTATTACTACATAGAGACATAGCTAAATCTATAACAGTAGCTTAATATATTGTCAATTTACTCACGTTAAACCGAACATTTATTTTGATGGGTTGCCATGAAGATCTTTGAGTGTCTGTGTTTATGATATGACAGTTTTCTCAAATGAAACGGTAAATTCTCATGAAGTGACGGTTTATGCGTTCGTGTCCTCATAGTGACACACGGCAGAGACTACAAAACAGTGAGCTCCCGCGCATCTGCGCCCGTCACCCACAGAGATGTAGAATTTGCAGGAGTAATATTTAAATAGTATTTTGCAGTTTAATATTCACAGACACTAGTATATACTCTCTTCAGCTCTCAACGGAGGCGGTCGCATTTCTTTCCTCTCCTCCCTGTCTTCCCTGCTTCGCCTGTTTCTCTTGTCTCGTCTACTTTGAGAGACTCTCTCTGCACTGCTATCCTAAACTGAAACATGGATTTGATAAATTGGTCTCTCAACGCAATTGACACCATCTTCTCGACGAGGAGCTTGGGTTCGGGGGAACCTGACTGCCCTGCCGGAACGTTCGCAGCTGGCTACACGATGGAAGCGTGGGCGAATTGGCGGGTCGTGTGTCTGGCGGCTCTTTCTGTGGAGGACATTGAAGACATCTACCTATTTGGAACCATGATAACAGGTATTCTGCTGATTGGATTAGGCTTTGCCCTGGTAGGGCTGCAGCTATCGATTCTTTTTGTAATCGATTAATCTAGCACTTAATCGATCGATTAATCGAGTAATCGGATAAAACGATTTGTGTGTGTTTTTGGACAACCAAAACAAATAATGCATAACAAAAATGATGTGGCTGTAAAATGAACAAGCATTTGGCTTTTATTTCTCAACAGAGGTATTTATTTCCAAGTCCAAAAGTTTGGCTCCAAAGGTTAAGTGCCAAGTTGGCATTGCCAACAATTATAGAACAATGTACAGTTAAGTGAACTTACTGTAACATGTATAACATGTATTGTAAAACTAATATGAATATAAACTTAGTTTTTTGTCTTCTTAATACACAACATTACAAAAAAAGGATTGCACCTTCTGCAAATTTAGTTTAGTTAACCTGAGAACAAAAAATGAATATAAAATATCAAGCCAAACAGGTACACAATGTATAAAATGTATAAAAAAAAATTATGTAAATAAAACAATTATAAACAATTATAAATAATAAGCTGTAATCTCAAAACAAACATCAAAATGTACGTGTGTGTGTGTGTGTGAGTGTGTGAGAGTGTGAGAGAGAAAGATTTCAGATTGATTCTACAACAGCTTATAGTTGCAATGGAGAAACGTCAACATATTCACATGCTCAGCACTTAGGCTTGCCCTGCGTTTTGAGGCAATGTTCCCAGCAGCAGAGAACAGGCGCTCTGAGGGTGTTGATGTTGCTGGGATCCCCAAGAAAGACTTTGCCAGCTGTGCCAAGGTTGGATATCTTGCCTCATTTATTCTCCACCATGGCAGTGGATTCTCCTTCTTGGAAATAGGCTGTTCACCAAAATACTCCAAGACCTCCCTCTGCACCGCTCTGCTCATCTGCTCGTCCTCATCATGATCCTCTCTTTCATCCTCATCCTCTGATGATGATCCCAGGATACTGTTCTGATGTGATCTACCTTTAGTGTGTGTAGCTGATGTGGTGGCAGTGACTTTCTCTACCGTTACATGTGTTTGTTTTGAGTCCTTTCTGGCAGCTAGTGCCATTGATTGAATACTAGTTTGGACCTTTAACACCTCTTCAGCAGGCAAGAACTTCAGTTTTCTAAACCTGGGGTCCAAAGCAGCAGCCAGAAGGACAGGGTTGGGAGCACCAGATTCAGGTAGAAATTGATACAGCCCTTCCCACCTCTCTGTAATCTGCTCTGCAGCAGAAGCCTGAAATACCTTCACTGGTGCAGTTTCAGGTTCTGCAGTCAGTGTGGACTTTTTAAGGTTTTGGACCAGCTGTGGAAGGGCAGAGAGGGTGACATACTTTTCTCCACTAAGAAATTCTGTAGCTCCTTCAAATTGCAGTCACAGGCCATCGCTGTTCCAGGAGTCTTGATAACATGTGATACGTACTGTTCCACCGGGTACTGACATCCTGTATCAACATGTGTGGTGGCTTTCCCATCTGCTGTTGTTTTTCTTTGAGCTTAGTGCAGGCCAGTTCACTCTTTTTGAAGTGTTCCACTAGGCACCTAGCAGAACCCACACAACTAGCAATTGTTTTATTGTTTTTGAGTGTGCTCTGCACAACTAAATTTAAAGTATGCCCTGCACATCTCACAGAAGCCCACCCATGCCTCTCTCTAAGAATTCTTGCTGCTGCCACCACATTGGCCCCATTGTCATGGACAACTGCCTTTACCTTTTCAAGTGGAATCTCAAATTGGGCAGTTGTCTCCTCTAGCCAGTCTGCAATGTTGGCTGCAGTGTGTCTCTCTTCTAGGGGCATTGTGGTTAGGGAGAGGGACTTCATCTCCCAATCTTCCCCCAAGAAGTGGCATGTCACCCCCAGGTAGGCCTCTGTTGCCACACTGGTCCAAATGTCAGTTGTCAGGGCAACACACTCTGTTTGCTTTAGGACAGCTTTCAATTTATCTGTAATGTCTCTGTGTTTCTTCTCCATCAGTTGTGTGAAATATGTTCTTGATGGCAGGCTGTATTTAGAATTGAAAGTTGAGATCATGTCTCTAAATCCCTTGTCCTCCACCATGGACAGTGGCCTCATATCAGTCACAAGCATGTTCAAAATGCTCTCTGTAAAAATGGCGGCCTCTTGAACAGTGCATGACTGAGCTGGGCGAACAAAGCTGTCCATACTCCGTTGTGAAGAGCTGAGAGGGAGAAAAAGAGGAAAAGCAATTTAATTTATGAATATGCACAACAGCTTTCATGTTGTATTCTAACCCTGATATCAAAGTAAATATCTGTTTTATGTAGATTTCTACACCTGCAGCATTTACCATTAGGCTGATTATAATGTCCTCCCCAAAAGTACGAGTCGATTTGGAGAAGCAGGCCGTGTTGGAAAAATACACTTAACAGAATAGTTATATTAAACTTGTGTCTATTTCAGTTAAAGCTGTTATAAGTTATACATATTACATATACTATAAGTTATAGTATGCAAGTGAGTTATAAAGCCATCTCATACGTGAATTTCTCCTTTAATATGTTATAATATAACCACTAGGTGGAGCTCTAAGCATAATCTATTCTGGTAGTTTAACGCTGAAGAAGAGCTGTAACGTGACTTGCTGTTGAACACGCAGTAAATGCTGACGCACTTTTTGTTCCGTGCGTTTTAACTGAAAAATGAGTACTCCGAGTCTTTATTAAAAACCAACAGGCTGGGGAGTTACATTTTTTGTTGTTGTCTGTAACTATTTGGCAGACGTGGCATACAAACAAGGTCTCGCAAAGACTGCAATACAATATTTGTTCCTCCATCACGTCCCGGTGTATACAGTGAATGCATGCTGAAATTATTGTTGCGTGGCTACATAAAAGTTTAAGCATATGTGATGCATTGCTGCAATTGGTCTGACGTGTGTGTGCGTGCGTGCGTGTGTTTGTGTGTGTGTGAAGGGGTTCTTTTTTTAGGCTATACTCTCTTGCAATTGAACGTGATAGTTACGTTTACTACTTTAAAACGTCATCAAAGTTAACATCATATCTAGTCAAACCGCATCACGACATCTCTACAAATGCAGTATGGGATTAAAATCAGCGAACATCAATAGGCTTAGACTACGTTAACTTACCTTGTTTCAGCGATGCTTGGTGAAACAGCATAGAGTGGATGTCTTCTGTTCAGATGCTGAATCATGGAAGATGTGCTGTTGTGGTATGCCAGCTCTATTTTGCAGTAGAGACACTGCACCTTGTTCTCTTCTTTATTAAGTGTTTAATGATCCCACACTTTAGACAATTTCTGCCGTTTATTTATAGATCTATTCTCCGCCATCGCGCCAACTAAATTCAAAAGGTCCGTGTGAATAAATGGTCCGTGTGACACAATCAAACACAATCGCGTATAGTGCGCGTCATAGGAATTTAACGAGGCTTCGAAGCAGAGTTTTTGCCTCGAGGAATTTTTGTAATCGAGTAACTCGAGGAATCGTTTCAGCCCTATGCCCTGGGTTATCGAAGTTAAGAAATTAAGAAGACGGGAACAGCTGTCCAAAGCCTCACAAGGCTGCCTGTCATGATTGAAGCAGTGGGCAGAGCGGTCAGCATTGAGACTGAGACTATTAACCGCAATATGGATAACATCACGAAGAAGCTCACGGCTTTGGAAGGGAAATTGGAGGATTTGGAGACCAAAAGGGACAGTCATAGTGACCGTTAAATTGGAATGCGGCTACTAAACCAAAACAACTGGTATCTCATCTTCTTTCGGCTCCACTACCAGCTTGGCCTTGGCTTGGCCTTGGCTGGATAACACATTTCTCCTTGGAAAGCACGGCAGCGAGAGGCTCTGCGTTCCTCACCCGTTTCCCCCCACACCTGTTGATTGTTGACTCTGTCTAGGACCTGACCAAGGCTGTCTCCATTGCAACTATGCAACAAATACACAAACTCTTACACATATACAGATATGCACTCACCCCCCACCCCCATCCCTCGCCTTCGCCGCTTTGTTCGGTCTAGCAAGCGGGCCTGTGACCAGCACTATAATGGCTGTTGGACCGGATGCTGATTGCCTATGCTGGATCACCTCGACCCCCCAAATTTCCATCCCCAGTTGCAAGTCATGTTTATGGTGTATTGATTATGTGCATTTGTGCTGTGGTGTTTTTACTGTTCTCAAACGGTGCTACCATAGGAGCACAGTCTGGGTGCTGGTTTTTTTCTCCTCTCTTTCCTAATGTTTTGCTGTTATCTCTTTCCCTGTCCACTGTATTTCGTTGTCTTGTGCCCACATGTGCAATGACAATAAAGTTGAATCTGAATCTGAATCTGAATATATTCGGCTACAGTCTGGAGCCCTGCACTTAGACTAACACGGAAGCGACTGAACGCAGCTGCGGGTAACGAATACACTCCGGAGTCGGTAACTTACTACCGTACTACAGAGACGCTGGTATCATCAAATTTTTACATTTTCACCACCGACTTGGTAGTGAAGTGCCAGTACTTGTGGCATCCCTAGTCGCCGTTTTACTGTCTGGTTGGTCCAGTCTGAAATATTGCTAAACAGCGGACATACTGCTAACCACTGATCTATAATATAAAAGTGGCTACACTGTCTGTTGGCAGTTTAGAACGCGATGAGCGATCCAGTCATATATAGATCAGTGCTGCTAACGCATTTTCATTTCTTCTTCGCTGCTCTAGACGGGTTTCTTGTGGCAACTTCCTGTGTTTGCAATGCATTCTGAGCAGTGAAGAAGAACCGTGCAGCGGTTAGGCAAACTTAGTGGTCATAACAGGTCTTGTTTAAGAAAATGGTATCGGATCGGTATATGGGTTCATGTACTCACCGATGCCGATGCCAGAATTTGTTGTGGTATCGGGGATATTTCCGATACTAGTATCGGAATCGGAATAACTCTACATCTTAGTAAAGTAAACCACAAAATTAAGCTATCAGGCACTGATGGTCCATAAGAGAAGGAAAGTTTAGTAGTAGTGTACATGCAACAGTGTGGCCCTGCTGTTTTTAACAGTGGTGCTGTTGTGTGCACGTCCACTAGCCTGTGTTTCCTTTCCCTGTCTTCTGTCTTTAAATCTTTATTTCTTTTTATGTGATAATTAAAAACTTACTGGATACTAGATTAAAAACAGCAGACATTCATTTCTATAATTTTAATTTCATAATTTTGATGTTCCTCATGTTCCGTTTCACATCAATATTATGTACAATATTCTAAACCTGAAGTATCCTTTTCATTGTCTCGTTTAACAGCTATCAAAATGAAAGATGACTCTAGTCATTCACAATCCTCTGATGATAGTTCTCTTTATCTGAAACTTCTAGATCTGACTCTACCTCAGAAACAGATACAGAAAAGAAAAGGCAGAAGAAAAAGTTTAAGGTCAAGGGCAAAAAATAAAAATGTCTGGCAATAAAGACAGGAAGTCAAAGAATGCTCCATGTGAAAGATGTTCAATCGCAATTTTGTTTCAAAAACACTGTCCGAGTTATATATTCACTTTTTGTTGTTGCTGTGTCCCTGAAGTAAATTTGAACCTATTTTTGACCATCTATTAGACACAAACTGAACTGCAGAAAAATGCACTGTTATAGTAAAAAGTAAAGTACTGCAAAAATGCAGTTGAAATCATGTGAAATATAGGTTTTGTTAATGAGGAAAACAATCTTGAGATAATCACTTAAATAATTGCATACAATTTTTTTTGCTTGGTTGTTTGTAGACATATGCCTACTTCTTTGTATTAGTTGAATTACAGATTATAGACTATTCTCACTTTTAAATTGTGATGAATCTGCATGTAACAGACCCAATGACAATTCTTTTTGTACTGTGTCACATACATAATACTGTGTCTGCTAACCATCAGGGTCTTACTGTTATGGCATTCTGATTTCATGCTTTACAAAAGGAAAAGAAATTACATCTTATATGCTTATTTTATCATATGTGCGTGTACTGTGTTGTACAGCAGTCTCATTGTGTACAATACAATATTTTTTTCACCCTCATTTTGCAACTCATACACAAAAACAAGTGCTGGCATGATACAAACAGGTTCTTAAGCAGTTAACTTTCTTTTTCATGAACCATTAACAATTCATTTAATACTAGTGTAAAAAGGATTGCATATAAGTTGTTAACTTGGTATAGTTAACAAGCTGTTAATAAAGGATGATGTTACAGTAATAATAAATTAGAAACTCACTATTTGTTTATAACTTAATGTTAACAATTTAGAAACTACAATAAACTATTAATTAACTATAAATGAACAGTTTGCAGCCACTTAAACATAAATGTGATAATTACAGTGATAATTAAGAACTATATACAGTTTGTATATAGTCTATTAATGTATTAACAACAGTATATAAACTGTCATATTACTATGTATGTACTATGTATTCTTATAAAGTTATAATTAACTTAAGTACAAATATCAGGGCCTGTCACATCTCAAGGGCCTGCAAAATTCCTCAGCATGAACTCATGATGGTTAAGTTCATAACTCATCTGAGTATTTCTGCTGAACATTGCAGCATATCATTCATGAATAAAATGGATCCAGTTCAACTAAATTTTAATTCAGTCACAGCAGTTGTCAAGCTATCAACACACTGAATCTTTCTGACTGAAATAAGGCAGGAACCAAGAGAAATATGATCCTCTGAGCTGAGGATTTCACTCATGAAGTGAAAATAAAGCTATTGTAATAATCAAATTCTTAAAGAAAGGGAGCATATTTTTTTTTATTAATTGTAACAAACTGTTCAAAGATGTCACTTAAGGAAAACAGCATTACAAAATCCCAGGTTTTCCAGGATGCTTAGAAGCCCTGATTGTTTTGAGTAAGTATTGCCTGCCTTGTGTCCTGATATATTCATACTACAATATAGATGAGGATATACAACCCTCTACATTGAGAGTAAATTACTTGCATATGTGACTAAATTTTACTCTGGGCGACTAAATGATGTTTATCGTTAGCCATTCGCTAATAAATTCTTAGATTGTACTCACCAGTGTGTGTGTTCAAGGCTGTTATTAAGATTCATTTTCACTCACTGAACACTGACAGAGCGCTTCAGAGTTTTGCTCTCCATCAAGCGATCTGTACTTTTTCAATTCATCTCAATGGCAAACAGTGCACCTATATTTGCCGAACTGTAAACTGTGTGAAGGCGCACTATTTACCGTCGCTTTGCTGATAGCGCTGTTTCTCACACATGTAAAGAGAGTACATGTAAGAGAGTCTTACCATGCTGAATCAACGAGCTACATGTAAACTATATTATTTGTTGTATTTTCCTGTCACAATAATGGAGTTAATTTAGAATTATTCAGCTTTTTAGAACAAGCAGAAGATATTCCGGTTTCTCCAGTAGTGGCGGAGCTAATGCGCAAATGGCAATTTCATTGGCTGGCACTGCTCTATTAACCCTCTGGAGTCTAAGGGTATTTTTGGGGCCTGGAGAAGTTTTGTCATGCCCTGACATTTGTGCTTTTTTCAGTTTCTTATAAATATCTAAATGGGTAAAGTCTAATCTCACTGTAATCAGCACAAACTGGGCAAAAATAATATGTGAAATGCATGTATGTACATGATTGTGTTTTTGAGAAAAAAAAATATTATGCGTAGTTAGTGAAAAACTAAAAATGTTAACACTTGAATAAGGCCATAAAACACATAAAGAACAATGGTTCCCGGGATTTTCGAGAATTGGAGCTTGTAGCCTAGAATATTTCTTTCTAAATTATGTGAAAATCATCTTGTTTACTCACCCACAGAAAACAATATATTGATTTAAATTTTCAATGTCACTTTTTGTTGGTAAAAGTCATATGCGAGAGGGCGTGAACTATCATGAATATCATTGTGATTTACACCTGAGAAGACAAAGGCCCACATAATGAGCTGCATAATGAGCCATTCAGTCAGCTGTGCCACTGAGAGGGAGGAGTTACAAGAAAGAATGTATTAAATTACATAAAGAACCATTGTTCTGTATGTGTTTTATTGCCTTATCCAAGTGATTTAACATTTTTAGTGATTTACAAACCACGCTTAAACATTTTTTTTCTCAAAAACACAATCATGTACATACATGCTGCTCACATATTATTATAGCCAAGTTTGTGCTGATTACAGTGAGATTAGACTTTAGCCAATTAGATGTGTATAAGAAACTGAGAAAAGCACAAATGTCAGTGCATGACAAAACTTCTCCATGCCTCAAAAATACCCTTAGACTCCAGAGGGTTAATAATAATTAAAATGATCTATTACAATAATTTTTTTTACAGAAACCCTGAATGACCAACAATATCTTAAGCATCACCACCAGTCTTAAGTTCAGTTAAAATTACAAATATGCATTCATACAAGGTTACCAAGTTTTAGTTCTAATCACCAAAGTTCTATCATTAAATTGTGCTTAATAATCATAATATTTAAGAAGCTAGGCCATTTTACAACGATAAGCTGTATATATGTGTGTGTGTGTGTGTGTGTAAAATAGTATATCAGTCTGGTGAGTAAATTGAAAAATTTACTAGCCAATGGCAATCATATTGCCAAGGTGTGCATACAGGGTTGATATATACTATAGTTATTATAACATGTATTCATTCACATATTTGAACATAGTGATTCAGTGAATGTGAATGTCAAACCTCAGTATGTTCAGTTGACAGTGTGAACTCTTCATTCCATCAGAGAGAAGCTTCACTCCTAAATCCTGCAGATTATTGTTACTCAGGTCCAGCTCTGTCAGATGAGAGTTTGATGATTGTAGAGCAGAAGACAGAGTTTCACAGCATGTTTCATCAAGACCACACCCGTCAAATCTGTCAAAACAGAATGTTTAGCCAGATTGTTTTCTGATGTTCAGTATTTCTGCATTAATTTATTCTACCCTTCATAATCCAGACAGGAAAATATTTCACATATTATTTTGACATTTAATTGTTTAGAGATATAGAACAAAACATTTAATTAAACAGCAGTCAGTGAAATTACTCACAGGGCTTTTTTGCAGCATCTCACAGCTGGAATGAGTCTCTTGTAGTTTGAAGGTGACGTGAACCTCTTTGGACTGAACTCGTCCAGCAGCTTCTCTGACATCAGCAGTACTGATGTCAACACTGTACACATTGAAGATGAGAGGTCTCTTCCTGGATGTGCATCTGAACTGAGGTAACTCTGGACTTCCTCATATAATGAATGATCCTTGAGCTCAAGTAAGCAGTAGAATAGGTTGACTGAAGTTTCATCGGAGATGTCCTGTTTTTGTAATTCTTTAATGAGTGCACTTATTTTCCTGATGCTCACACTGGTGTCTTTAGTGTGTGTGATCAGGCCTTTGAGCAGGATCTGACTGGATTCCAGTGAAATGCCCATCAGAAATCGCAGGAACAGATCCAGATGTCCTCTCTGACTCTGCATGGCTTTATCAATAGCTCTCATTGTTAAGTCATGAAATTTGAGATTTCTAAAGAAGAACTGAAGCTTTTGTTGGGCTTTATTTTGTGAATCTTCAAAGAAAAACTGGAGCTCCTGCATGTTCTTGTTCAGGTAGCAGATGAACACATGCACTGCAGCGAGGAACTCTTGAACACTCAGATGCACAAAGCTAAAGGCCTTTGTCTTATAAAGTCCATCTTCCATCCTAAAGATCTCAGCGATCATTCCTGTGAACTCAGTATCTTTACTCACAATAATACCACATTCTTTTAGATCTTTCTCATAGAACACAATGCTTTCCTTCTTCAGCTGTTTAAACGCTAGCTTAGCTAACTTCAAAATCATTTCTCTATTCAATTTTAAATGGTCTGAATGTTCTCTTGTTTCCTGTCCATCATACTTCTGGCTCTTCATGTTCATCTGTATCCGCAGGAAGTGAATGTACATTTCAGTGAGTGTTGTGCTGATGTTATTTTCACTATTCTTGATGAGAATATCCTGAAGTACTGTGGCTGTGATCCAGCAGAACACAGGAATGTGGCACATGATGTAGAGACTACGAGTTGTCTTAATGTGTGAGATGATTCTGGAGGCTTGAGTCTCATCTGTGATTTTTTTTCTGAAGTACTCCTCCCTCTGTTGGTCAGTGAATCCTCGCACCTCTGTGAACAAACCCACATACCGAGGAGGGATCTGATTGGCTGCTGCTGGTCGTGATGTCACCCAGACCAGAGCTGATGGAAGCAGCTTACTTGTGACCAGACTTGTAAACAGCACATCTACAGATGCTCTTTCCTCAACAGTGTCAAGTGTGTCACTACTAAAGTTTAATGGCAGGCGACTCTCATCAAGTCCATCAAATATAAACGCTAGCTTACATTTCTTATATAACATTGATTTCTCCAGGTCCTTCAGTTCAGGATAAAATTTCAGCAGAAACTCATGGAGACTGATCTCTTTATCTTTAATCACGTTGATGTCTCTGAATGGAAGCAGGAACACACACTCTATATCCTGATTGGTGTTTCCTTCTGCCCAGTCCAGGATGAATTTTTGCACAGATACAGTTTTTCCGATGCCAGCGACTCCCTTGGTCAGCACAATCTTCTCATTGTTTTTCCTCAGTTCAGTAAATATATCATTACATTTGATTGGTTTGTCCTGTGTTTTTTTGTTCTGGAAAACATCATCAATCTTCATAATCTCATGTTCATGATTGACATCTTTCATATCTCCCTCTGTGATGAACAGTTCTGTGTAAACAGTCTCGAGATCTGTGTTGTTTTCTTTGTTGCCCTCAAAAATAAATTGTGCTTTTTTCATCATGTTGTTTTTGTGAGTTTTCAAAAAGTTTTGCAGCTCTATAATAAAAATAAATAAATAAGATTGACAAAAAAACAAAAACATTAAATTAATTTGACAAATATAATATTTTTCATATCAGCATAATTTGATACAGACAGATTAAATTCATAAAAACAATTTCTGAATATGTTTTTTTTTTATCTTCTTTCCAGATTATTTACTTACTGATTGGGATCATCTTCAGGCCATGCTGACTAATGTTACTAAAAGCTTATAAATGGTTTCTACATCACTTAACACATCAAACAGGATGTGAGGCTGCATTTGCAACATTTTTTGACCTGCTTAAATCAACCTTTGCATGTCTGATTGTAATCATGCCTTGATGACACCATATGAATTCGGTGTTAAAGGGATACTCTACCCCAAAATGAAAATGTTGTTAATCACTTACCCCCATGTCATTCCAAATCCATAAAAGCTCAGTTCATCTTCGGAACACAATTTAATATGTTTAAAACCTGAAGGCTTGAGACTGCCCCATAGACTGCCAAGTAACTAACATTGTCAAGTTCCATAAAAGGTAAGAAAGTCATCGTCAGAAAACTCTGCCATCTGCCATCAGACATGAAATCTGGGTTATATGAAGTGACAGGAATACTTTTTGTAAGCGAAGCGACATGGGGGTAAGTGATTAATGACACAATTTTTATTTTGGGGTGGAGTATCCCTTTAAACAATATCACATATTGTTTAACTTTAATAAACAATTGTTTTACATCATAAGATGTTTAATTAAGACTTTTAGGCCACTGCAGACTGGGAATCACTGGGGACACTGTTCTATTCATTATATTTTTATAGAAAGACTTGCAGCTGATGTGATTGGCTCTGTAATTGCTGCTTCAGTTATTTTCTCTTGTTTACAGACAGTGATTGTTATTTACTCCAGATCTGACCTGAATCAGCTTCCACATGGGCAGATGTGTTAGTATTGCACTCAGCCTGAGCTGTGAGAAAGACAGAAAAATACTCACTGAGAAACATTATCACAATCACATCACCAAAGAGGAAAGTTTATGTCAAACCATCACACCGTTAAACAATCAATCATGCTACAGTCACAGTTAAACATTACCTTTCTTGTGTTTGTTCTCTAACTGTTCAGCCAAGTTATTCTGGTTCATCTTTCTCAGGATGTCCACCATGATTTTCACAGCTTCTTCTGGTCTAAAACACACCATTATCTTATCCACTGTTTTTACCCTATCTGCGTTCTCCATTTCACTCTTCGATATACACTCATGATCTTTGTGTAAGTGCCACTGAAACTCCTTCAGTGCATCAGCTTCCAGCTCCTTCAGTGAGTTCATGAACAGCTCTTGAACAGATGTCATCATCCTTCACCCACTCACAGCTGCAGGACAAGAAAAAAAAGATCTGAAGTTCACTCTGAACATGGGCTGTGAGCAGAGAAAAATTTATCATCAGAAGTTTGTGTGAAGCAAATCCCCTGAAAATACTTTACAATATTAAGTAATTTATAAAAAAAAAACTACTGATTTACACAATGTCTCAATGCTGTCTAATACTGTAAGATTATGACACTTTCAAATTTACAGGTATATATGCCTATATCTTATGAAGTAGTATGTATATATGTGTGTGTATTAGTTATTGCTACCTGATCAATAATAATAGGTACAAGCTAATAAGGTGTATTATCATAAATTAACACTTGTTACTTGTGGCAGGGGGGGCGTGGTTTAGCGAAGTCTGCAGCAGGAGAGAGAATCAGGAGACGAGCGGTAAGTGAGTGGTTTGGGAAAAAATTATCAACACCTGTTTCTTGTTTCAGTAATTGGCGCGGAGAGAGTATAAAGCGCCAGGAGAGACAGAAGCAGTCGAGAGAGAGATGGACTGCTGACGTGAACCGGAAACGGATGTTGGTGTCAGAGTAAAAGTCACCATTGGTGTTTATAAAGTTTAAGTTTTATTTTGAGTTAATAAATTCGTCAGCAGTCCAGCCGACTCCTTTGTCCTCTTCCTTTCCTCCCACGAACTTACTACACTGGTGCCGAAACCCGGGAAAGGAAGAAAGAGTGCCGCCGCTATGCAGAGTCCTTCCTCTACGCCATTTGTGGACGTTATTTCATCCCTCCCGGCCCTACATCAGGAGCAAAACCAGGCCCTGCTGGACTTGGTTCCCACTCACTTACCCCTCCACAAGATGGGACCACAAGACGACCCAGAAGTATTCCTAGAACTGTTCGGAAAATCTGCGGAAGCGTGCGGCTGGCCCCGCGACCAATGGCCAGTCCGTCTGATCCCCGGGCAAGTCCCAGGTGGCCGCACAACAGCTACCGGTGGCGAACCTCCTAGTCTTCGACGACCTACAGAGGGCCATCATTCAGCGGGTCGGCTGGACCCCAGAGCAGCACCGCCAGCGCTTCCATTCCCTGGACCTGGGGGAATCCGGTCGGCCCTTCGCGATGGCCCAGCAGCTCCGGGACTCCTGCCGCAAGTGGCTACTGGCCGAGGGGAGTGACGTGGAACACATCATCGACCTCGTGGTGCTGGAGCAATTCATCGCTCGGCTACCGAAGAAAACAGCTGAGTGGGTCCAGTGCCACCGTCCCACGTCACTGGACTTGGCCATCCATCTAGCAGAGGACCACATGGTGGCGTGCCCAGGGGTTGGCGAACCCTTAACATCTCTCTCTCTCTCTCCCTCTCTCTCCTCTCCTTCTCTGTCTCCACCTGTCCCTCTCCCTAGGTCCCGTCCACCCAGCCCTCCTCATGTCCCTTGGGAGGAGGGGCCATCTCAGGGCAAAAACGAAATTCAGTATGTGCTGGACTTGAGAACAAAATTCCACACGTTGGGGCAGCTATCAATGGAGAATTTGTTACAAGCCCAGGACCGCCAGAGCCAGCTGTATAACAGGGGAACTAGATTACGCAAATTTGCACCGGGAGAGAAAGTACTTGTATTATTCCCAACGTCGAGCTCTAAATTAATGGCTAAGTGGCAGGGACCGTTTGATGTCGCACGACAAGTCGGAGATCTCGATTATGAGGTAATACGGTCCGATAGGAACGGGGCCCGTCAGATCTATCACCTCAACCTCCTAAAAAAATGGAATGAGGTGGAATCAGTGATGTTGGCAATGGTGATTGGTGGGGAGGATGATCTCGGACCAGAGGCGAATGTCAAACCACAATCCCTCGCCCTGGCCCCAGGGGGAGATCACCTCTCGCCGTCCCAACTCACTGATTTAAAGAAATTACAGGCAGAGTTTGCCGACGTCTTCTCGCCCCTACCAGGCCGTACTAACCTGATTCAGCACCATATTGAGACCGAGCCGGGCATGGTAGTTCGCAGCCGTTCAGGCTGAATTAGGCGCAATGCTTGACATGGGGGTAATAGAAGAATCCAATAGTAACTGGGCAAGCCCGATAGTTTTAGTTCCGAAAACGGACGGCTCAGTCCAGTTCTGTGTGGATTACGCAAGGTGAATGCTGTGTCGAAATTCGACGCATATCCAATGTCGCGGGTTGACGAGTTGCTTGATCGGCTAGGCACGGCTTGTTTTTATTCGACATTGGACTTAACAAAAGGTTATTGGCAGATCCCCTTGTCTCCATTATCCAAAGAAAAGACAGCTTTCACAACGCCGTTTGGATTACACCAGTTTGTTACCCTTCCATTTGGGTTGTTCGGGGCACTGGCTACCTTTCAGCGCCTCATGGATAAGATTCTGCGGCCCCATGCTGCATATGCGGCTGCCTACCTGGATGATATCATTATATTTAGTAATGATTGGCAGCGGCATATGCAGCATCTGAGGGCTGTCCTGAGATCGCTGAGGGGGGCGGGACTCACGGCCAACCCAAAGAAGTGTGCGATTGGGCGTGTGGAAGTAAGGTATCTGGGCTTCCACTTGGGGCATGGACAGGTGCGTCCCCAAATTGATAAGACAGCCGCTATTGTGACCTGCCCACGTCCCAAGACCAAAAAGGAGGTAAGCCAGTTCTTGGGGCTGGTGGGATATTATAGACGGTTTATTCCTAATTATTCGGATCTCACCAGCCCTTTGACTGACCTTACTAAAAAGGAGGTGCCAGATACGGTCCAGTGGATGGAGCCGTGTCATCAGGCCTTTACCCATGTCAAGGCTGCCCTGTGTGGCGGGCCGTTGTTACACTCTCCTGATTTTTCTCTCCCTTTTTTGTTGCAGACAGACGCGTCGGACAGGGGGCTGGGTGCAGTCCTGTCCCAGGAGATAGAGGGGGAGGAACGGCCGGTGCTGTACGTAAGCCGGAAGCTCTCGAAGAGAGAGGCTAAGTACAGCACCATAGAGAAAGAGTGTCTTGCCATCAGATGGGCCGTCCTCACCCTCCGCTATTATCTCCTGGGACGGGAGTTCAGCCTCTGTTCGGACCACGCTCCGCTGCAGTGGCTCCACCGCATGAAGGATACCAACGCGCGGATCACTCGTTGGTATCTGGCTCTTCAGCCTTTTAAGTTTAAGGTGATCCACAGGCCGGGTGTTCAGATGGCGGTGGCCGACTTCCTCTCCAGAAATGGGGGGGGGGGGCTGCAGACTGGATGGCTCCCCGGCCTGAGACGGGCGGTGGGGGTATGTGGCGGGGGGGGGGGGGGGGGGGGGCGTGGTTTAGCGAAGTCTGCAGCGGGAGAGAGAATCAGGAGACGAGCGGTAAGTGAGTGGTTTGGGCAAAAACTATCAACACCTGTTTCTTGTTTCAGTAATTGGCGCGGAGAGAGTATAAAACGCCAGGAGAGACAGAAGCAGTCGAGAGAGAGACGGACTGCTGACGTGAACCCGGAAATGGAACCGGAACGAGTAACCCGGAAGTGTTGTGCGATCGTGTCTGTGTTGATGTCAGAGTAAAAGTCACCATTGGTGTTTATAAAGTTTAAGTTTTATTTTGAGTTAATAAATTCGTCAGCAGTCCAGCCGACCGCTTTGTCCTCTTCCTTTCCTCTCACGAACTTACTACATTACTAAACATGGTTTATTATTGAATTACGAGGCGCATACCACTGTGCAATTGATAAATCATATAGATCAGTAGTATGAACTTTATGATGCATAACTTTAAGGGGTCATATGATGCTGCTAAAAAAACCTATTATTTTGTGTATTTGGTGTAAGATCCACTAAGAGGATCCGGTTAAATTGAAAGATTTGTTCGTGATCGGGACGTCACCAGACGAGACAAAACCAATAAAACTCCTTACAAATGAGGTATTTGTTGCATCCATTGGGGACATAATTACTGATTATAATTATTAAGATTATAATTACTGACTTATACTGTCTTTTTACTCATCACTTTGCGTATCGTGCTGGGTAAACATAAAACTATGTCTGCATTTGTGATATGAAAAACAAGTGCTACTCTACACTGCTCAAAACTTGCGTTTGAATCATCATTGGCAAATTATTTAAATATAAAAAACATACATACAGACTGTGAGTCAGAAGTGCCAGACTGTCCTTGCAAAGTTTTAACTGCCCAACTTTATAGAAACAGCCGTTGTGACACAGATGCATTGCAGGCTACTGGTTCAGGAAACAGTCCTCATCCTCCTTAAAATGCGCTGCACACATCTGAATATTTGGGTTGGACTGTTCTGGAACAGTGTTGCAAACAAAACTTAACTACTGATTTCTAGTTGTGGCTTTTTTGGAAGGCAATCAAAGTTTCACTTCAACGTAACACACAGCGACTCCACAACATGGCAGCTGCAGCAACATAGAGAATAAACGTTACACCTTCTTTCTTTGTGTAATCATCTAGGCGGCGTTATGCAAATCTTCCCACATAGTGACGTTGAGATGACTCTTAAGTTTTATAAAGAATATCTCTTTGGATTTGAGACTTTAGTCTTTGCAACATTCTTTATCCACCAAGAGCTTTTAACACTCCAAAAATAAAGGAAAAATTGAAATCGCATCATTTGACCCCTTTAAAAGCAATACTTTTGGTAACAATTTGTTTTGATAGCCCACTTTAGATATTTTACTAACTATTAGTAACTTTGCAACTAAAGTACATGTCAGCTAACTAATTTACAAATAAAGTCAAGGGACTACAACCACATGGTGGGAAACAGGAAATGAGAACAAACTAAAAGTCAACATAATACCAGAGTACAGTGAAGCTTAAAATGCACAGTATTTGTTACATGTAACATGATCCACATGTTGTAAGATAAAATATGTAAATGTTATAGGTTGTAGTCTATTTCATGCTGTAACAACAGATAACAATAAAACATGTCTCCAATGAACAGCACGTGAATATTATGTAGACCTATTGTTTAAATCAGTTGTATGCTTTAAAAGTAGGGTAATCATAGCAGGTTTAGTTTTTCTGCTATAGCGTTATTTTACAGACAAATGTCAAGAGCGCATTATTGTAGTGCGAAAGCACATTAATACAATGTGCGAACGCAAATCTCTCCCCTCTCGCACAAAACCGGATGCGCGCTCAGATATATGTTGCTCTCACCCAAAAAGAGTGCGTGAACTTAAAACGTGTCTCAACTCTCACTCAAACTGTGTCCTTGTGCACTCACAAATCTCTCTGTGCTCATTCGCTGTAGATATTAATTATTTTCGCACCTGAATTAAACGTTGTCAAAAGTTATAAACCAATCAAATTTCAAAGAAGGATCTGTAATTTCTCTGCAATTTATTAGTATTAAAAATGAATCAGGTGTTTGTAAATAACCTAGTTTTTAATAGTTTGGTCAAACCCTTCTCAACAATTTATCTAAACAAACAAAAAAGCATATGATTCTTACAATTCATGTGTTCATATATTGTGTACTTGGGTGTATATATATATATATATATATATATATATATATATATATATATATATATATATATATATATATATATATATATACACAATATATGTGTGTGTGAGTTTTTGTGTGTGTGTGTGTGTGTGTAAATGTACAAATACATTTACATAATAGTCTGCAACCCATAGACATCACCGGACTCTTGGTCTTATGCTTTGAAATGCTTTTCTCCAGCCTTTAATGCAGCCAATAATTTAATGTTTGTGGGAGTTTCTGTCTTCAGTCTCCTCTTCAGCTGTTGAAATTAATGTTCAGTTAGATTTAAATCTGGAGAATGATTGGTCAATCTAAGACTACATTTTTTGCTCTGATAAAGTCCTTGACTGAACTGGCAGGGTGTTTTGGGTCATTGTCCTGATCTAATATGAAGTGCTTTCTATTAATTTTGTTGGCATTTTCTTGAATATTGGTAGCCAATATGATTTTGTACCCTTCCAAATTCATTCTGCTACTGCCATCATACATTAAGTCATCATTAAAATGAAGAGCCCATGCCATGACACCACCTCCAGCAAGCTTTACAGATGAGGTTGTATGCTTAGGATCATTTTGCAGTTCCCTTTTTTCCCCACACTATTGCTTTCCTATCATCAGTTCATCAACTCTGATCAGAGGTTTGCATCTTGCTGTGTAGCTTCTGTAATTCTGTATCAAATTCTCCGGCGGACTGTAGATTGTCATCACCACAGCTTTTTCTTGCTTGGACAGCTTTTGCCCACTGTCATCCAGACCAGCACACACCACCCCATCTGCCCCCTGGCTGTCCGATGTTCTCCATGAACATCGCTCTAAACTTAGGGCTGCAGAGATGAAATGGCATAAATCAAGAAACTCTACCGACCTTAGTGTGTATCAGTCTCTCCTCTCTTTCTTCTCTGCAAATGTCTTCACTGCTAAAACATCATACTACCACAACAAAATTGACAACTGTTCTGATTCTCACACACTTTTCAAAACTTTCTCTTCTCTTGTTAGTCTGCCGCCACCTCCTCCTTCATCGACTTCTACAGCTACAGCACGACTTTGCAGTTTTCTTCACAAATAAGACTAGATCCATCAGTGACCAATTCTACACACCGCAGATGGATGATAACGACTAATACACATTCTCTCTCCTCCTCCTCTCCATTCTCAGAGATGGACGTTTCCAAACTCATCCTGTCCAGTCATCCTACTACTTGTCCACTTGATCCTATTCCCACTCACTTCCTTCAAGCGATTTCTTCTTCAGTAATACCTTCACTTACTTACATTATCAACACTTCTCTTCACTCTAGTACAGTTCCCTCAGCATTTAAGCAGGCTCGAGTAAGCCCACTGCTTAAGAAATTATCTCTAAATCCAGAACTTCTAGAAAACTACAGACCGGTATCCCTTCTTCCATTCATTGCAAAGACACTTGAGCGAGTTGAGTTCAACCAACTTTCTATGTTCCTTGTACAGAACAACCTTCTGGACAGCAACCAATCTGGCTTCAAAAGCCACTCAACTGGGACTGCCCTGCTCTCAGTTACTGAAGCCCTGCGACTGGCAAGAGATCTGTCTGCTGCTTTTGACACAGTTAATCACCAGATTCTTCTGTCCACCTTCAGAAAAATGGTCATTTCTGGAACCACACTCCTGGTGTTTAAGTCCTACCTCTCAGATAGATCCTTCAGGGTGACTTGGAGGTGTGAAGTTTCTAAGTCACAACTTCTTGCTACTGGGGTTCCTCAAGGCTAAGTACTTGGACCACTTCTCTTCTCTATCTACATGACATCATTAGGATCTGTCATTCAGAAGCATAGCTTTTCCTATAACTCCTATGCTGATGACACTCAACTCTCCTTCTCATTCCAACCAGATGATCCGACGGTAGCTGCTCACATTGCAGCCTGTCTGAGTGACATTTCTAGCTGGATGAGTGACCATCACCTTCAGCTCAACCTTACTAAGACAGAACTGCTGGTGGTTCCAGCTAACCCATCGTTACATCACAGCTACTCTTTACAGCTGGGTTCGTCAACCATAACTCCTTCCAGGATGGTCAGACACTTAGGAGTTGTGATGGATCATCAGTTAAGCTTCAAAGACCATATTGCTGCAACGACCCAATCCTGCAGATTTGCTTTATACAACATTAGGAAGATTAGACCCTTCCTGTCAGAGCAAGCCACCCAACTTCTTGTCCAAGCTCTTGTTCTCTCCAGACTGGACTGTTGTAATGCTCTCCTGGTGGGCCTTCCTGCATGTACTATCAATCCTCTGCAGCTGATCCAGAATGCAGCAGCAAGGGTTGTCTTCAAAGAGCCAAAAAAAGCTCACGTTTCTCCCCTCCTCGTCAGGTTACACTGGCTACCAGTAGCCGCTCGCATCAAATTCAAGGCACTCATGTTTGCCTACAAGACAACCACTGGCATGGCACCAATATACCTAAACTCACTAATTCAAACTTATCTGCCGTCCAGAAGCTTGAATTCTGCAAGTGAACGGCGTCTTGTGGTGCCATCCCAAAGAGGTTCAAAATTACTCTTACGGACCTTTAACTTGACTGTGCCCAGCTGGTGGAATGACCTCCCAATTTCAATTCGAACATTCAAGTTTTTACTCATTTTCAAAAAACATCTAAAGATTAATCTTTTTGGACTTTTGGTTATGGCGGCTACGTGAAAGGACGTGTTTTGTACCGCTCTGCTGTTATTGTCAATTTTTTTTTAAAAAACCTCTCTTTTGCAACAAAGTGGTGCGTTAATACACTAGTATGGACAGAATTATGCCTAAAGCAGCAAAAGCTAGCCAAGAAGCAAGCGAAAAATCAAAACAACCCAAGCTGATGGACTATCATCTTCGTGGTGAAGCACAGAAGGCTAATGCTAATGCTAACCCGAGTCCTTGCTCTAATGCTAGTTCTGTTCTAACGGCGGCATCCGGCGGAGAAGATTAACAAAAAACCCAAAACAGCAAGTTAGACGAAATACTGTCCACTGTCAACTCCATGAAAATAGATTTTTCCTCTAGATTTGACAAAGTGGTGGAGTCCATTGACGGTTTGAGGAAAGAGATAAATGACTGTATCCAGCAAGTATCACAAATGGAAACCCGCATCTCTGATGCAGAAGACATAATCCTACGTGCTAAGGTGAACACACAGGAATCCAATGAGAAAGTACTGGAAGACAAAGTTATGGACCTCGAGGCAAGATCTAGATGAAAAAATCAAAGACTGGTCAATCTGCCGGAGGGAGCTGAGGGACAGGACCCATGTGTGTTTTTAGAGAGGTGGATACCGGAGATGCTCGGCACAGGGGCAGTTGTCATAGAACGTGCGCACCGAATTGGACCTAAGAGGGACAGCAACACATACTACCTCGCACTCTCATACTGAGATTCCTCAACTACAAGGATAAACAGGTGATTTTTGCAGCAGCACGAGCAAAAAATGACATTCGGTTCCAAAATCAACAGGTACGGATGTATCTGGACACAGCAGCTGGACTACATCAACTATGGAAGCAGTTTGATTCGGTTCGAGCGGAGTTACGCAAACTGGGACTGCGGCACGGAGTGGCTCATCCGGCCAAACTATTGGTGACTTATAAGGGTCAGACTCATATCTTTACAACAGCAGCAATGGCACGAGAGTTTGTGAAGAAAGTTCAGAAGGCAGCAGAAGAGGATGAATCACTGCCAGCTTTGGACTAAATCATACTCTCTCTTTATTTTCTTATCAGTGTGTAACTTCCAGGTACGCTGTGTGGTAAACACCTGTCTTTGTTTAGATTTTTGATATTGAAATAACTCGAAATGTCTGAAGGTTTGAAGGGTTCAGTTTTATTGGTGCAATTTTTTTTTTTTTCACAAGGGCATGGTGATTGGATATGGAGGCGCACTTATTGTGCGTTATAAAAAGAGCACAAAGGGTGTAAACTTGCAGTGAAACAAGAGTGGTTAATTCTTTTTTGGCTAGAGAAGAGTGGGTTAGGCTGCTCTTCAATGTGTGTGGAGTGGTCACATGCGATAGTGGGAGACGTACTGTCGAGGGAGGGATACCCATACGGAGAAGTAACGAGGTCAGTTCGCATTCATGATGTTGGATATACGTTCTCATATCCGGGTTGGTTATGCTTCTCCATGAAAAAATCCTATCTTATGAGGTTAATACTTATTTCCTGATTTTACAGTTTTGTAAAATATCTCAAATGTCACAAACACTGAACACTGAAGTTTGTTACGTGGAATTGCAGGGGCCTACAAGGCGTTAAGAAGATTAAACAAGTTATGACTAAATTAAAAGATATGGACTCTAAGATAATATTTCTGCAAGAGACACACCTTGTGGAGGAAGATGAGAGAAGGGTTAGGAGGAGGTGGCGGGGTAGTGTATTTACAGGAGCATTTACATCTAGAGCAAGAGGAGTTATAACTCTTATTCATGATTACATTCCATTTCATGTAAAAAATGTTATCAAAGATAAGAAGGGCAGATATTTAATAGTTCATGGATCTTTATTATTAGAGGACTTGAACTTGGTTAATGTATATGGTCCTAATCTAGATGAATCTGGGTTTTATAAAGATTTATTCCTTTTACTTTCAGCACTACCATGGCGCTTTGTGATTGCAGGGGATTTTAATTGTACCCTTCACCCAGGCATAGATAGATCCGCAGGAACAGACCAATCACATAACAACTGTAGGATGACTTTACAAAGCTTTATAAAAGATTTTAGATTGCTGGACATCTTTAGGGATGTCAAACCAAAGTCTATTCAGGCTATTCTGCAACATTTCAGACATACTCGAGAATAGATTATTTCTTAATTTCATCAGAACTACTATCCAAAATCCAAGATTGTTTATACGACAGCATAGTAGTCTCAGTTCATGCACCTTGTTGTCTTATATATAGAGATGACAAACTTACATGTGATCCACCTAGATTGCGCTTTCAGCATAAATGGCTGCAGGATGAAGAGTTTGTTAAGTATATTGGACATAAGATTGAATTTTTTTTTCAAATAAATACAATCAAACGTCAGCCTGCGTGAGATGGGGTGCTTTTAAAGCGTTTCTTAGGGGGCATATTATTAGCTACACGGGCAAAAAATCTAAGAACACTAGAAGGGATAGGTTGGAATTAGAAACTAAAATCAGGACCATTCAGGAAAGGGTTTATCAAACAAATGACACAGATTTGAAAAAAGAACTGCTGTTACTAAGAGTTGAATATGATAAACAATCTAGTTTTAGGGCTGCGTCTAGTCTTTTAAGATTAAAACAGTCATTTTATGAACAAGGAGATAGAGCAGGAAAATTATTAGCCTGGCAAATTAAACAACTTGAATCATCAACACCAATTACATCTGTTAGAACACTGGAAAAAAAGCTCACAGATCCTAGAGAAATTAATAATGCATTTAAAGAATACTATCAGAAGTTATATGATTCCAAAGGAAATCATGATGGTAACGACTAATTTTTTTTGAATGCGCTAAATATTCCAGTTATTTCAGATGATTCGAGGGTTAATTTAAATATAGGAATAAATAAAGTGGAAATATCATGGGCAATTGATGGAATGAATTCTGGTAAGCAAGCAGGACCAGATGGTATTCCTATTGATCTTTATAAAAAATGTGAAGCTAAATTGCTAATACCTCTATTAGATATGTTTACAGAGGCATTCGAAAAAAGTGAACTTCCATCTTCCATGAAACATGGCCTAATTATTTTGCTACCAAAGCCTGTTAAACCCCCTGATAAATGTGAAAACTTAAGAACTATCAGTTTACTTAATTCTGATATCAAGATCATTTGTAAACTTTTAGCAATAAGGCTTCAAAAAATCCTGCCGGACATAATAAATAGGGATCAGAATGGGTTTATAATTGGAAGACAAGGTTATCATAATGTAAGAAGGGTTTTGAATGTTATTTGGTCTAAGGAAAATACCCAAGATACTGCACTCCTATCGTTGGACGCAGAAAAGGCCTTTGATAGGGTCGAATGGCCCTATCTTTTTCATGTTCTGGAAAGGTTTGGATGTGGAACTAACTTTATTAAATGGGTCAAAATGCTCTATAATAACCCAACTGCGGAAATCATGTCAAACAAGTTATTTTCAGAGCCAATTAAAATTAAAAAGGGTTGTAGGCAGAGATGTCCGTTCTCTCCCTTGCTATTTACGCTAGCAATAGAGCCTTTGGCAACAGCCATTCACATCCATCCACAAATTTCGGGAATTACAGTGGGACCCACAGAGCACAGAGTCTCATTGTTTGCGGAAGATGTCATCTTATTTTTTTTTTTTTTTTTTTATTGTCAGTTCAATGATCAGAAGTACACAGATACAGTGTCAGACATACAATATAAGAACAAAGCAAAATACAATGGAAAGGAAGAAGGGAAAAAAAAAAAAAAAAGGTCAAATGATAAAATACATTACAAGTACAGGGAATCACAAATTAGAGAGTCAAGGAAGGTTCTTTATATAATGCCAAAGAGGTGACCATATCTGCCAAAAGTCATCAGATTTTCGGTGCACGTCATATGTAAGTTTCTCAAGCGGGAGTAATATAGATATTTTAGACATCCACATTTTGAAAGAAGGAACCTGAGGAGATGACCATAATAGTAGTATGCATTTCTTTGCCAGATACACCAAAATTAAGAACATATGTTTCACATGAGAATCAAACACTGTCTCAACTCCAACAGATAACATGTACAATTCCAAGGAGAAACAAAACTGTAACCCAAAGAGTTCTTGTAAAAAGTTATGTATTTTGTTCCAAAAAGGGATGATTCTGCTACAGTACCAAAAACAGTGAAGAAATGTTCCCTTATGTTTTTTGCAATTAAAACATAGGCCAGTCGAATTTCTATAGATTTTCTTTAAACGTAATGGTGTGAGATAAATTCTATTGATGAATTTGTAGTTAAGTTCGTGAACTCCCAATGAATTACATTTAAAGTATAAGTTGTTAATTAGGGCGATCCAATCATCATTGTCAATTTCATGACCTAAGTTCTTTTCCCAAACGTTCTTCAAACTATCTAATGAGGAAGTACATGTATCAGAAAGGGCATCATATATCACTGAGATTATTCCCTTGGAAAAATTGTTTGTCACAATTTGTTCAATGGCAGTAAGTTTGAGTCTTAGTTTACAATTATCTGATAAAGGTTTTATAAAGTGACGCAACTGGAGATATTTGAAAAAGTTTGCTTGTGGTATATTATATTGACATGAAAGTTGTTGGAAAGATTTTAATGTATTCTCTAAAAAAAGGCAAGATATAGTTGAGATCCCTAATTTAGACCAGTCTGAAAGACCTATATTATGTAATGAAATAGGAAAATCTGGATTATAGGCAATAGGGGAAAGCAAAGAAAGGTTGGCTGGAATTTTAAGATATGTTCTGACATCTCTCCATACCAAAAGAGTGTTTAGAATAATAGGGTTTGTTGAAATGTTTTTGATTTTTCTAAAATTTTTAATAAAAGGCAGAAATTTTATTGGAAGGGGGGCACAAACCGTTGCTTCTATATTAACCCACATGGAGTCAGTCCGTTCATTATACCAACTGACCATATGTTTCACTTGTGCTGACCAATAATAAAATTGTAAATTTGGTAAAGCGATGCCTCCCTTCTCTTTTGGTTTTGTCAACTTATTAAAATTAATACGGGGCATTTTATTGTTCCAAATGAATTTAGATAAGTGTTTGTTAATGTCTTTGAAAAAAGGATTAGCTAAGTAACAGGGGAGGGACTGAAATAAATATAAAAACTTTGGAAGAATATTCATTCTAATTACATTTATTCTGCCTAAGAAGGATATAGGGAGAGAATGCCAAGTAATAAGATCTTTTTTAATTCTGCCAACAAGAGGCGTATAGTTTATATTAAATAAATCATCCAATTTTGGTGAAATGAAAATACCTAGGTATTTAAAACCAGATGTTGTTATTTTGAAAGGTGAAAGAGGCAAAAGGTCAGAAATATTAGAAATATTAATAGGGAGCGCCACGGATTTGGTAAGATTAATCTTGTATCCAGATAACATGCTGTAATCTGAAATACATTTTAATAATGCAGGGATTGATTTTTCAGGTTCTGAAGAATACAGCAATACATCGTCTGCATACAGGGATATGCGATGTTCATCATTTCCCACTTTTATTCCAAAAAAGTTTTGGCACTGTCTAACAGATTCAGCAAGAGGTTCAATTATGAGGGCAAAGAGCAGGGGTGAAAGGGGACAGCCCTGCCTCGTACCTCTTTGAATATCAAAAGGTTTTGAAATCAAACCATTTGTAGTCACTGTAGCTTGGGGATTAGAGTAAAGTAATTTTATTAATTTGATCAATTTTGAGCCCAAATTGAATTTCTTAAGGGTGGCAAATAGAAATTTCCATTCCACCCTGTCAAACGCTTTTTCTGCGTCCAGGGAAATAATAAGGGCGGGGAGTTTATGTTCTTGAGTTACATTTATCAAATTTAGGAGCCGACGTATGTTATCTGTACCAAAGCGTGCTTTTATGAATCCCGTCTGGTCTGGTTTAATAATATGTGGTAAAACAGTTTCAAGTCTACGAGCAAGAATTTTAGCAAGAATCTTGTAATCTGTATTCAGAAGACTTATTGGCCGATAGGAAGCACACTCCTGGGGATCTTTGTCTTTTTTGGGTATTAAACAAATTGATGCTGTTCTCCATGATTCAGGGGCTACTCCATTATCTAATAAATTTTGAAGGGCAGGCATTAGAATATGAGAAATTTCTGGCCAAAATGACTTATAAAACTCGCAGGGAAAACCGTCCGGACCTGGAGATTTGTTAGAAGGCATGGATTGAATAGCTTTAAAGACTTCTTCTGGTGACAAAGGCGAATCTAAAAATATCTTGTCTTCTTCAGAGATGGCTGTAAGTGGAAGTTTATCTAAAAATTCAATGATATCCGATTGTTCAGCAGTGATTTGAGATTTATATAGTTCTTTATAAAAAATTTTAAATAGGTTATTAATCAAATCAAGATTATACGTGACCGAGCCATCTGGAGTTTTTAATGATTTAATTGTTCTCTCATTTAATTTTTTTTTTATTTGATGTGCCAATAATTTATCTGATTTGTTAGCATATTCATAATATTTTTGTTTGGAGAAAAAGAGTAGTTTTTTAATGTGATTTGTGTGATCCAAATTAAGTTCAGCTCTAGCTTGGCATAATTGGGCCCAATTTGTTTGATTAGGGGCTTTACTATGTAAACATTCCTGTCATCTTATTTTTGACAAACCTCAAGACGACAATCCCGGCAGTGGTGAAAGTGATTCAGGAGTTTGGGAAAATATCAGGTTATAAAGTAAACAATACTAAATCATCCATTCTCTTATTAAATGTAGCTGAAAGGAACAATCCTATTTGTGAGATTACTCAATTTAAAATAGTGGAAAATTTTACCTATTTAGGTGTCCAGATTTTTCCAGTATTGAATCAGGTTGTTAAAACTAACTATGAGAATCTAATAAAAACAATAAATGATTCAATTAACAGATGGACAACCATGCCAATATCCATAATGGGAAGACTCAATATTCTACAAATGAATGTACTGCCAAAGTTACTTTACCTTTTTCAAAATGTTCCACTGCCATCTCCTCCTGAATTTTTTATATTGTTAAAGAAAAATTACTGTGGGCTTTATTTGGAATAATGAGAGTGTGGCGAGTGGGGCGGGGCCGAGAGGCGTGGGAACGAGGAGTGAGGCCAGGTGTAGTGATTGGAGATGAGCTACACCTGCGCCCCACCGCCAGTATCGAGTCCCACGTAGGAGATGGAAGGATATAAAACTGGAGTGACGACCGTGAAGGACGAGAGAGGACCAGGCCTGGGACATTATTTTATGTTTTGGCTTTTATTTGTGCGCGTCAGTCGCCGTGAGGGGCTGACGCGCTGTTTTGTTTATTTTTGAATATTAAAATTATGTTTTGATTGTGCGCCGGTTCCGCCTCCTTCTTCCCGATGAGTACAAAGTTTGGATCGTTACAGTGGTGCCGAAGCCCGGGAGAAGGAGGGACGCGCTGCTGAAGATCCCTCGCCGCTGTGGTGAATCCGCGGTGCCCTCGAGCAGGCGAGGTATGTGCCGCCATGGATGCTCGAGGCGGTGGGCTGGAGCGAGTTGCCGGGGACGGGCGAGCTCGCTGCCGACCGCCCACGATATGGAGGGGCGGCTGCCGTCCGTGAGGGAGCGGAGGAGTCGGCGCCGTTCGCCAGGGGGCCGGAGCCTGCCGCCTCCGTGACGGAATCCGGAGGGGCAGGGAACGGGGGACTCCTGCCGCTGCCCAAAATCGGAGGAGCCGTCGCCGTCCACCGGGCGGCGGAGGAGTGTCGTGCCGTCCGCCGAGGGCCGTCCAGTGCCACCGCCGGGCACCGCGGAGGAGATCACCCAGCCGGTGGAGGGCCGAGCAGCAGTGCGTCTGGGAACCGGATTTTTTTTTTTTTTTTTTCTCTCTCCCCTCTCTCGTCCCTGTCGCTCCTCCTTCCATCTCCTTTTCTCTCGCCTCGTCTGTCCTACCCCCAGGTTCCCGCAGGTCCCCGTGAGCGGTCCCCCCCGAAAGGAGGGGGGGGGGGGAGTAGAGCACAGTCTCGAGGGTACCCCCCGGTCTGCGAGGGGCGATGGGGGTATGTGGCGAGTGGGGCGGGGCCGAGAGGCGTGGGAACGAGGAGTGAGGCCAGGTGTAGTGATTGGAGATGAGCTACACCTGCGCCCCACCGCCAGTATCGAGTCCCACGTAGGAGATGGAAGGATATAAAACTGGAGTGACGACCGTGAAGGACGAGAGAGGACCAGGCCTGGGACATTATTTTATGTTTTGGCTTTTATTTGTGCGCGTCAGTCGCCGTGAGGGGCTGACGCGCTGTTTTGTTTATTTTTGAATATTAAAATTATGTTTTGATTGTGCGCCGGTTCCGCCTCCTTCTTCCCGATGAGTACAAAGTTTGGATCGTTACAGAGAGGTCTATGATTAATCTTTCTTTTCTCTATTTACGATTCGATGGCGGAGGGCTAAAATGTCCCAACTTCAAATTCTACTATTGGGCCACATAGTTAAGGACTATCATCTTTTACTTTTCAAGCAAAAACAATCTACATTGGGTCGAAATGGAGTCTCATGATTTAAAATTATCTCTCCCATTATTCATGTATTCTGACAGGGCAAAAAACCTACGGAAACAAACTAGAAATCCAATAATTTAAAATATTATTAAAGTCTGGCATGATGTAAGTAAATCGTTCAAAGAATAAGACATTTTGTCACAATTTAGCCCAATTAGGCTAAATCTTTGTACCAGGAAGGGCAGATGCAACTTTCAAACGATGGGCATCGGTAGGACTTAAAACAATTAACCCTCTGGAGTCTAAGTGTATTTTTGGGGCCTGGAGAAGTTTTGTCATGCCCTGACATTTGTGCTTTTTTCAGTTTCCTATGCACATCTAAATGGCGAAAGTCTAATCTCACTGTAATCAACACAAACTTGGCTATAATCATGTGTGAGCAGCATGTATGTACATGATTGAGTTTTTGAAAAAAATAATGGTTAGTGAAAAACTAAAAATGTTAAAACACTTGAATAAGGCAATAAAACATACAGAACAATGGTTCCCGGGATTTTTGAGAACTGGAGCTTATAGCCTAGAATTTCTCTTTCTAAATTATGTGAAAATCATCTTGTTTACTCACTTACAGGAAACAATATATAGATTTAAATTTTTTAAGACACTTTTTGTTGGTAAAAGTCATATGCGAGTAGGCGTAAACCATCATGAATATCATTGTGATTTACACCTGAGAAGACAAAGGCCTGCATAATGAGCTGCATAATGAGCCTTTCAGTCAGCTGTGTCAATGAGAGGGAGGAGTTACAAGAAAGAATGTGAGGACAATATAAATCTATATAATTTTATGTTTGTAGTTTATTTAGAATATATTAAATTATCCCACAAGATAATTTAATATTCACTTGCGAGTGCAGTTAAACAGTTTATTAGGAACAATCAAAGCTGAAATCCTTTTAACGATCTTATTTTCTACAAAAAACATTTATTGTTATCATCATCATCATCATCATCATTATTATTATTATTATTATTAATAATGTTGAAAAGAGCTGAGAATATTTTTTTCCAGTTTTTTTAGGGGGGATAAATTGAAAGAACAGCATTGTTTGTTACATTTGTTACAGTTACATTTATTTGTTACATTTATATTATTTACATCAAGCTTTTGAATTGTATAGTATTGTATATTGTTATTGAAACTTCATAATATTTCACTTGATTATACATGTAGTCAGGAATTATAATTTGGAAAAAGTCTAACTAGTAAAATGTTTCCACTTTATGTGAAAACTAGTACAAGTATGTAAATAAATAAAAAGAGACTGACTCATGTTTATGATCTCTGCTGAATAAAGCACTTCATCCTTTTTTTTCTGAGGAAATCCAAATCTAAAATCCGCAATCATATCTTTTTGGAGTGATTGATGTCTTATTCCTCTCATCGCGAAGGAAACAGTAAAATAAAAGAACTTGAAGAACAGTTGCACTGCGTTGTCTTCTGTTGTGTGGGCGTATTCAAGCCGCGCACTTCAGTTTGAAACATTATAATCTGAATAGCGCGTTCAGCACGGGGGCGTGGTCGCATTAGAAGATAATGAAGGGAGACGTGAAAAACGGACATCGCATTGTTTTCATATGGATTACTTTATCACAGAATATCTGTTTTCAGCAGCACTTGTTTAGTTAAAAAGTAGACATGTCAGGCTTTCTATAGATATCTCTCTATTCACGGAGTTACAGTTCATTTTAATGGTGCATGTCTAAATGAAGATCAGTGCAGACAAAGGCTGCAGACAGCACACCTTGTTTGTTATCTTTATTTTGTAAGTGCACAAAGTTATGTTGTTATTATGTCTGTATACAAAAAAGTAGACCCTTTACAGATTCGATTGATGTATTGCTCTTATCTGTACGATCAAAACTGAAAGTGTAATTTAAGTTCTTTTCGGGGTTATCAGGAGAAAATGACTCATAACGTGTATATGCGTTAATCGACTCCAGAGGGTTAACTGTCACCCCGTCCCGTATACATTTACTTCACTATATTGCAATTAAATCTAATCAAATCTTGACAAACTATATATCGTAGGAAATGTCTAAGACTCCCAAATATATATTTTACCAATGTTTTTTGTTACAAATTATGTAGGAAAAGTAATAGATTAATTTATGACAAGAGTGCACCCTCAAAAATCTACATTATAACAGAAGTTTTGACCTTTGTTTAAAAATAAGACTTCTTCGTTGCCTTTTTCTCTATCACATTTTAGAAATCATCAGAAACTACATATCAACTGAAAACTTAAAATCTCAAAATTCATCCTTTAAAACCCATTTTAAAATCAGACATTGCATTACCATGTAAACGGTACATCAATATCATGTTACAAAATGTTTTCAAAAATGTAAGTTTGAATCGTGCACTATAAAGTCTACTTTTAAAAATGTGAGTGACAGTTAATGCTGGAAAGTGTCATGGACGGAGGACAGAACAAGTGTAAATATATTTTCTAGTCTAGATTTCCATCTCGTTATGCCACTGGTTTAGGTTTAGGTTTTTTTTTTTTCTTATATAATTTAAAGAGAGCAGTCACTCACTGTCTGTGTCTACACCGGACGCGAGAGTTGTCATCCGTGCTCCACTGCACTAAAAGTCTGTCTAAACTTGATGACATCACACTACAGTGTCAAATCTGTTTGTTTTTAATGTTTTTATTACATATCTGTATTGACTGCATGGTCATACCATCATATTATTTACTGCCATGCGACCTACAAAAGTAAAGCTTGGTGAGTCGAGCAACGAGCATTGCTGCAGGTTGATTATTGGCGGATATTCTGTGCTTGTGCTGCCGCGGTCTTGATCATTTTGTAGGGTGAAACATCTCTCTCACTTGGCAGCAGAGTCTGTGAGCAGAGCGGAGCAGCAACAACTTCCCCTCTGCGCTCAGAGCATAATCACTCCGCTCCGCGCTCTGATACCAGAAACACACTCCGCCTTCACTCCGTGGATAAAGTATTTCAGTATGTTTGAAATGTTATGTTCATAACGTAGCCTATAAAAAAAAAAAAAAAAAAAAAAGTCAAATAACAGGAGAGTTTCAAAGTGGCTTAGGCTATTGTATGTAAACTTTTTTCCCTATAACATGCCAAACTAATAACATTGTAAGCATTAAATCTTTAATTTCTGCTTTCTGCTGTGCAAATTTTGTTTGTGATGAAAACAGTACATTTTTGTCAGTTATTTTTTTCTAAACAGATTGATGAAGTTCTTAAGAGATTTAAAAATCCTGAAAGCCCCTAAACTCCAGGGGCAGGTCTACATGGTGGCACCCCGATTGGCCACCCCAGGTGCCCCCCCATAAGATGTCTTGTTATTGGTTCATTTTATGGCCAATCAGTCTATAGACTCTACTGAAGTTCGCGATTCAAAGAAGTGCAGCGTAGTCAGAGAAACAACGCTAGTCGCGGACTTGGACTTTTACTTTATCAAGTGTGGGAAGTCGAGACACTAGTGATGGGAAGTTCGGATCATTATACCGAGTCGGATTTTTGAGTCGCATTCAGCAAAATGAACGAATCTTTTTTCGAGTCATTTCGTTAATTTTAGCAAAATGTAATTTAAATGTTACGTGTTACTTCCCCAACACATCTAGTACTTAGCTACGCAAACGTTGATCACACTACAAACAATACAAAACTAAAATGCTATAAAGATACAGAAAATATTAATTAATTCTTGACCTGGGTCTTCAGTCTGTGATTAACTCACCTCTTGTCTGACAAGTCTTCGGGTTCAAATCATTCCTTAATCATGTGACAGATCCATGCGCTATTTCTGACATTTCTGTCACTGTGTTTTTGTTACTATTTCTTGAGGATCTGTGGTGTGTTATTATTTTATAAATAAATAAAACCTTTTTATAAATAAAATATTGATTAATTTGTCTTTTTGACTGTCTATCAGTAAATAAACACTAGGCTATATAATATAATAATCTAAGTATTTATAGCCTAGTTTAATTTTTAATCCAATTTTGAGTTTGCTGGTATAATAATTGCTTTTTCTAGGCAGACTTGACAAATTGGTCTAATATATGTATAAGATGCTTGCTCAAAAAGGACATAATGACATAAATTAAAAGCAAATAACATTTTGAATCATAGACAAGTAACACTACAGTTCTATAGTCTAATCTGAAGGATGGACTCAAAAGATATAAATCATACAACAAGGTCATTTTTGAAGATTAGAATCCACTGTAAAAAAAAAAAAAAAAACGATCAAAGTGATGTCGCCGTCATAGAAACGACTCGTTCTTCCCGAGTCACATTAAAGATTTGTTCAAAATGAATGAATCGTTCAAAAATGACACATCACAAGACAAAACACAAACAAAGAGCTGGTAGGTAACCTTTCATGTATGGTTTAATATGTTTGTATGGTTTTCTCAGATCAATGTTTTTACCCTGTCAGGCTCTGCTCACGTTGGTCGTGGTTGAGTTAAATCAAATGTTCAGTAAACCTTTAATAAAACACAATGAAAGTAAAATACGCTGGGCGCTATCAAACAATAAACAGTCATGGTGATTTGTATATTTTGTATCAGTTTATTTTGTGACAGTGACCACATAGCAAGATTGCACCAAATGACAATATGCACAGAATGTTCCATAATAATTGTCTGGTGACACGTTACTTGTTAATGCATGAGAGTAAGTCAGTTAGATAGTCAGTTAAATTGTCAGGCCTAACTTAGTCATTTACACGTGAAATGACATGGATGCATTCTGTGCATTTCATTCACAATTTGAATTTTTTTTTTTTTTGATTGAGAATAAAAGACACACATAAGTGTTTCTTTTGAAGGCAGGGAAGACAGCAGTGCCAAGCCATGAAAAGAATTAAAGATATAGGGAGTTTCTTTCAAATAAAAAAAATAGATATATTTATTCTCAAATTTAACTTAATTGATATATACAGGGATGACAAAAAACTAAATTAATCAAAAATGTGCTTTATTACTGCATTTGTTTACAAGTAACTTTATTCAAGTTTTAAGAAATTATAAAATCAATAGGATTTATGTAATATACTGTAGAATTTAGCTTTTTTTTTTTGGTCATTGGCGGCCACCCCATTTGGAGGCAGTGCCCCAGCATGCATGCTGATGGAGGCGGAACTTATAGCGATCGCCTTTTTCTTTGTTTCTTTTATTTTTCAACAGTTTTCATACATGTGAGAATGTGTTTTATGTTGAATGTGAATGTATCTGCATGATTACCATCTGTTTGAGTGCAAATCAGCCCAAATCAGCTCGCTATTACTGTATGATCACGGCTATCAAAGTGAACGCGTCTATATGAATAGAGAGAGTGGATTATTTACTATATGGCACATTTGTGTTATTACCATCTGTATAAGTGGCCATCATCACTTATTTGCATCGTAATTCATTGTAAATGCTGCATTTCTAGCAATCTCAGGATTTTCTGTAACTGGCAAACAAAGTTAAATCTTTTTTATTTTTCTTGTTATTCTTATTTTTCTTACTCAAATATTCTTATTGTATTTTTCTAGTGCTCAAATAAATCACTTATATGATGTCTAAGTTTCTGTCTACTGTTTTATATTTGAAAAAACTATGCAGTGGTATGTTTACTGAATAAATAGTTTGTAGAAGCCTTCAATACTATTGGGAAATATATTTTCTTATATTTGGGGGTGGGGGGTGTAGACATAGTCTCAGAAAAATATATTTGCAGGAATCTCATTTTTCATGATATTTTATTCAGCTTTGAAATAGAAATTCATGAGATGTGACTTTCAACCCATTACTTTTCTAGATTGCTCCAGGACTAATTTTATGTATCTTTATATCAAATAAAAAAATATTTAAGTGTAGAAAAAAAAAAAAAATTCAAGGCACTTCAGTGTCTATAACTTTTAATATTTTTGAGCATTATAAAATCTGGTTGATAAAAAGTAAAGCCCAAAGGGTCTTCTTTCCAAAGAGACCAAAAGTATGTTTGTAACACACTGAAGTAGGAAACTGTTACAAATTATAAGTTAGGTAGAGCACTTTCAACTGTGAGTCCCATAATGGGGGGTGCTGGCTAACAGATTAAAAAGAAAACCGATTTTCCTTCAAACAAACCAGTGTAAATTAAAAAGTCTAGTTAATCGATAAAATCGATTTATCACCCAGCCCTACTTGCTTTCATGCACTGCACGTGTGATGCTTGATTTGCAGCATTTATTCTTATTTGTTTTATCTCCATTAGAAAATCTTGTTTGGTTTTATTTTGGATAATTGCATGTAAAAAAATATAATTTAGGATGTAAAGCATATGCAAAATGTGAATTAATATTTAAGTGTTTGTGCAAAAATTATTAATGACAGGGAGGCGCCCTCTCATCACTTAAATTTTTTCCTGATAATGAATTTACTTAAAACTGGGATGTCTCACATACATGAAAAATATATCTACAGAAAGCTTTGTGTAATCTGTGAATGTTGCATTTCTCCCGTCGGAGAGAGCCAGCACTGTGAATTTCATCTTGCAGCCGACAAGAAAACATTTGTTTATTAATAATAAAAATGTCTCATTTTTCACAATTATTAGGCTACTTCTGCATGTGCTTTGTGGCAAACTTGATGCATGTGCTTGAGCGCTGAATATTTTAAGACTTGATTATGTAAATTTAATATTAACCTCTGATTAGTTGAATACAGTGTTGGGCAGTAGCGTCGCTACAAGCAGCGAAGCTACTAGTTTAACTACATTTCTCAGTAGCTTGGTCGTAGCTCTTTTTTTTACCAAGTAGCGCGGTAGCTTCCACACAAGCTACATTTTCGCAAGCATTTCTGAAGCTCAAACTCAAATCGGGAAATACAACTGCTAAGATCGCTGATCCTGGATCAGTAGTGAGTGACGCGACGGCGCTACTTCATCTTGTTCGTGTTTACGGTGGATAGCAACCAACCATCTTTATGATGCATTACGGCCACCTTCTGCTCCGGATGGTACCACTCCTTGGCCAGTCACGCAAAATATTATTTGATGAAATGATGGCATAGGATGAGGTCGGAGAACAGTTAATCCCGAGGAGTGAGTCGCTGTGGCTGTACCTCGACAAGTACATGACACTGACCAAGATAACAGAGAGAAAATATGTTTACAAGATGATGCTTGTAAAAATTATCAGGGTCCCCCTTACGAAAGGAAAATATATTAACCAATATATTTCTTAAAATATATTGTGATATATTGTAATATATTATTTTCCCTTTTCATTTCTAATATTTTATATATTTGAATACATTTAATAATATATTGATGACACATATATTATATAATATATTGCAAAATATACAAATGATTGCCGCTTTCAATATATTGCAATATATTGGAAAAAATAAATATATATAAGAATATATGCCTAATATATTACATGATATTTTCCAATATACTGCAATATATTTTTGTTTCATAAGGGCCAGACTGTCCATTTTTTTTGTACTGTTTGGTGGTCTTGCATTTTGTTCTGCAAAGTCCTACAGTATATTAAGTATGCCCATGCAACAGGTGCATACCCTTACTTGTGCGCACATTGTTAATTACATGTATTTTGATTGTTTTTGTTGCCAAATTGATAAGGAACACAAAAAAACTATTAAACTAAACAATTACACCTGCCTATCTGTTTGACTGACAGTTTTAAGCACTGAGATAGCATTGACTTGTAATAAAACGTGTTCAACATAAAAGTGTAATTTTAAAAGTAGCTTAGATGTAGCAAGCTACTGTTGATGTAGCTTAGCTTGCTACATTTCCCAGGGGGGTAGCGTCAGTGTAGTGAAGCTTCATTTACTGTAGAGTAACTGGTAGCTTAGCTCACTACATTTTCCAAGTAGCTTGCCCAACACTGGTTGAATATAACAAATGAACGACTAGATCTAGAAAAATCTTACGTGGGGGCAGACAATTTGTTAGTGTATAACCAAAACAGCGAGTCCTATCTAAACCTGCTCAGCAAGTTTGAAACCCTCATAAGACACTGTCCATATGAAAGACCAAGAGATTCACACCTTTATCTCGACCCCCACAAGCCATACATAACTACCCCCAAAAAACCCAACCCCCTCCAGCTGAACAGAATTCGGTCTGTGTTTTGGCTCTGAGGAACGGTGTGTTACTGGGCTGAAACATGCCTGCACTCAGCAGCACTACTCTTTGTATTCATTATTTTCTTGCAGCCCATATTATTATTTTCACAAGACCATAATGATAATAACAAATTATCAATTGATAATTAATCATTATTTTACTAAGCGGTATCCTCTGCAGCTGGTCCCGCCTCACAGTGTGTTGGACTTGCGCAAACTGACGCAGCTTCACCGTCTGCGGCTTGACTTTACTAAATCAGATTGAGGTGAATACAACTTATTGATCATTAGACCAACATTTAGCAAGGCAAAAAAACATGAACTCTAACTGAAGGAAGACATATTTCATTGAGCTAATGCTGTTAAATAGAGAGAGAGAGAGAGAGAGATTTGTACTTCATTATATTGAAGTACAAATCCAAACACCAGAAACTTTATGCATTTTATAAATAATGAAATGTTAAGAAAATTATGAATTTTATTTATTCACATGCTATATGGTTGAAATTATATTTTAGTTCCAACTTTAAGTTCCATTGTTTAAAAAAATGCTTTATTGGCTAACGTTTCATAGACGTTCAGTTGTTACGTTCTAAAATCCAATGCCATTTGTAATTTCACAGTATTTTACCTCCTAAATCACTAACCTTTAAAGTCACAATTCTATAATGGTCAAAAGGCCGATGGCATTTTTTAATGACATTATTTTATTATTATTTAAAAACATTTTTTTCAAATAATTGATAGAATTATTGCATAAATAGGTGAAGCAAAACAAATATTTGGATCGTCCTCCCCCCCCCCTTATTTTCTTAAAGAATAAACACTTATTTTCTACAAGAATAAACTTGATAACATATTATTAATTAATATAAATAATTTAACCAATTAAAATCTTTTTTTAAAGCTTGAATTGAAATACTATTAAACTAACTTTAAAATCTCAAGGAGTTTATAAGTTAAAAAGGGTAAAATGTCACAGTGCATGTTAAATAGCCTAAATTAACTTGTGTTAACAACATAATTAGAACTTACAATATAATAAGATTTTTTAAATGAACAATTCCTGTATAAAATGGGACAGCAACCTTTATATCAAAAATTTTTTAAATAGTCCACAGCTGAGCATCGCGAGAGGCGGATCTGCACCAGAGCGCGTTAAGTGAATGTGATGAACAAAGTCATTTTCAGAATGAAAAAAAAAAAAAACACCAACCCTGGATAGCCTAGATTAGGCCCAGGCTCTGTTCTGAAGTATATAATAATTATAGTTACTGTTAACCCAGAGTAACAAATGTTAACGGATTAATCGCCTATTTTCATTTGCTGCATGTTTTCTTTATTTATTATTTTAAACAAGCTAAAAAATAAATTAAGTTTGTGAGAGGAAAAAATATATAAGTCGTGCATAGGTTGCATTTTAATGGATTAATCACATATTTTTATTTGCTGCATGTTTTTCTTAAACACGTTAAAAATAAATTAAGTTTGTGAGAGGAAAAAAATATATAACTCATGTATAAGTTGCATTTTATTACATTTAGAAATAATAACGGCTGGCCTAATAATGTTATAATGTACCAACAGGATATTTTTAGTTCCCTTCACTTTGCAACAAATCCTTTACATTTAACAAATTTATCAGAACAAAACAAGAATTAAAAATATATAATTCTAATGCATAAATATAATTGCAGTATATAATAATATAGGCTTAGCTATAAACAAACAAACAAAAAAAATAACAGTAGTAATATTAATAAAAAACAAGGTAAGGTTGGGATCTCTCATTCTCGCACTCAGGAGAAATCCAAACGTTTCCATATTCATGATGTTGCCCATTTGAAGCTTAACTTTTATTCATGAGGTAAATTAGGCTTTGTAGTTCACGCGTGTTTCAGTATTGACGAAAAAAATAAAATAATGAGTAATATGCCAAAGTGGACCGTTGCTCGTGCTGGATGTCTCGGTGAACAGCTGCAAATGAATATTTGCACGTGAGGCACCAGCTAGACAGCTGAAACAGAAAATACTAAATTTTTAGTCAAAAGCATAATTAAAAAATGCAAAGCATTAGCAGTTTGAAAAATCAAGAATAATAACAGAGTTAATAATTATTGCTAAATGCTGCACCGTTCTCATTTCACTCTGCATATGGAACCTGATCATTTCTTTTTATCCAAGAATGAACCGAAATGAAAATATTTAGCTTTTTATCCATGTGTGTATATATATATTTAGGCCTCATATTTATTTACTGTTAAATAACAATTTCAGGCATATGATCCTACATTCTAACTCACTGTAACTTACCTCCTATCTCATTTTACAATTACATTCATTTCCCAATCCGTCCCTTTGCACCACCTGGCTGTAGTTTCGCGAATGATTTTAACACGCGACTGACTTGCAGTCAACCAACTGTATGACTTCAGTCTAGCACGGTTTAATAATTCTCAAAAAACTCCCATTATAATCAGTAAATCTGTCTATACACTGTTTGATGAATGAATCCCCTACTTGCATCATAAAACTGCATCTGCACTGAGCAGAATTCAGTCAGCGTGCATGCACTGAACAACAAAATCTGGTGTTTCCGTGACGACTCATCTGATCGCCTCTGATTGGCCACTGCATTCATAAACTCAACAGACTGATGTGATTGGTTATAACAAGCAACACTGTAAAAACGTGGAAAAAGAATCATGGTGTAACATTTGAGCAGGTCTAAATCTAATGCTGCAGTCAACACTTTTCATTTTTTTTTATGACATTTCATTATTTATTTTAGACACCACAATATATACGTAATGAGGTTTTTATATTATGGTTTTACAAACACTACAAATACTACAGTTAAACTCTAGTGTGCAAGAACTATGGAAAATGTCATTAGGGCTATTACAAAGCATAACTTTAGCGTAATAAACATCTTTAAAGCCTGGATACCATGGGTAAAGTATGAAGCTTTTGTCTCTTTAAATATGTTTTATAAAGGTAAAAGATAAATAACAACGATAAATAACAGTGTCTCACATACATTGTTTGATTCACCACGTCATTTATTCACCCTAATGTCATTCTTGTGTGAATTTTTTTTTCTGTAGAACATGAAAAAACTCATTTGAGAAAATAATCTACCTATCTATCTGTTTGTGTGCTTGTATAGAATTCATGAGTAAGTTCCCAACTGTCTACAAAATATCTTAATACCAGAAAGTCATACCAGTTTGGAATGACATGAGAATGAACAAATTACAGTTTGGTTTTGGTTCAGTGTCAGCCTCTAGACATTCATGCTCCATGTGTTTTTCTTCCATCATAAGGGAATGGGATGAGCATTAGTTCACTCTCTTTGAGCTCTGGTGTCTGTGTGAGTTTGCATTTTTGAGTTTCACTCAGGCTGTATGCTCTTCTGTCTTCTGTGTGTTGTTCTGTTCTGTGCATTACATGCTTGTGTTTGTCATCAGCCACATACTTTCATGTTTGTGTTCTGTGTAGCTAAGCTCGGCTGTGTGCTTTCATGTCATGTTATGTGTGGATGTGCAGTCAGTAGAGTTGCCACCTTCAATACAGAAAAATAAGGGACGCCTGGGGGGGACACCCCTCGGGCCACGATGACCACAGGTCCGATGACATCCGATGAATAGGCACATGCCCACTGCCGATCACCAGTACACTGAACCAAGAAGCGTTTCTGTCAGACGCATTCTGATTCAAGAACCGAGGAGCTGATGATACTGCGCATGTGTGATTCAGCGTGAAGCAGACCAACACACAGAGCGTCTGAACCGAACTGATTCTTTTGGTGATTGATTCTGAACTGATTCTGTGCTAATGTTATTATCTCTGTCCACTGGAACGCTATCGCTTTTAATTTAAAATGGGTTATTTAAATTATTATTAGGCCCCGGCTTTTATTTGAGGAATTACGGTATATATATATATATATATATATATATATATATATATATTCTGTCAGGATGGACTCGGGAAACAGATGTTAGGTGAATTCAGAACAGTGTTTATTTAATAAAGGTTCAAGTCCTCAGTGCATATTCAGTTCCTTAGTGCACGGTGAGGCTCCGTTCTTCTAGTGGAGGCTGTATGGTAATCACATAGAACGGGATAACACACACGTGATTTCGTTCAGAACATAGACGTCAAAGCCACAGTCACTGATCGCTCACTGTTCTCTTCCTTCTTATAAGCCAAAGACAGTCCCAGTTCAGGGTAATCACAGGAGACTACAGCGACCGTCGAATCACTTGACCGTTGCGCGGTGATCCACGTTCCTGGGAACAGCAGAACAAGGACACAGGTTAAGTGACGTGACATTCAGCCAAGTGACCCATACTCAGAATTTCGTGCTCTGCTTTTAACCCATCCAAAGTGTACACACACAGAGCAGTGAACACACACACACACTGTGAACACACACCCGGAGCAGTGGGCATCTATTTATGCTGCGGCGCCCGGGAAGCAGTTGGGGGTTCAATGCCTTGCTCAAGGGCACCTAGGTCGTGGTATTGAGGGTGGAGAGAGCACTGTACATGCACTCCCCCTACCCACAATTCCTGCCGGCCCGAGACTCGAACTCACAACCCTTCGATTGCGAGTCTAACTCTCTAACCATTAGGCCACGATTCCTCCCCAAAGCGTAACACACAGGTGAGTATATGTTATGTCTGACTTCTTAGGAGACAACTTCGAGGAAACTGTTCCTGTTGGAGGCTTGACCCGGAACTGAAGTACAGGTGAGTGCTTTTAAGGTGTCTCGATGAGATCGTTAATCAGAAACAGGTGTGGGTGCTTAACTGGGCAGGATCCTGACACTACCCCCCCCCCCCCCCAGGGTCCGCGCCAGCGGACCTTAACACAATGGTGGGGGCCGACAGTGGGAGGAACCAGGGGGGAGCTTTGACAGGGGGATTTTGCGACATCCCGAGGCCGATACACGGAGACGGAACCAGGGTACACAACGGAACCAGCGGAGCGGAGTGCTCGACAGACCAGGTTGACATCCCCGGTCTGGAAGCCCTAGGTGGAGCGGCTGGCTCTCGTGCCTGAGGCGGAGCGGAGGACTCGGCTGACCATGACGACGATGGGACAAGCGAGGATGACAGGGGAACCGAAGGAAGGGAGGAGCCAGGTGAAGCCAAAGGGGTGGAGGGTCGAGGCGAAGCCGGAGACCCGGAAGTCCATGGCGGAAGCTGAGCGACGACCGACCGAGGTTTGTCTGGGTGGATGAGGGAGCCCGGAGGAGTCCTTGGGCAGACAGGCCTCGGTGGAGCCGAAGGGATGTAGAGACGGCGTGGAGCCGGTGTGCTGACGGGCCGAGGTGGAGACATGGGTCTGGAGGGCCGCATTGCAGCAGGGGACTCCGCGCAATCCTGAGCTGGTGAAAGGGAAATCTCTTCGGGGTCTGTCGGGACATCAGAAGCCTCTTCATTTCATTTCATTTCATTTTATTGTTTATTTTTACAGGGACAATGCACAATTAAAAATAATTGCACCAGAATTAGCCAATAGCTAGTTTACATCTGCTGTCCCTGGGCAGGTAAACAAATAAAATGACATACAATACATACACACCACATCTTCAGAGCCTAACGGGAGATCGGGAGCCTCTTCGGGGCCTAATGGGAGATTGGGAACCTCTTCGGGGCCTGACGGGAGATTGGGAACCTCTTCGGAGTCTGACAGGAGATCAGGAGCCACTTCTGGGCTTAACTGGCAATCGGGAACACATCCTGGGCTTAACAGGGAATCGTGAGCCCATCCTGGGCTTGACTGGGGATCTATCGGGGAAAGATCTGTGGAGTCGTCGTCTATAGGTTTCCCAAAAACCTCTCTAAAATGACGAATGAAGTTCTGTAAGGACAAAGGTGACCGCAGTTTCCTGAAACCACAACGCTTCTGCCCATCTCAACGCAGCCCCGGATAACTGCAGGATAATAAAAGAGACTTTTGATCTCTCTGTATGGTATTGATAAGCGTGTTGTTCCAGGATGAGCAAGCTTTGTGACAGGCCGGAGAAGGGCGCTGCTCGTGAGACTGAACTTGCCATATACATCAACGTGGTAGCGCTGTCCTCGGGCTGTGCTGAATTCACTTTCGGTTTGTGTCAAGCCTTCTGTCAGGATGGACTCGGGACACAGATGTTAGGTGAATTCAGAACAGTGTTTATTTAATAAAGGTTCAAGTGCTCAGTGCATATTCAGTTCCTTAGTGCACGGTGAAGCTCCGTTCTTCTAGTGCAGGCTGTATGGTAATCACATAGAACGGGATATCACACAGGTGAGTTTGCTCGGAACATAGACGTCAAAGCCACAGTCACTGATCGTTCACTAATGTTCTCCTTCTTATAAGCCAAGGACAGTGCCAGCTCGGGGTAATCACAGGAGACTACAGCGACCGTCAAATCACTTGACGTTGCGCGTTGATCCACGGTCCTGGGAAAAGCAGAACAAGGACACAGGTTAGCGTAACACAAAGGTAAGTATACGTTACGTCTGGCTTGCAGGAGCTTAGGAGACAACTTCGAGGAGACTGTTCCTGTTGGAGGCTTGACCCGGAACTGAGGTATGGGTGAGTGCTTTTAAGGTGTCTTGATGAGATCGTTAATCAACAACAGGTGTGGGTGCTTAACCCTCTAAACGCCAAAGTCGCAAAAATTGCGACAAGATGTCATACATAATAAAATAGACTATAGTTCATTATATGGTGTAATATCTCATTTGTATTCCATTCCACTAGATGGCAGACATGTAGTACTTTGATTTTAGACCAACATTATGCCATGTTTCTGTTCAAAGTGTTCGAGGAAAAAGCAGAGGAAGTGAGCTCTCATGTCATTGATGCGGAAGCAATTCATTTCATAGCGTGAGTGTAAATGGTGAAATTTATGAGAGAAAATCGCCAGATGGCTAATACAAAGTTGTACCGCGAGGATGTGTTGCAAATGTTGTTCGCCGATTCTGACTCTGAAGAGGATATTTGCCTTTTGGAAATGACGATTGGCCGTCTAATGAACGCGCTTCTCACGGTACATCTTTGCAGCGCAATGGTGCCGCCGTGCAAGGCAAGAGTGTTCACGAAGCACAAACAAAGCAATCATTTCGACCCTTTGCTTAATGGGTATGCAGGTGGCAGAGGTGAACGTGGTCATAGTGTCCATATGAGAGCTGTTGCTGATCACGCACGCTCTAATGCGCGGCCGGCAGACAGTCAGTCAGTCAGACAGTCTGTGTAGAGAAGGTGCGCTCTGCGTTGTGCCATGCAATGAATGAGAGGAACCATACTCTCAAGAACTAAGAACAGTGTCACATAGATACCTGATTGGGCAGATAGCTGGTCAGCTGATCAAAAAATAGGCACATGTAATTTACTATGACACAGTAATATAGTAATAATATACTACTTTTCCCATTTGTTTGTTTTTTTCCTGATAATTTGGAATGAGAATAAAAAAATAAATAACAACAACAACAACAACAAAATACAAAAAAAAAAAAAAAAAACTTGCAAATAAGTTCAAACATCCATTCAATATCTATTATTTCCTGAATATTACTGATGAAATGATCAAAAAGTAGGCTACTGTTCACTTGCGTTTTACTACTATATAGTGTAGTAATATAGTAATAATTTAGTATTTTCTCCTGTTTTATTGTTGGCTTCCTGTTTTCTGATAATTTGGAATGAGGATAAAAAAGACACACACACACAAAAACATGCAAATAAGTTCAAACATCAATTCAATATCTAATATTTCCTGAATATTATGAAAATGCGAGATGGCCGCCCCCTGGTGATGTCATAATACGCAAATTAGATGAGTATATTTACACCCCACATAAACTTTCGATCATGCCAAACATTTTTTCTAACTGACAGTAGATCTGTATCTTTAAGCCCTTTCAAGCCAAAAGCTTTTGAAATCTTGTTGTCAAAATACAGCATTTTTTCCAAAAAACCCTGGCGCCTTAAGGGTTAACTGGGCAGGATCCTGACATATACAGAGATTAAAAGTTAAAGGTTTTCATTTCGGTTCATTCTTGGTTTTAAAAAAAAAACATTCAGGTTCCATATGAAGAGCGAAATGAGAACGGTCCAGCATTTAGAAATAAATCTTATTAAATCTGTTATTATTCTTGATTTTTCAAACTGCTTACAGTTTCCATTTTCAAATTATGCCTTTACTGTGTGACCAAAAATTGAGTAAGTTCTGTTTCAGCTGTTTTACCGCGATGGTGCCTCGCGCACATCTATTTATTGGAAACACTGTCATTCGGCGCGAGCAGCAGTCCACTGGCATATATCTTTGCTTATTATGATTTTTTTCCATCGATACTGAAACGTGTGAACTACAAAGCCTATTTTACCTCATGAATAATAGTTAAGCTTTAAATGGGTAACATCGAGAATATGGAAAAGTTTGGATTTCTCCCAAGTGAGAGAGCCCAACCTTACCTTATGTTTCCTTTAAATTATTATGATTATTTTTGTTTGTTTATAGCTAAGCCTGTATTATTATATACTGCAATTATATTTATCCATTGGACTTATATATTTTTAATTCATGTTCTGTTCTGATAAATGAGTTAAATTTAAAGGATTTGTTGTAAAGTGAAGGGTACTAAAAATATCCTGTTGGCTCATTATTAGGCCTGCTGTTATTTTTTCTGAATGTAATAAATGCAACTTATACATGACATATATGTTTTTTTAATTTATATATTATACTTTTTACTTAATTTAATTAATTTATATTTTCATTTTTTTTATTTATTTATACTTTTAATTTATACTTTTTTTTATTTAATTTTATTTTTATTTTAGCGGGGTTGTTAATGGAGATAAAAGGAGGGAGTAAAAAAACAATAACATTATAATAAAACATTGTAACATCCTTAAAAACCATGAGAAAATTTACAGTAAAATTTACTACAAATGAGTTAATTTTAAAACATGGGATAGTCTTAGGCTCATTTCAGTCCAAAAAAAAAAAAACATCTTCAGTTTCCATATGCAGAGCGAAAAGAGAACGGTCCAGCATTTAGAAATAATTCTTATTAACTATGTTATTATTCTTGTTTTTTCAAACTGCTAACAGTTTGCATTTTCGAATTATGCCTTTACTGTGTGACCAAAAATTTAGTATTATCTGTTTCACCTGTTAAATGTAAAAGATTTGTTATAAAGTGAAGGGAACTAAAAATATCCTGTTGGCGCCTATAACTATAATTATTAGGCCTGCCATTATAATTTCTGAATGTAAGTTTTGTATATGTTTTTATGTTTTTTTTTTCTTTTCTTTTTTTTCATTGCATCTGAGAATGACTTTGTGCATCATATTCAGAACCTGCCTCCTGCGATGCTCAGCTATGGACAATTACAAAATGTTTGATATAAAGGTTGCTGTCCCATTTTATTCATGAATTGTTCATTTAAAATGGGCACTCCAGCTGATGATCGTGACATAGGCCCGTGACATATTAACTTGAAAACAGGAGCCCACCAGGGTGGAGCAGGTGGTGTGGGAGCCCACCAGGGCGGAGCAAGGAGCCCCCACACCTGAGCAGATGGGATAGAAGCCCATCAGAGCAGAGCAGGTGGAGCTGGAGCTCACCAGGGCAGAGCAGGTGGAGCTGGAGCCCACCAAGGTGGAGCAGGTGGAGCTGGAGACCACCAGGGCGTAGCAGGTCAAGCTGGAGACCACCAGGGTGGAGCAGAGGACCACCACAGCCGAGCAGACGAGACAGAAGCCCACCAGGGTGGAGCAGAGGACCACCACAGCCAAGCAGACAAGACAGAAGCCCACCAGGGTGAAGCAGAGGACCACCACAGCCGAGTCGATGGCACAGGAGAGCAAGTCTGGTTAGATAGGACTGGAACAGATAACATATGGTGGCCTCTGTGGCCGTTATAAGGCAGGTAGAAAGTTCACAGATGGCCTCCTTCACAGGAATGAAATAGAGTTCATAGACAGCCTCCATAGCTGTGACGGGACAGGCGGGGAATTCATGGATGGCCTCCGTGGCCATGACAGGACAGACAGTGAGTTGGTGGATGGCCTCCGTGGCCATGACAGGATAGGACGAGAGTTCATGGATGAATACTGACACCTCCGAAGGTTCTTCCTGTTTGTTGATGGCGTCTGTACTGCATTTGAGCTCCGTCACTATATACTTTTTATCGACTATTTTTATCTTGAAAATCTATTTTATACACCATCGTTTCCATTTCTATAACGTGTGACTATATCCGCTATCGTATTCTAAAACAAAAACAATCAGGGCGCCTTGTTATCACTAGTTTTATTTTGATCTCCTGGGTCCGCTATTAGCTTATAGCCCGTTAGCATCAGCAGCATGGTGGCTGCTAATTGCGCTTGCATTGCTAATACTCTATTCACACACATTACCATTGCTTTACTCACTGTTACTTGCTTTGATGGCGGATGAATGTCTACCTTTGATTGCAGGTGAGGACACCAAATGCAGCTCGAGCTGGAGGCAGTGGAGAAGCAGATTCGCGACCTGGAGGTGAGGTAGGCCGAACTGAGAGAGCGGAGAGCCGCGCTGGAATCATCCTGTTGAATCATCCCGGGCTGACGCTCACAAGTCCGGGGTAAGTATACAGTGTGCTGCTAACAGTCCCACCATGTCTACTCCGTGTGTTTCTCTGCACAGGCCCGGTGCACCCAGGACGCGATCTTCCCAGATGTCTTTCACTCTGGCGCCGGGACACCACGGACCCTGGGTGCATCCACAGTGGAGGACGCGAGCCAGGCTCCGGGCGACTACTTCTCCCCCTCCTGCCTTCGAGATCTCCATCCGGAACCGCTTCGCTCCCCTCCGCAAGACAAGACGCGACGCTGTGATCATTGGAGACTCCATCGTCCAACACGTTCGTGCTACGTTAGCCGAAGGTAAAGTGCACACTCATTGTTTCCCTGGTGCCCGTGTTCTCAATGTTTCTGCGCAGACACCCGCGATCCTGAAGGCCGACGAGAGCCCCAGAGCGGTCGTGCTTCACACCGGGGTTAACGACATCACACTGTGGCAGACGGAGACGATGAAGAGGGACTTCAGTAGCCTGATCAAGACGGTTTGCAGCACGACACCCGCGGCGACGATCATCGTGTCAGGACCACTGCCCATGTATCGACAAGGACACGAAAGGTTTAGTAGACTTGTTGCTTTAAATGAATGGTTGTTGTCATGGTGTAAAGAACAGAAACTGCTATTTGTTGTTAATAATTGGAATCTTTTCTGGGAGCGTCCTAGGCTTTTTCGCACTGATGGCCTGCACCCCAGCAGAGTCGGAGCGGAGCTGCTCTCTGACAACATCTCCAGGACACTTCGCTCCATGTGACTAGTAAGACAATTCTCAAATAACTATTATGATGACTTTTGTTCCACCCGCTTAAATGATAAAAGTACTTGCGCTGTACAATCTATTAAGACTGTGTCTGTTCCCCGAATAGTAAGGTCAAAATCTAAATTTAATGTAGGATCTAGAAAAAATCTTATAGTGATTAAATCAGAAACATGTAAAGTAAATGAACAAAAACTATTTTTAAAGTTTGGGCTCATAAATATTAGATCAATCACACACAAAGCAGTTATTGTAAATTAAATGATCACAGATAATAGTTTTGATGTACTCTGCTTGACTGAAACCTGGCTAAAACCAAATTATTATTTTGGTCTAAATGAGTCCACTCCACCAAACTACTGTTTGAGCATGAGCCCCGTCAGACTGGTCGTGGTGGAGGTGTTGTAACAATATATAGTGATATTCTCAGTGTTACCCAGAAAACAGGATACAGGTTTAACTCATTCGAAATACATCTGCTTAATGTTACACAGTCAGACATGCAAAAGAAATCTAATGTATCTCTTGCTCTGGCTACTGTGTATAGACCACCAGGGCTGTATACAGAATTCTTAAAAGAATTTGCAGATTTCATCTCAGACCTTCTGGTTAAAGTTGATAAAGCGCTAATCATGTGAGATTTTAATATTCACGTTGATTATACAAATGATGCATTAGGACTTGCGTTTACTGACCTAATAAACTCTTTTGGAGTCAAGCAAAATGTCACCAGGCCCACTCATCGTTTTAAACACACACTAGATTTAATTATATTGCATGGAAACGATCTTACTGATATAGATATCGTACCTTAAAGTGATGATGTTACAGACCATTTCCTTGTATCGTGCATGCTGCATATCACTGATATTAACTATATGTCTCAGCGTTACCATCTGGGCAGAACTATTGTTCCAGCCACCAAAGAAAGATTCGCAAATAACCTGCCTGATCTATCTCAACTGCTATTTGTACCCAAAAATACACATGCATTAGAAGAAATGACTGACAACATGGGCACTATTTTCTCTAATACATTAGAAGCTGTTGCCCTCATCAAATTGAAAAAGGTTAGAGAAAAACGTACTGTGTCATGGTATAACAGTAATACTCACTCTCTCAAGAAAGAAACTTATAGTCTTGAACGCAAATAGAGAACGCAAATGGAGAAAAACTAACTTGGAAGTTTTTATAATTTTATGGAAAAACAGTATGTCCAGCTATAGACAGGCTCTAAAAACTGCTAGGGCAGACCATATCCACAAACTCATAGAAAATAACCAAAACAATCCAAGGTTTTTATTTAGCACAGTGGCTAAATTAACAAATTACCAGACGCCACCTGATTCAAATATTCCATCAACGTTTAATAGTAATGACTTAGATAACATTAGAAATACAATAGCGAATGAAGATTCTACAGCGTCTAATACTTCAGTTTCATCCATCACACCCAAAGATAAACTGCAGTGCTTTACAACTATAGGACAGGAAGAGCTAAATAAACTTATCACTGTATCTAAACCAACAACATGTTTATTAGATCCTGTACCCACTAAATTACTGAAAGAGTTGTTACCTGTAGCCGAAGAACCGCTTCTCAATATTATTAACTCGTCGTTATCTTTAGGTCACGTCCCAAAACCATTCAAGCTGGCGGTTATTAAGCCTCTTATTAAGAAACCAAAACTAGATCCAAGTGAACTGGAATTTTAGAAAAAGTTGTATCTGCTCAACTGAGCTCCATCCTGCAAAAAAATTATCTGTATGAAGAAATTCAGTCAGGTTTCAGGCCCCACCATAGCACAGAAACTGCACTTGTTAAAATTACAAATGACCTGCTCCTTGCGTCAGATCAAGGCTGCATATCATTGCTAGTTTTACTTGATCTTAGTGCTGTGTTTGGGGAGTCATCTCATTTATCATCAGTAAAATATGGAGTGCCACAAGGATCCGTCCTAGGTCCCCTTCTATTTTCAATATACATGTTGCCCCTTGGTAATATTATTAGAAAATACGGGATTAGTTTCCACTGTTATGCTGATGATACTCAGCTATATATCTAAACGAGACCAGATGAAACTTCTCAATTATCTAAGCTAACAGAGTGTGTTAAAAATGTAAAAGATTGGATGACCAATAATTTTCTCCTATTAAATTTGGATAAGACAGAGATATTAATTATTGGACCAAAAAACACTACACAGAATCTTGTAGATTACAATTTGCAACTAGACGGATGTACTGTTACTTCCTCTACAGTCAAAAATCTGGGTGTTATATTAGACAGCAACTTGTCTTTTGAAAATCATATTTCCCATGTTACAAAAACTGCATTCTTCCATCTTAGAAACATTGCTATAGAAGCATAGGTATATATATATATATATATATATATATATATATATATATATATATATATATATATATTAAATTAAATTAGGGACCTGACCATGCCTGACCATGTGTTGCTTAAGTGTTTCTTTCTTTAATTGCTTTTCACACCACAGACTGAACAAAATTAAGCATTGCTTGCTTGGTAACTGTTCAACAAAGTATTGCTAGTTGTGTAAATACTGTCATACTGACAGTTGTCTGAAGTTTTGGTTGATTCCATTTCATATATTTCTATCAAAGCTATCTGACATTATCAAGAGGAATTTGTTCTGACACAGTTTAACACTGAATTCTTGTCATATTTAATTACCAATTTCTAAACTATAGCAAATAAACTGTGATAATGTGAGAAATGTTGAAGGTGTCTGAATACATTTTGGTTTGACTGTGTATTTTATTTTACAGTGAAGACTATGCACTGCTATTTTAAATTAGCTGTTTCACTTTCACAGCATTTTAAACATCACTCTCTTACTTAATCTGGACAAACTGTGCATCAGTTGAGTTTAACCCTTTCGAGTCGATTAATGCGTATATGCCTCGCATTTTCTCCTGATAACCCTGAAAGGAACTTAAATTACACTTTCAGTTTTGATCGTACAGATAAGAGCAATAATACATCAATCGAATCTGTAAAGGGTCTACTTTTTTGTATACAGACATAATAACAACAAAACTTTGTGCATTTATAAAATAAAGATAACAAATAAGGTGTGCTGTCTGCAGCCTTTGTCTGCGCTGATCTTCATTTACAAACGCGTCATTAAAATGAACTGTAACTCGGTGAATACTCAACGAAGAGACATGAGAGATATATCTATAGAAAGCTTGACATGTCTACTTTTAAACTAAACAAGTGCTGCTGAAAACAAATATTCTGTGATGAAGTAATCCATATGAAAACAAAGCGATGTCCGTTTTTCACGTCTCCCTTGATTATCTTCTAATATGACCACGCCCCCGTGCTGAACGCGCTATTCAGATTCTAATGTTTCACTGAAGCGCGCGGCTTGAATACGCCCACACAACAGAAGACAACGCAGCCAGACTGTTCAAGTTTTTTTTATTTTACTGTTTGCTTCGCAATGAGAGGAATAAGACATAATTCACCCCAAAAAGATGTGATGTGGTTGAGGATTTGAAAAATGGATTTCCTCAGAAAAAAAAAGAATGAAGCACTTTATTCAGCAAAGATCATACACATGAGTAAGTCTCTTTTTATTTATTTATATACTTGTACAAGTTTTCACATAACGTGTAAACATTTTACTAGTTAGACTTTTTCTAAACTATAATTCCTGACTAAATGTATAATCAAGTGAAATATTATGAAGTTTCAATAACAATATACACTACTATACCTTTCAAAAGCTTGATGCAAATAATATAAATGTAACAAATAAATGTAACTCTAACTGTTACCTGTTACCCCCCCCCCCCCCCCCTAAAAAATATTCTCAGCTATTTTCAACATTAATAATAATAATAATAATGATAATAACAATATATATATATATTTTTTTTTTGTAGAACTGCACTCACAAGTGGATATTAAATTATGTTGTGGGATAATTAAATATATTATAAATAAACTACAAACATAAAATTATATAGATTTATATTATCCTCACATTCTTTCTTGTAACTCATCCCTCTCAGTCACACACACCTGACTAAAAGGCTCATTATGCAGCTCATTATGTGGCCCTTTGTCTTCTCAGGTGTAAATCACAATGATATTCATGATAGTTGATGCCTACTCGCATATGACTTTTACAAACAAAAAGTGTCTTAGAAAATTTAAATCAATATATTGTTTTCTGTGAGTGAGTAAACAAGATGATTTTCACATAATTTAGAAAGAAAAATTCTACGCTACAAGCTCTAGTTCTCAAAAGTCCTGTGAACCATTGTTCTGTATGTGTTTTATGGCCTTATTCAAGTGATTTAACATTTTTAGTCAAATGAGTCAATCTTTTGTTCATTATCTTGCTCGGCTCGGTGTTCATCTTCAGTTCTCTCTTCACAGCAGTACAGTCAGTGTACTGTTTGAGTAAATTAATTACTCCGAGATATTGGTTTGTTTGAACTCAGAGGGAGTGTCAGTCACATTAAAAAAATTAACAGCTTAAGTCATTTGTGGATTAATGCGTATTGGAGACGCGAACCGTTTAAAACGATTCATTTCGATTTGGTGAAGTGGTTCAAGAAGATCCGGTAACATTGAGTGTTTCGATCGCGAACCGTATATCATTGAACTGTTGTGTTTTAAACTCGCTCACAACAGACACGGAAGAGAAGACAATGCTGAATAAAGTCTTAGTTTTTGCTATTTTTGGACCAAAATGTATTTTCGATGCTTCAACAAATTCTAACTGACCCTCTGATGTCACAGGGACTACTTTGATGATGTTTTTCTTACCTTTCTGGACATGGACAGTATACCGTACACAGTTTCAATGGAGGGACTTTGAGCTCTCGGACTAAATCTAAAATATCTTAAACTGTGTTCTGAAGATGAACGGAGGTCTCACGGGTTTGGAACGACATGAGGGTGAGTTATTAATGACATAATTTTCATTTTTCGGTGAACTAACCCTTTCAGTTGCTTCTGCAGTAGTTAATTTGTGTTCACATAGACTCACTGAACAGCGTCAATAAGGATTTATAGACCAAAGATGCATATCTGTGGAGCTATATTCATCCAAAATATCTTAAATTCTGTTCCGAAGACGAACCAAGCTTTTATGGGTTTGGAACAACATGGGGGTAAGTGATTAATGACAAAATTTACATTTTGGGGTGGAGTAACCTTTTACCCTTTGAGTTCCCCTATTTCACTGACCTGACCTGACAATAAGTAACATATCAAAATGTATGTGCACACCATGTTTTCTATAAATTACATTTATGTATTACATTTATTTATCAAAAACATACTTTACATTTATTTTTTTCATGTGTACAATTCATACTATGACATAAAGCCAAACCAAAATTTATTCAGACACCTTCAACATTTTACACATTAACACAGTTTATTCGCTATAGTTTAGATGGTAATAAATTATGACAAGAACTCTGTCAGAACAAATTCATCTTGATATTGTCAGATAACACTTATGCAAAACATGGTCAGGTCAAAGTGTCTGTATCATTTTTGGTCCCAAATGTTTATCAATTTTACTGGTAGTCCACTGTATGAAGAATTGTTAGTTATAATATATCACAGTTTACTTTATTTTGCTATCCTCACTTATATAAATTAACTATACTGTCCTGCCCCCACTACTAAAAATAAGATATGTAAAATTATGTCTGGTGTCTGAAAAATCTTTGGTTTGACTATATATACATATAGTACATTTGCATAAAGCATAATATTAAAGCTTAAAAAAAAGATTAAAAACTACAAAACCACAGGCTGGTCCCCACAATGTCAGAAATTTCAGAAACGATCCATGAATATGTTCTTACTGCTTCTGATATTTCTATTTACTTTATTTGTGGTGGAAGAAAAATGATTTGCTGTAATAGTCAATAACTGGTGACTTTGAATCCACTGCAGAAAGATGTTCATCTTCAGAACCAGTTAAACCACAACCATTTCAGGAAAACAAATTAAACCGGATTGACTCTGTGATGAAGCTCTGTTTAGGGCAGGAGGGGTTTCCAGAAAGCAACTTTATGTCTCTGAATAATGTTTCAGGGTTACTTTACTTCAGATACAGTATATGTCTCTAAACTTCAGATGATTTCAGCACAAGCATGAAAGCACAGGTTATGTGTGAATTCATTATAAATTATTATTATGGTATAAAGCTATTCAGCTCTACTTTTCCAAGATCTAAATTCAAAAGTGATCAAACTATATGCATTTATGAACACCTTTCATACTGAGAGTTTTTCTGTATTTAGCAGTTACATGTATTTCTGTATCTCTGCTGTTGAACACTTACTGTAGAGTGAGCTAAAGTAAAAAAAAAAAAAAGTTAATGAAGTAGAAATGCTGCTGATTTAAGAGCATGACAAAGAGCGCATGACAAATACTGTTTGAGAATCATACACACTGATGGTAAAATGAGAAACAGTGATTTCACACAATGTGACAACAGTATTAGAATCTGGAGCTTTCTGTGATCACTGACAAAGACACACTTGATCATCTGTTTGATCACTACATGACAAACGTTATATAAAATCATCAAAACAACTTCAGCACAGCATTAAAGAAGCACAATGTGACCAATGACACATCATAAGACGACATTTATACATGAAAACAACTAGAGAAAGATGTAACACTCATCTCAGTGTTTGTTTATCTGTCTTTTTCTTCCTCTAAAGTGTTGTGTTCAACAGCAGCTCTGAAATTTCTGTCACTTCTACCAGTAAGAGACGTGAGAATGAGAAGAATGACAGTCAACTAAACTCTCATCTGCTGTTATTCAGTCAATTAAAAATGAAAGGTAGATTCTCAGGAAACATTCCTGAACTCAGAAGTTGCTTTAAAAGTTTGAACATGCTTTGAATGTTGAAAGTGTGTCAAGTGAAGTCCAAGATATCTACAGTGTTGTGTAATCTTTCATTGGACATTGATGGGCTTCCACATTAAAAGGTGAATTTTTTTAGAATATATATATATATATAAAATTAAAATTAAATTAAATTAAATGTATGCATTTGGCAGACGCTTTCTATCCAAAGCGACTTACAGTGCATTCAGGCTAGCATGTTTCACCTGACATGCATTCCCTGGGAATCGATCCCACAACCTTGCGCTTGTTATTCTCTACCACTTGAACTACAGGAACACTATATATTATAAGGTATGTAAAAAGAGGATTTCTGACATTGTATCATTCTATATCACTGTATCATTTAAAAATGACCGTGGCTCAGTTTGTGTAGTGAGAATGATATTCTTTTAAATAATTTTATTTTAGTAAGTAAAGTTTTTTATATAGCACATGTATACACAGCAGAGGTAATGGTAAATGCTGAACAAGGTCAATTATGACAAACACAAAAATGCTGCTGGTCGTGCCAAAGACCAAGATGGAGACAGTCATGGAACTAGCACATGCCCATCCGATGGCGGGGACATCAAAAACAAAAACAAAGTCCAGCGCATCCGGGACTGTTTCCACTGGCCAGGCCTGGAGGCTGAAGTGAAACGATTCTGCCGAAGCTGCCCTACCTGTCAGAAGACGGCGCACCATCGACCTCCCCCCACTCATTCCACTTCCCGTCATCGATGTGCCTTTCGAGCGGATCGGGATGGATCTGGTGGGACTGCTGCCGAAGTCTGCTCGGGGTCACGAACACATCCTCATCATCGTAGATTATGCCACCCGGTACCTGGAGACCCGTACAAAAAAGCCAAGAACATTGCCAGAGAGCTGATTCTGCTGGCAAGCCGGGTTGGGATCCCGCAGGAGCTACTGACAGACCAGGGCACTCCCTTCATGTCTCTGGTCTCTGGTCCTCTGCTTCCGAGTGGGGAAGATTGACACGACTGGGACCTCCTGGTCCCGTACGTGCTCTTTGGAGTCCAAGAGGTACCCCCGGCTTCCACGGCTTCACCCCCTTCGAACTGCTGTTGGGAGGCAACCCAGAGGCCTTCTCAACGACGCGTGGGAGTACCAGCCAGCCCCACTGCGCAGTTTGGTCGAGCACGTGTGGGAATGAAGGTAAAGAATCGACCGAGTCATGCTAGTGAAGGAACACCTTGTGACAGCCCAGCGTGCCCAGCAATGGCTATATGACCACCCGGCCCAAGCCCGTGAGTTCCTACCAGGAGAAAGGCTGGTAGTTCTGGTCCCGACAGCGGCATGCAAGTTTCTGGTAACCTGGAAGGGACCCGCAGCTATCGCTGGCCCAGAAGACAGAGGTCAAAGCCCTGGTCTGGCAGTTTAATGATGTGTTCAGTGAAACCCCGGGCAGAACCACCATCATTGAGCACTAAATCCGCATGCCAACAGGAGTCGTAGTCCGGCAGCATCCCTGCCAGATACCAGAAAGTGAAAAAAAAAAAAAAAGTGGAGAAGGTAAAGAAGATGCTCCATCTAGGAATCATCGAGCCCTCCCGTAGCCCCTGGGCCAGCCCAATTGTGATGGTACCAAAGCCGGACAACACCATCCGATTCTGTAATGACTTCAGGAAGCTCAACCAAGTCTCCACCTTCGACGGGTATCCCATGCCGCGGGTGGATGAGCTCATGGACCAGCTAGGGAAGGCCTGGTATTTCAGCACCTTGGACCTGACAAACGTGTATTGGCAGGTAACCCTCTCCCAAAGCTCTCGAGGAAAAAAGGGTTGTGTTGCGAGTATCCCGGTTCCAAATCAGCGATGCCCTGGAAACGCTGCTCACAAACTGATCACACAGTCACAACACCTGTGCGTGATGAGTGGCCCACCTGGAGCTCGTTCCCGCAAGCTACTAAAGCCAGAGTAAGAGGCTCTCAAGGAGAAGACACTAACGTATGTCTTTGTTTATATGCTCACTTACAGACTCAGACGGCACCCCAGAAGAGCGACAGTCACCACAGCACCTCACCTGTCACCAGTTACCCGAGCACGTGTGATCAGTTGTGTGTGTGTGTGTGTGTGTGTGTGTGTGTCAATGAATCACTCTCCGGGGCACTTACCAGCCGTACCGAGTCTGTGTTCTCATTCACCCCGCGACAGTATGTATGTATATGCGAGTGTGTTTGTTAGAACTAGATGTATTAATGTTTAGTTAAAAGAAACTTTTGTGCACAAATTATAGTTTCTAATTAGGTCATTGATCATTTCCTGATCTTGCTACATGCTCTAATGCATTAGTACTGCAAGAAAGTTATTTTCTGTGGCCATGAAAATAACATTTCTTAGAGTTGATATGAATTTACAGATTACTTGATGTTAATATAATTTCTGCTACAGTTACTTCTGGCAGCTGATATAAATAATTGTAATTAATCATAATTAATAGTAATTATTTATATAAATTTCCCTTTTGAGCTAATTTGCTATAATAGAGAAGAATGGTAGGAAACAAACTGGTAATCATTTAAACAGCTCTTATCCAATCCCTGTTTCTTGAGCAGAGGCTGAACAGCATGTTTAAAATAGCTCAGGACAACATCAGCGTCTAAAGAGCAGTTTATAAATATCATATCTGTTGTATCTTATCGTATCCTTATTAAAGTCTTCTGGAGGCAGATATTCATTTTGAGTAGTTTCAAGAGGAAAACAAATTTACATTTACATTTACATTTATTCATTTAGCAGACACTTTTATCCAAAGCGACTTACAGATGGACAGTGGAAGCAATCAAAAACAACAAAAAGAGCAATGATATATAAGTGCTATAACAAGTCTCAGTTAGGTTAACACAGTACACGTATCATGGGATTTTAACCCCTTTCTAGGCACTTCCTTTTTTGGCATGGAGACAGAAATGACATACCCAAAATAAAAAAGGTTTCTGCTCATGATTCTTTCTGACTAGATACATATTCAATATATGTTCACAAAGCTGACACTTTAAAGTTTACTGTTCAGGAATCAGAATCACTCAGACTGTTATGATAATAGAGATATATAAGCTCAAACATAAAAACAAAAATAAAAATATTAAAAACATATTTTTTAAATGTATTTAAAAATGTATTGATGTAAGATATGAGTTTAGAAATAGAGTGTAGCTAAAGCCACAAGTCTTTCAAAACTTCATTAGAAATTTCATAATCTAATCTGTAAAACTGCGAATTTTATGAAATATTTTCTAAGGCCATGTCATGTGTGTTTTTTAGAGAAGGCTAATCAGATTGATTTATGGCCCTTGTCATCTCTGTGAGATCTCACATGTAAACTCTCCAGTGTATTTTGTGTGTGTTTGGCTGTGAAAACTGCCCGATTAATCCCTATCTGTTATTCCATTGTTCTCACCAAACGAGTCTTTCACACCTCCGCCAGGTATGACACATTATCCGCATTATTCTTTTATCATTATTCTTTTGTTTTTATTCCACCTTTATTAGCCTTGATTGTGGTTTTTCAGGCTTTACAAAGACACAAAGCAGCGATCTCACTTCAGTCTCTCTTTGCATTTAGCCCTTATTTATCAAAAGTCTTACTATAAAAATACAACAAAACATTTTCCTACGACCTTACGTGAATTATTGTGACAAAAATGCATTATGAAGAAGAAAAGCACCTGCTATTAGTAGCATCGGAGCTAACGTTAGCATCAAGCTACATCAGACAATTTATAAAATTATTAGTACACTTTTACTCAAAACTCACTTTAAACGCTGATCGAGTGTTTATAATAACTTCCTTTAGCGATCAGGGGTGGAATTTGGTCGTTTACTGTTGTAAAAATATGTTATTTGTAGCCTTTTTCATCGCTGCACAAGTTAGCATTTCCGATGTACATTTTTGATTTTTTTTATAAAAACGCCCCAGATCTCAATAAATTCTCATACCAAGCTTTACTATCGTAATCGCGGGTTTATTATTCGGATATTTCGTGTGTACAGAGGTGTTTCAGTGTTGTTTTGGCCAGATAACTACCAGGAAGTGTGCAGGAAGCATGTGACACGATGTGGCGGTGTGCATATATGACACTCTAAGATTGACACTGACAAGGCCCAATCAGAGTCTGAGTCACACACAGCACGAGCTGTGACCACTGCGCACACACACAGATCACTGGGAGAGGCTGTTTATCATCAGATCACGTAAATCCGTGGAAAATGAATAGAAATGACGATTCTGTCTGAAGAAATATGAAGTAAACATCTGTAAATATATCCATATACCTCCGCAGATATGCATCTATGGTCTGTAAATCTTTATTGACGCTGTTCAGTGAGTCTATGTGAACACAAATAAACCGCTCTTGACGTGACTGAATATGAGTGAGTGGTGAATTTCTATTCAAAATATGGCATAATACGGATTTATTATTTTGCACTTCTGACATAAATCACTAAATATCTGTCACTGCAACAATGTTTTATCAAAATATTGGTCAAATATCGAAGCTAGAGTCTTTAAACTTTCAATTGATGCACAGTTTGTCCAGATGAAGTAAGACAGTGATGTTTAATGTGCTGTGAAAGTGAAACAATAATAAACTGGGGCCGTCAGCGATGTTTGCACGTAAAGGGGTTAAATAATATAATAAATAAAAAGAAAACAGATAGAATAAAATGAATAGAGCAAGCTAGTTAGAGGTCTTTACACATACACACATATATATATAATTGCATAATAAATGAAAAGAAAAATAGAATACAAAAAGATTAGAAAGGTAGTTAGATTTTTTTTAGCATAGAATTAGAATATTGAGTGATAAAGTTAGAGGGTCAAATAAAGATGGAAGAGATGTGTTTTAAGCCGATTCTTGAAGATGGCTAAGGACTCAGCTGCTCGGATTGAGTTGGGAAGGTCATTCCACCAGGAGGGAACATTTAATTTAAAAGTCCGTAAAAGTGACTTTGTGCTTCTTTGGGATGGCACAATCAAGCGACGTTCACTTGCAGAACGCAAGCTTCTAGAGGGCACATAAGTCTGAAGTAACAAATTTAGGTAAATGGGTGCAGAGCCAGTGGTAGTTTTGTAGGCAAACATCAATGCCTTGAATTTTATGCGAGCAGCTATTGGAAGCCAGTGCAAATTGATAAACAAAGGTGTGACGTGTATTCTTTTTGGCTCATTAAAAATTAATCTTGCTGCCGCGTTCTGAATTAATTGTAAAGGTTTGATAGAATTGGCTGGAAGACTTGCCGAGAGGGCATTGCAATAGTCCAGTCTGGACGGAACAAGAGCTTGAACAAGGAGTTGTGCAGCATGTTCCGAAAGAAAGGGCTTGATCTTCTTGATGTTGAATAAAGCAAATCTGCAGGATCGGACAGTTTTAGCAATGTGGTCTGAGAAAGTCAGCTGATCATCAATCATAACTCCAAGGCTTCTAGCTGTTTTTGAAGGAGTTATGGTTGAAGTGCTTAACTTGATGGTGAAATTGTGATGGAACGATGGGCTTGCTGGAATCACAAGCAGTTCTGTCTTGGCAAGGTTGAGTTGAAGGTGATGGGCCATCATCCAGGAAGAAATGTCTGTTAGACAAGCTGAGATGCGAATAGCTACCGTCGGATCATCAGGATGGAATGAGAGGTAGAGTTGAGTGTCATCAGCATAGCAGTGGTATGAAAAGCCATGTTTCTGAATGACAGAACCTAATGATGCCATGTAGACAGAGAAGAGAAGAGGTCCAAGAACTGAGCCCTGAGGCACCCCAGTAGTTAGATGTTGTGACTTGGACACCTCACCTCTCCAAGCTACTTTGAAGGACCTATCTGATAGGTAAGACTCAAACCATTTAAGTGTGGTTCCTGAGATGCCATTTGCCAGTAGGGTTGATAGGAGGATCTGGTGATTAACCGTGTCAAAAGCAGCGGACAGATCAAGCAGGATAAGTACTGAAGATTTGGATTCTGCTCTTGCCAGTCTTAGAGCTTCAACAACTGAGAGCAAGGCCGTCTCAGTTGAATGTCCACTTCTGAAGCCAGATTGGTTGCTGTGAAGGAGATTGTTGTGTGTGAGAAATGTAGAGACTTGTTTGAACACAGCTCTTTCAAGTGTTTTTGCAATGAAAGGAAGAAGAGAAACTGGTCTGTAGTTCTCTAAAAGAGATGGGTTGAGGTTGGGTTTCTTAAGTAGTGGAGTTATACGTGTCTGTCTAAATGATGAGAGGAAAACACCAGTGTGGAGGGAAGTGTTGATGATGTGAGTGAGTGCAGGTATAACTGCAGGAGAAATGGCTTGAAGAAGATGAGATGGAATAGGATCAAGCGGGTAAGTAGTAGGGTGATTAGAAAGGATGAGTTTTGAGACTTCTGCCTCAGAGAGTGAAGAGAAGGATGTAAATGAGTGTAAGTTTGCTGGTGATATGAGCTTGAATGAATGTGTTGTGGAAAATTGTGCACTAATGTGTTTAATTTTATTAATGAAAAACGTTGCAAAGTCGTCGGAGGACAAAGAAGTGAGGAAAATGTTTTAAAAAGCATGCGAGAGTTAGATGAATTGTTAATTTTGTTATGGTAGTATGTCTTTTTAGCAGATGAGACATTAGCAGAAAAAGAAGATAGGAGTGACTGATACACAATAAGGTCAGTAGTATTTTTGGACTTGCCCCACACCCTTTCAGAAGCTCTAAGCTTAGAACGGTGTTCGCGTAGAACATCAGATAACCAAGGGGCAGAAGGGGTGTTACGGGCTGGCCAGGAAGATAAGGGGCAAACAGTGTCTAAACAAGATGTAAGAGTGGAGCAGAAAGTATCAGTAGCACTGTTCGCGTCCAAAGATGCAAACAGTTTAGGGGAAGGAAGTGAAGATGAAACCATTGCAGATAGCCGGGAGGGTGAAAGTGTGCGTAGGTTACGTCGAAAGATGACATGTGGAGGGGTAAGTGATGTGTCAGGGACCATGTTGAGGTTAAGAGTGAGGAGGAAATGATCCAACGTGTGCAGTGGAGTAACCAGAACATGATCAGTAGAGCAGTGTCATGTATAAATAAGGTCCAGTTGGTTGCCTGATTTGTGAGTAGGAGTAGTTGACACTCGGTTGAGATCAAAAGAGGCAAGCAGAGAGTGGAAATCAGCAAACAGAGGTTTATCTAGATGGATGTTGAAATCTCCAAGCATAACTAGGGGAGTACTATCCTCAGAAAAGTTTGAGAGCAACACATCTAATTCATCCAAAAAGTTACCCAGTGGTCCTGGGGGTCGATAGACAACTACAAAATGTATTTTAAGAGGGTAGGTAACAGTAACTGAATGAGATTCAAAGGAGCTGTTGATACCCAAAGATGGTAAAGGATTAAATTTCCAATCATTAGAGATGAGCAGACCAGTACCTCCACCTCTTCCAGTCAAACGGGGGGAGTGGGAAAAAGAGAAATTATTGGAGAATGCTACAGGTGTAGCAGTGTCCTCTGGTTTGACCCAGGTCTCTGTTAAGGCCATGAGATGAAGCTTTGAATGGCTAATAATAGAAGTAATGAAATCGGCTTTGTTTACAGCAGACTGGCAATTCCAGAGACCAATAGAAAAAGAAAGTAGTGTATTAGCAGACATAGGCAAAGTGTGCAGGTTGTTAAGATTGCGCTGTCTATATTGAGTGATGAATGGTTTACGAGTGGTAATGATAGTAGGGATCTGGAAACACATAGTGAGAATTGGTTATAAACAAAAACTGAAAAAGAAATTAAACAAGAAGAAGGAAAAGGAGATTAATCAAAACAATACTTATATCCCCTGTCGGTGTCCCTGCCCGGTGGAGTCGCACGGTAGAGTCGATGGTCTTTACACTCTTCGGTCTTCACACGAGGAGGGCTTAACTGGAGGGCTGCCGCGACAGATGCCGTGGTATACTAATCTTTTTTTAAACCCAACAAAACAGAAATTGAATTCTGCTTCTCACAAAGGGTATTTCTTTACACTCTCTTGGCTGGCGCTTGAACGCACTTTACTGTTTATCACAACAAAGGACTAAGCAAGCGCACAACACTGACAACGTATGCGATAGAGTACGAGACCAAACGCAGCACGTCTCAACACAGTAAACAAACAAGTGTTTTCTAGCAACGACAACTGCGCTAAACACTAATGAGACAAAAAAAAAATACACTTACGATCTGCTTTTAACTCCCGCTGATTTAACTGCTTCTCCCAAAGGGTATTTCTTTACACTCTCTTGGCTGGCGCTTGAACGCACTTTACTGTTTATCACAACAAAGGATTAAGCAAGCGCACAACACTGACAACGTATGCGATAGAGTACGAGACCAAACGCAGCACGTCTCAACACAGTAAACAAACAAGTGTTTCCTAGCAACGACAACTGCGCTAAACACTGAGACAAGAAATAAATAGAATCTCTTCTGCATTTGCAGATCGTAAGTGTGTTTCAACATAACACAAAGAACATAAAGGTGAGATGTTCTCCTTTTATTAATTAAAAAAGACAATCCTGGCTCCTCCCAGTGGTCCTATTGCCATTTGCAGTAATTCATCCACTCCCGGTAAGAAACAACCAATCAGAGCTGCGGTCCGTAACTTTGTTTGTGTTCAAAATGTAGAAAAATGTATATAATAAGCGAGTACACCATGAATCCATTCTCTAAACTATGGAGATAAAAAAAAACCCTCACCATGACAGTAGTTTGTAAAGTTTGATCTTGAGAGACAAGAGACTGATTTGAGCAAATATCTGGTTCACAAATATTCACATCCCTTGCCATGCTTCACCACAGTAATCATAGTTCTACTACGGTATTTTGCAGATATAACACAGAAACTGCACCCCTTATGCTTTTAGCACAGAAACTGTACATGCTAATGGTGTGTAAAGAAATAATTCGTTTTGCTGACATGCTATAATTCTTGAGCTAATTTAAGAAGTTTAAAAGAGTTGAAGATATGGTAAACGACACATATGTTTAAAATGTAGAGTATCATATGTGAAAATTGTATGCAATATGCAGTACGTAGTAGTATTAATGTGCATTGTAATTCAAGTTTCTATTGAAATTATTTGTTTAATTAGTGGAAACCGTACCTGTTGAGAAGCTGTATGTGATTAATTCTATATATTTTTTTCCATATATTGTGTTTTTCTCTAAAAGAGATATGTTGTTATACGTTTTATATGACATATGAGAATGCAGAAATATTTGCATTAATGTCAGACAATACAGAGACTCAGAAGATATTGCAGCAGCTCCATGTCCTGTGTCTTTTATTGACTCTATATCTCCCCTAACCAGGCGGTCAGGGTACTACATTGACACTGTGTGACTTAAAATTAATTAATCTTGTATGCTATATTATGTTTATATGCCAGTTAGGGATGCTCATATTGACTGTTTAACCGTTAACCGAAAGTAAACATTTTGACCGATGAAGGGGCCGTTCACATATCACGTCTTTTTTTGTGCTCAAGTTCTCTATTTCAAATGTGGTATGCATGCTCATAATGTAAGGTGCTGAAACGACCCAATTCCGATTTTTTTGCCCCTATGCGACCTGTATCTGATCTTTTCATGACAGTCTGAACGACACAGATCCGATCTTTTCAAATGTGACCCAGGCCACTTGGGTATGTGGTCCTGAATCCGATACGTATCCGATCTTTTGAAATGCGACCTCCATCTGAACGGCCAGGACACATGTATCCGACCCGCACGTCATTATATAGCACGATACGCTACAAACGTCATAATTCTGCGTTGAAGTAGATGGAAACGAGAAGATAAACAACAACCATGGCGGACGATGCTGCTGAGACCAGTCAATGGAAGGGAAGCGAGGTCACAGATTTAATTAATATTTGGGGTGACCGCTCTATTCAGGCCAAACTTGAGGGCTCTTATCGGAACCGGGCGGTTTACGAAAACATTTCCAGTGAAATGGCCGAGCGTGGTTACAGACGATCCTGGCTCCAATGCCAGCGAAAAATAAAAAGCCTCCGAGCCATGTACAAACATCCATGTTTAACGTTAGCTACTTCTGCAAACAACGAGTGACGTCGTTCACCGTTGAGTACTCTTCTGCGCATGCGGGTCACTTCTGGGTCATTTCACGTTCACACAGGAGATCACAAAAGGTCGCATTTAATTGGAAATGTGAACGGCCTTGCAAAAAAATCTAATTAAAAAAAAAAATCGGAATTGAGCATTAAGCCCTGCAGTCTGAACGTAGCCTAAGCGACGCGGTCGTTCTGCACTGCATCTAGTTAAAAACATCTCAGCTTTTCAGAATGACACAAGCGCACCAGGTCATATGAAAAGAACCGACTCATACAGCTTCCTTTGGGGTGAAAATACCAGTTGTTTTTGAAAAACGGGGTGCACCAAAAGACTGCAGAGTTTTATTTTACTTTTCTTCGTAAATAAATCTTGTAGCAGAGTTACACAAGGGTTTTTCGGTGGTGGAAATCCATTACTGAAATTTCCTTGTTGTAACGGAGATCACAGCTGATGGATGCTTCACAACGACAGACGCCTCAGGAGCGCAACTGCCCGAGTGCTTTGGAAAGAAGGAAAAAAACGACGCTTAATGCACTGGGCGTGTTGACACACGCAACCACACGTCTACAGACATATTTAGCTGAGCAAGCCAAATGAAGCGAGCGAAAAGAAGGCCAATTTCAACAGAAAAGGCAATGAAGTTACTTGCAAAATGTTACGCAGTATTAAAATGAAGTACAGTAGTTGTGCAAGTACAATGCTGTATCGCTTGCAACGCAAACATCCACAAGCAAATGAAAGGCGCTTCCCAAAGCTGGTCGCTCTAGCGAGACATTATCTCTTTATTCCTGGGACATCTGTGCCATCGGAGAGGGTGTTTTCTGCCGCGGGCTGTCCACAGGCTGCACTCCAGACAAACCCCACATCACATCATGACATCCTACATTATTTAAATAAAAATAGAAAAAAATTATTGCGGCCAAAAATATTATCGAGCTAATTTTTTTTTTATCGTGCGATTAATTGATTTATCGACTATTGTGACAGCCCTACTGGTAACATCAAATACTGTTATTAAACCCTTTCATTTGTACATTATATGCAAACTAGATTGATTCAATATTAAGACAATGTCAGACCATACAGTGCTATATCATCACGCTGATCATGTTTCTGTAGTCATATGCCAGCATGCCTAGACCCTGTAGATAGCATTATCACCAGATGTGTTAAGCAGCACCTGGTCACGAGAACTAGAGACATGTCAACATTCACACATAGTTAACTCTCAGTAGGAAGACCAGAGACTGGCAGAATTTAATCTGTAACTGATGCCATCATGTTCATACTGAATACCCAATACAAAACAATAAAAAAAACTTAATCTTAGTTCTTCATACGCTGCTATGTCGGGATCTAGAATCAGCAGATCTTAAACAGATTCTTCAATTTGTATTTGCACAATCCATATGGGTGGTTCTCATAGCTTCATAAATGTTTATCTTTAATATTGGGCATACATTTTATGTTGCCCAATATCCACTGAGAAATGTTATGCTACAGAATACACAATAATATTCAAAACATTACACAATATTCTTCATACTGCACTAAAAAGGATCTAAACACTGGATGCAGCACATTCAGCTGTGGTCAAACATATGTGTGAAAGTAATATACTGTATGTATGCATAAATAATAAGACATGCCAAGACAGTCTGTTGCTTCACAAGTGTGATGTTATGCCTGATAACACGTAACATCCACACTTTCCCTGTCTTTAACACTGTCACTGAGGATGTCTTTTGAGTGCCAAAAGAGATTAATTTTAGAAATAATCACTTTGTTTCTCTTAACAGTTGTTCTTTTAAATGCATTTGATTTTTCAATTATCATGGTTCTGATAACGCTTTTAGATACATATCAGGATGTTTTGCATGTAGATTCACTCTCACACTAACAACTACGCTGATCAGGAGGAAAGTTAATTTAGATTTAGAACTAATGGTGTAATAACGTGTTGATTTGATTGGGATAATGTCCAGAAAATGAATTGTGGTCTCTTTTTCCCCCTCATATTTTTGCCACCCTGCTTGTGTTACTTACTATAGAGCACCAGTGTAAGCTTTCTGATATTATGCCTTAAAGGGTTAGTTCACCCAAAAATGAAGATTAGCCCACAAATTACTCACCCTGAAGTCATCCTAGGTGTATATGACTTTCTTCTTTCAGATGAATCCAGTTGGAGTTATATTAAAAAATATCTTTGATCTTTCAAGCTTATTCATGGCACTTAGCAGGTGTTAAATTGCTTCAGTCCAAAAGAAGTTAAATAAAAAGTGCCCATCCATAATAAAATGCGTCTCACACGGCTCCGGGGGTGACCAAAGGCCTTCTATTGCCAATCAATGTATTTTTGTAAGAAAAATATCCATATTCAAAACTTAATAATCATGAGTAATTCATAAACCTTACAGGGATATCCTTACCGGGAGATCCATAGTGGCAGCTATCGGGTCACTTACAGAACATTTTTTCGGCTTTTGTTGATTTCCATCTACAATAATTATATGAAAGCACCAATTTTGCCAAATCACTCAGACATGCAGTGCTAGGAACATGACAAGAACGTTGATCAAGAAAAAATGTAATTGCATCTAGCCCTCCCTGAAATGGAACATTGGTGTAAAGCGATTCAAAACTTTGTATGGAATATGTAATAAAATGAGTTTGATTGCCTGGTTGAAGTGAGAATTTCTTGACATCTGAATACATCATACACACATATGGTCATTTTTCAAATGTAACAACCTAATTAGACCCTACAATGCAAAAGAATCATTAGCAATAAACAAATATAGTAAGAGAACACTGGACATTATACAATATCTCCATTATACAATACTTTTAAAGGGTTAGTTCACCCAAAAAAGGAAAATTATGTCATTAATGACTCACTCACATGTCGTTCCAAACCCTTAAGACATCCGTACATCTTCGGAACACAGTTTAAGATATTTTAGCCAGATAACAAACGAAAGATTGACTCGTTCTTGAGTCAAGAACCGGTTGCATCGGTTTTCAGATCACCAGTAGATCTTTCGGACAGTTCAATTCAATAAACCTGTTGAAGAAAATGGTTCACCGGTTCTTTTGCGCTCGACCTAATGACTTGAATCACACAACATATGCACAGTATCATCAGCTCATCGGTTCTCGAATCGGACGCGTCTGACAGAAACGGTTCTTGACTCGAGAACGAGTCAATCTTTGGTTCGTTATCTGGCTTGGCTCAGTGTTCATCTTCAGTTCTCTCTTCACAGCAGTTCAGTCAGTGTACTGTTTGAGTAAATGAATTATTACTCCGGAATATTGGTTTGTTTGAACTCAGAGGGAGTGTCAGCCACATTAAAAAAGTTAACAGCTTAAGTCATTTGTGGATTAATGCTTATTGGAGACGCAAATTGTTTCAAATGATTCAGTTCAATTTGGTGAACTGGTTCAAGAAGATCCGGTTACATCGAATGATTCGTTCACGAACCGGATATCACAAACTGCTGTGTTTTGAACTTTCTCTCACAACAGACACGGAAGAGAAGACAATGCTGAATAAAGTCATAGTTTTTGCTATTTTTGGACCAAAATGTATTTTCGATGCTTCAACAAATTCTAACTGGATAAATACAGATTAAATTAAAAAAACGAAACTCCTGATTTTATATCATTAAAATACAAAATATTGAAAGCCGCTAACGGATGCTCGCATCCACACGCAACACTGACGCCTTCACTTCCAGGTCAAGAAGCTGTCAATCAAAAACTCAGCCAATGAGAACACACTGCTGCTAGCCCCGCCCCCAAGAGAGATTTGTGCCAGAATTGTGAACGAAAAAATTATGTTCATTTTAATTGGCACAAAGGTAATTCCATAGACACGCCTCTAAAATATAAAACTGCTCAAAACCTCATGTTCTTATCCCTTCCTCTTTTGCCGCTTCCACTTTTTTTCAGCACACATAAAAACTACAACTGTCAAAGTGTGATTCATCATGCTGTTTTTGTTTATCACTAGCACATGCTAATAACATTTTATTCTTCTTAAGTAATGTGCATCGTAGCCTATGAGTCAATGGTGTCATCATCGTACAGTCTGCATGCATGTTGTACCCAAATTATCAGATTAATGTCACACACTGTGATTTGCAATGGTTTTATAGGATTGCTAAAATCGTGCCGTGTGTAGGCTTTAAGAGGAAGAGTTTCTGTTAAGTTTCTTTTAAGAGGAAGAGTTGTTGTAGTAGAGTGCTGTTGCCATGGCGTCGAAACACAGTTATTCTCACCCCAATTGCAGGACACCACAACAATTTAAAAATTTTGTTTAACTCTGTTCCTGAAATTTATAATCCCAGAAAAAGACCTAACCACAACCCCCTAGTGGCACGTAGCCATCCAAAATGCCGGTTCTACTGCCGCACGTACCGCCGTCGCTGCATCTGTAAAGTGCATTTGCAGCTTTTGACCGCTGAGTAGCGCTTTAACCACAAGTTATCAAACAAGCGCATCAAAGCACATTTTCACAAATAGACATCAGTTTTGCCTCGCTGATGGGTTACATTTGACTTCAGTCAGGAAAAAAATGGAAGGAAACCACTATAGTTAAAATATTTAATATTTAATATTCAGAGATGAAAGTTTGGTACTTATGAAGTTATGTGCATTTCTTAGAACGAATTCAAGCAGGATAAATGTCAAGCCTGTGCCTGAGCTTATATTTTCTCTAAGCTACATGGTATTAAACCATATTTTAGATTTGATACATTCAAATAATAAATCCTTGAAACTCTAAAGAATGGACTGATTAATAAAACGTCCTCACGAATAAACTCAAGTTCTCTCATTATAATCAACAAAATGCACACGATGTAAAAAAGAGCTTCATTAATTGACAACTTAAGTGATTTTAAAGGGAGCCTTCTTTACTTGCTTTTAGGGCTGGGCGATATGGCCTAAAAAAAAATCAGATTTACGATTTTTTTTATTTTTTTTATACTAGCCCATCAAGCATCTAACCATCCATTCGGGGTTAAGAGCTGTTCAGTTTAAAACTGGCAGCTCCGCAGTGAGTCAGTGTCAAGGATGGAGGACAGAGCAAGTGTAAATATATTTTCTAATCTATGTTTCCATCTGTCCCTCACCTGAATACTGACACACACGCATCCACCCACTTATTTACACTGATTAAACTACATTACCTTTAAGCCCCGTCCTTGGACTCTGATCACCGTCACAGCTGCAACCCATCAGGACTGGTGCTTATAAGCTGGACTATCACATCAATTCTGTGTGAAGTCTTGATTTGCTGTGTCTGTCATTTCTGAGCGTTATTACCCGGTTTTGTTTTCCTGTTGCTGATCTTATCTGTTATCGTCTACGTACCTCCGCTGCCTACCTACCGACCCTTGCTTGTTTACTGGACATTGATTCTCTGCCTGTGACCCTGACTTTCTGCCAGTCCCCTCTTTACGTCTCTGCTCTTCCTGTGTTGTTGAAACTGCTGTTACTGACCATTGCCTGTACGACTACGAGTTTCTTAAAGCCTGCACATGGATCCCACTTCGAGTTCTGGGTCATTACACCATCTTGTTATGCCGCTGGTTTAGATTTTTTTTTTTTCTTATATCAATTATTTGTAAATAGAGCAGACACTGTCTGTGTCTACACCGGATGCGAGAGTTGTCATGCGCCCCGCTGTGCTAAAAGTGTGTCTAAACTTGATGACATCAAACTACAGTGTCAAATCATCTGAACGCAGTGTCAGTAGGTAGCCTACATTTCATCATAAATAGAACGAGGCATCAGTTCACTGATAGGGATCGTGTCCAGTGTATTGAACATCACTGGGTTCTGTTGTCTTTTGTTGGATCGCACCACTCGTGTCCGGTGTAGACCTGGCGTGCGTTTTTTAATGGGTTATGGTACAGCCCTGCTTGTTTTTAATGTTTTTATTAAATATCTGTATTGACTGTATGGTCATCATCTTATTATTTACTGCCATGCGACCTACAAAAGTAAAGCTTGGCGAGCCGAGCAACGAGTATTGCTGCAGGTTGCTTTTTGGTGGATATGCTGTACTTGTGCCGCCGCGGTCGTCTTCATTTTATAGGGTGAAACATCTCTCTCACTTGTCAGCAGAGTCTGTGAGCAGAGCGGAGTACCAACAGTTTCCCCTCTGCGCTCCGTGCTCACGGATACCAGAAACACCGCTCCGCCTTCGCTCATTGGCTAAAGTATTTCAGTATGTAACCTTCTGGGGTGCGTTTCCCAAAACCATAGTTGCTAACCTGTTAGGAACTTAGTTGGTTGGCAATGGGAAATTGCAGTGCAACCAACAAAGTTGCTAACTTAGCAACTATGGTTTTGGGATCAAGACATAGCTAAAAGTGTTTAAAGTGAATTCTTGCTGAATATGCAGTTATATTATGGGCTGTTGGCATGAATTGTACTCGTGATGGAGCGCTCTTGGAGACTCTTAAAGAAATCTCGCTCCAGTCAGAATAACACCGCTCCTCTCATACTCTGCTCTGCAGCATGTCTCTGTCTCAAATGCGCGGGGGAGGGTTAAGCCCACTCGGTGGATGTTAAAAAGAAAACCGATTTTCATTCAAACAAACCGATGTAAATTACACATTTGAGTTAATCGATAAAATCGATTTATCGCCCAGCCCTACTGGCTTTCATATAATTTAAGTAAAAGAACAAAAAATTGCTGCCGCATTTAAATGGAGGTGTGTAAAATGTCAGAGTGCAAGATTTGCGCGGCGCGTGTGATGCTGAGTGAGATGTGCAGCATTTATTCTTATTTGTTCTATCTTCATTACAAATCTCGTTTGGTTTTATTTTGGATAATTGCATGTAAAAAATAATTTATGTTGTAATGCATATGCAAAACGTGAATAAATATTCATATTCAAGTGTTTATGCGAAAATTATTAATGCGCATTAATGACAGGGAGGCCCCCTCTTGATCACTTGAACTATATTGTGCCACACGGTAGTCAACATTTGAAGTGGATCAAAACCTTTCTTCTAAGTTGTCCTATAACCAATATGAGTCCTATCTAAACCTGCTCAGCAAGTTTGAAACCCTCATAAGACACTGTCCATATGATAGCAAGAGATTCGCACATTTATATCAACCCCCACAAGCTATACGTAACTACCTCTGAAAACCCCAACCCCCTCCAGCTGAACTGAATTCGGTTCTGTTTTTTGGCTGTGAGGAATGATGTGTTTTCACGTTACTGGGTTGAAACATGCCTGCACTCACAGCAGCCCAACTCTTTTTATTCATTATTTTCTCACAGCCCATATTATTATTTTCACAAGACCATAATGATAATAACAAATTATCAATTGATAATTAATCATTATTTTATGAAAATCATTGTTATTTGTGAACATAACATTTGCGGAAGGCTTTAAGACCAAGCGTCATCCTCTGTCAGCTGCTCCCGCCTCACAGCGCCTGACTCGCGCAAACTGACCCAACATTTAGCAAGGCAGGAAAACATTCAGTCTGCCTGAAGGAAGACGTATTTCATTGTAAGTTAATGCTGTTAAAAAGAGAGTTAAATGGAGAGAAAGAGAGAGAGAGAGAGAGAGAGAGAGAGAGAAAACCTAGTGTAAGCTACTCTTAAACTTGGAGTTCATTATATTGAAGTTCAAATCCAAACACCAGAAGCAACCTACACCTCTCTTAGTGTTCTTTCATTAAAAGGCATGCATTTTATTTATTCACAGGCTATATGGTTGAAATAATATTTTAGTTAAAAACTTTAAGTTCAATTGTTTAAAAACAATGGAACTTAAATTGTTTTTTAAATTGTTGTTAGCTTTATTGGATAACGTTTCATAGACCTTCAGTTGTTATGCTCTAAAATCCAATGCCATTTGTAATTTCACAGTATTTTCACCTCCTAAATTACTAACCTTTTAAAGTCACAAATCTGTTATGGTCAAATTTACTCAGGCCGATGGCATTTTTTAATGACATTTTGTTTTTTGAATAATTGTAGCTTACATAAATAGGTGAAGCAAAACAAATATTTGGATCATCCCTTATTTTTTCCCTTATTTACTTAAAACATAAACACTTATTTTCTACAAGAATAAACATGATAACATATTATTAATTCATAGAAATAACTTAAGCAATTAAAACCTTTTTTTTTAAACTTGAATTTCAATACTTTTAAACTGCCTTATAAACTCCTTCAGATTTTAAAGTTAAAAATGGTAATGTCACAGTGCATGTTAAATAGCCTAAATGAACTTGTGTTAACAATATATTTAAAACTAACAATATAATTAGTTTTTTTTTTTTTTATGAACAATTTCTGTATAAAATGGGACAGCAACCTTTATATCAAACATTTTTAAATCGTCCACAGCTGAGCAACGCGAGAGGCGGATCTGCACCAGAGCACGAGAAGTGAATGTGATGAACAAAGTCATTTTCAGATGCAATGAAAAAAAATACCTGGATAGCCTAGATTAGGCCCAGACTCTGTTCCTAAGTATATAATAATTATAATTACTGTTAACCCACAGTAACAAATTTTAACAGATTAATCGCCTATTTTCGTTTGCTGCATTTTTTTTAAACATGCTAAAAAAAAGTTAAGTTTGTGAGAGGAAAAAATATATATAAGTCATGTATAAGTTGCATTTTCTTACATTTAGAAATAATAACAGCAGGCCTAAGAATGCAATAGGCTAATAACAGGATATTTTTAGTTCCCTTCACTTTACAACAAATCCTTTAAATTTAACAAATTTATCAGAACAAAACGAATTAAAAATATATAATTCTAATGGATAAATATAATTGCAGAATATAATAACATAGTCTTAGCTATAAACAAACAAAAAAATAATAATAATAATCTAAAGCTAAGCATAAGGTAAGGTTGGGCTCTATCATTCTCTCACTCATCCAAATGTTTCCATATTCGTGATGTTTCCCATTTGAAGCTTAAATATTATTCATAAGGTACAAACAAGGCTTTGTTCACTTGTGTTTCAGTATCGATGAAAAAAAAAAATCATAATTAGAAATATGCCAAAGTGGACCGCTGCTCGCGCCGAATGTCACGGTGAACGGCTGCTGTTTCCAATGAATATGTGCGCGAGGCACCAGCACGATCAAACAGCTGAAACAGAAAATACTCCATTTTTGGTCACACATAAGGCATAACTCAAAAATGCAAAGTGTTAGCAGTTTGAAAAATCAAGAATAATAACTGAGTTAATAATAATTATTGCTAAATGCTGGACCGTTCTCTTTTCGCTCTGCATGTTTAACCTGAAGATTTTTGTAAACCAAGAATGAACCGAAATGAAAACATTTTATTCATATATATATATATATATACAAAATTTAAAGAAGACCTTTACACAAAGGATATGCATGCTATTGTTATTAGCATGCATACCTTTGTGTAAAGGTCTTCTTTACATTTTTGATGAGTAGACTGTAGCCTAAGACTATCTTACGTTTTTAAATTAACTCACTGTAAATGTATGGTTTTTTTTAAAGATGTTACAATGTTATATCATAATGTTATTGTTGTTTTACTTCCTCCTTTTATCTCATTTTACAATTACATTCAGTTTCCAATCCATCCCTTTGTGCCACCTGGCAGTAGTTTCGCAAATGATTTTAACACGTGACTGACTTGCAGTAAACGCCGCGACCCTGCGGCGGCGGTACTACCCATCTTGGTTGTCTTCCTACTGTAGTTCAGTTTGGAGTGGACAATTTGAATTGACAGCAGCAGGTTACAAATCAAGTTGGCTGCACTGTTTATTCGATTGTTGTATAAGTGTTTCCCATGTGTAAAGGATTATGGGTGAGTTTATACATATATAAATAATAATATCATTGTTCTGAAAGCTGATATTTGCCCATAAATCTAACGCATTTAAACTGTCACCAACAAAAGTGAACCCTAATCCCAACCCTCATCCTAATTACAATATTAAAATAAAGTGTTGGTAGCATGATCTGATAGGTAGCATTATTTGTTAGAACACTGGATTCACCCAAAAACTTGTCCTTACAGATGGAGCAGTTCCCACTTTAAAAAAGCAGAAGGTGTTGTTTATGAGCCGCAAAGTGTGAGTATGTTTTATTCTTTGTTGATGTGTTTTCCATTAATAGTTTCTACTGTTAATTTTATGTTGTAGCAAGGATGTAAACAAAGGGTAATGCTTTTTGGCTCTGTTAGCCAGTTAGCTAAATGCTAAATTTCTTCTTATCTGTCAGGTTCCTACAAAATTATTTTTAATTCCACCAGCAAACTTCGAATGTTGGCATTTATGTGATCTGTATAAACTATTCTTTGATTAGAGCTTTTACCACACGCTCATTTAGCTACAATCACACTAAATATGGATCTGCGTTTAATCTGGCCACTGTAGTAAAGCCATGGTCAGTCTTCATAATGTGCTCATAGTTCTGGTGACAGATATTTTGCTACACAAGACAAAACTAAGGCTGGTGATACATTGGGCAACTTTTTGAGCAATGTTGCTTGGACACTTTCTCACTCATTGAGAATGGGTAACACATTTTTATCTGGATACTTTACATCGGTCATGGGCCCTGTGCCTCACCTGGTTACCCAATGATGGCAACATTGCCCAAAAAGTATTGCCCCGTGTATCATCAACCTAATGGTCCTATACAGTCAGTAGTGATCACTGTATATCCACAGTGGACTAAGTGGTTAGCGAGAGAAAACAGGGTGGACAAGCAGTTTTAACCCTTTCACATGTGAGTTTAAAATATTCTAGCTCAGCCCCCAGAGTGAGATTTTTAAGACGACCGTTATTTTGGAATGTACCGCCTTACTGTTTCCATGGCAATGCGTCCTGCTTGTCATGTGACACAACACAGCCAAAATATATCTATATGACACATGGATCGCTTTTATTTTGTTTTTCCAGTTTTATTCAAAACTTTCACAGACATGCTCACTATATTATGAAATATCTGATGTTCCGATTCTGAAATATGTGCAAATTAATATATTTGGTAGTTTAAAAACTTGTGTATCGGCCGTGTTAGTTGATCTATACCGGGTGATGGGCGCCGCCATGTTAGTTCACGCTGAATCCAAGCTGTGGGATTTACAAGACGCACATCCTCTCCTCCCGAAACACGTTAAAGTAAGTCTCCGGTAAATTGGTAGAAGAGCAGAGTAAACTTTATAGTTACCTACACAATCTGTATATGATATTAATAAAAACATGAAGTCAGATTATATTTGTAAGGATCATTATTGCCGTTTCCACAGACATCAGCGTGTATTTTACTGTATATAACTGTAAATGTATGGTTTTGCTAGTACTCATGTGTATATAAATGTCTGAAACTTTAATAAGCATTAAATGGTTAAAAATACTGAATATCTGTGGTAATATGACAAGCGCTCAGTGCGTCCAATCTGGCTATGTGTCAGTCAAAGTGCAAAAGTGGATTTAAATTGAGCAGTTGATGACGTGACGCACTGAAAGTTCTAATCACACCGGTGTGACCGTACGCTTCAGGGACCAGCCGAGACCGATCACGCTGGTGTGACCGTACGCTCCAGGGACCAGTCGAGACCGATCACAGTGGAGTGACCGTACGCTCCAGGGACCAGCCGAGACCGATCACGGTGGAGTGACCGTACGCTCCAGGGACCAGCCGAGACCGATCACACCGGTGTGACCATATGCTCCAGGGAACCAGCCGAAACCAATCACGCAGGTGTGATCGTATGCTTCAGGGACCAGCCGAGACCGATCACGCCAGAGTGACTGTATGTTCCAGGCACCAGATGAGACCGATCACGCCAGAGTGACCGTATGTTCCAGGCACCAGATGAGACTGATCACGCTGGAGTGACCGTACGCTCCAGGGACCAGCTGAGACCGATCACGGTGGAGTGACCATACGCTCCAGGGACCAGCCGAGACCGATCACACCGGTGTGACCATATGCTCCAGGGAACCAGCCGAAACCAATCACGCAGGTGTGATCGTATGCTTCAGGGACCAGCTGAGGCCGATCACGCCAGAGTGACCGTATGTTCCAGGCACCAGATGAGACCGATCACGCCGGAGTGACCGTATGTTCCAGGCACCAGATGAGACTGATCACGCTGGAGTGATCGTACACGTTAAAGGGTTAAAAGAGCGCTGAGGGAATTATGATACAAATTAATATATGAATAAATTTATTATGTGAATGTACCTTTTAAGGTTCTGACTGTCTTCAGAAGCGATTCGATGGCATTTTGTTTTCATCTTCGCTCCATGTAATAGCTAAAGGAAGTGTTTTTAAACACAATGCTGTTTTGTCCACAGAGTTTACGAGAAACAGCTGTAATTCAGCTTTTCAATAAGCGCCACCTAGTGTCCGTGAGTGGATTTACAGTGACTTATATTTACATTTAGCCTGTGTGCAGTTTCTGTCTGACCAGAAGATTTTGACCATTAGATGAAAAACAATCCTGTGTATTCTACACATTTAAACAATTCAGTTGTCTAGAATTATTTATGGAGCAGATAAACTTTTACATCTGTAACTTTTTAAAGATTAAGTTTATATCATATATGTCAGGATCCTTCCAAGTTAAGCACCCACACCTGTTCCTTATTAACGATCTCATCAAGGCACCATAAAGCAGTCATCTCAGCCCCAGTTCTAGGTCGAGCCTCGAACTGGATCCCAACAGGAACAGTCCCTTTGCACTTGTCTCCTGAGTTCCTGACACTTCACCGCCTACCAGACGTAACGTATACTTACCCTTGTGTAACACTAACCTGTGTCCTTGTTCTGCTGCCCTCAGGACCACGGATCACCTTATCGTTACCTGTGATTCGATGGACTCTGTAGTCTCCTGTGTATATCCCGAGCTGGTATTGTCTTCGGCCTCTGTGAAGGAAGAGAACATACGTGAGCGATCTGTGACTGTGGCTTTGACACTCCTGAATCAAACATGCTCACTTGTCTACAATCCCGTCCCCTGTGTTTATCATACTACCTGCACTTGAAGACACGAAGCATTCACCGAGCACTTGAAGACGAAGTATTCACTGAGCACTTGCATAATTCAAATAAAGACACTGTACTGAATTCGCCTACCCCTGTCTCCTATGTGTATCCTGACAGAAAGCTCGATGCAAACCGAAAATGAATTCAGCACAGCCTGAGGACCGCGCTTCCGCAAATCCCGCTTCCACGTTGGTGTATATGGTAAACTCAGTCTCTCGACCAGCGCCCTTCTCCGGCCTGGAGAAGGACTGCAATGAATTCCTATCACAATGCTTGCTCATCCTGGAACAACACACACATGAATACCCTACAGAAAGGTCAAAAATCTCGTTCATTATCCTGCAATTATCCGGGGCTGCGTTAAGATGGGCCAAAGCGTTGTGGTTTCAGGAAACTGCGGTCACCTCGCCCCTACAGAATTTCATTCGCCATTTTAGAGAGGTGTTTGGGGAACCTATAGATTATGACTCTTCCCCCGACAGATCCCCAGTTAAGCCCAAGATGGGTTCCCGGTCCCCAGTTAAGACCAGTATGGGTTCCCGATCCCCAGTTAAGCCCTGAATGGGTTCCCGATCCCCCGTCATGCCCAGGATGGGCTCCTGATCACCAGTTAAGCCCAGAAGTGGCTCCTGAACCCCAATTTAGTCCCGAAGAGGCTCCCCATCTCCCGTCAGGCCCCGAAGAGGCTCCCCATCTCCCGTCAGGCCCCGAAGAGGTTTTCCGTTCACCAGCTCAGGATTGCGCGGAGTCCCCTGCTGCACTGCGGCCCTCCAGACCCTCAGCTTCTGCCATGGACTTCCGGGTCTCCGGATTCGTCTCGACCCTCCACCCCTTTGGCTTCACCTGGCTCTTCCCTTCCTTTGGTTTCCCTGTCATCCTGGCTCGTCCCATCGTCGTCCTAGTCAGCCGAGTCCTCAGCTCCACCTCAGGCACGCGAGCCAGCCGCTCCGCCTTGGGCTTCCAGACCGGTGAAGTAGACCTGGTCCGTCGAGCACTCCACTCCGCTGGTTTCGTCATGCACCCTGGTTCCGCCTCCGTGGATCGGCTTTGGGATGTCACCCAATCCCCCTGTCAAGGCTCCCCCCTGGTTCCTCCCACTGTCGGCTCCACCATGGTGTTGGCCTCAAGATTCTCCAGGCTCCACGTCCTCACGACAGACCCCCACATGGTTGGAAGGAAAGGTCCGCGGGCGTGGACCCTGGACAGGGGGTAGTGTCAGGATCCTGCCAAGTTAAGCACCCACACCTGTTCCTTATTAACGATCTCATCAAGGCACCATAAAGCAGTCATCTCAGCCCCAGTTCTAGGTCGAGCCTTGAACTGGATCCCAACAGGAACAGTCCCTTCGCACTTGTCTCCTGAGTTCCTGACACTTCACTGCCTACCAGACGTAAAGTATACTTACCCTTGTGTAACACTAACCTGTGTCCTTGTTCTGCTGCCCTCAGGACCACGGATCACCTTATCGTTACCTGTGATTCGACGGTCTCTGTAGTGTCATGTGTATATCCCGAGCTGGTATTGTTTTCGGCCTCTGTGAAGGAAGAGAACATACGTGACCGATCTGTGGCTTTGACACTCCTGAATCAAACGTGCTCACCTGTCTACAATCCCGTCCCCTGTGTTTATCATACTACCTGCACTTGAAGACACGAAGCATTCACCGAGCACTTGAAGACGAAGTATTCACCGAGCACTTGCATAATTCAAATAAAGACACTGTACTGAATTCACCTATCCCTGTCTCCTGTGTTTAACTTGAAACTTTATCTTTATTAAACTTTAAATGTGAAGCTCTGTGTGTTTGAGATCATTTCTAGTTTGTGCATCTTGAGTCTGAACCAGTGGTGTAGTAAAGAAAAAGTGGTTTACTATTGCCCAGTTGCCACCCCCACCCCACCATCACAAAACAACAACAAAAACCCCCACACATTTGATTGTTGTTGGTTTATAAGTAATTTAATTATTAATTTAGTAAAATCAATACAGTGCACTCTAAATTTGATCAACAGATAATTTTTCTAGTCTACAGCGTGACTTCCAGGTTGTTCCAGTCCATCTGTCGACGCATTATTCCAGTTCTTTATCATTTCAACATGTTTCTTTTATTTTTATTTTTTTAAATGTTCATCTTAATTTAATGTTTTATTTTATGCTGGAGTCAATAAATGAATAAATAAAACAGGACAGAAACAAATAATGATATTACTGAAATTCAAAGCAAATGCATTTTTATCAGATAGAAATGCACTTGACACTAAAGCAATGATTCTGAGCTATAATGCCAAAATAAAATTAAGCCTACTTCTAACGGATTCTGTCATCCTTTCCTCACCCTCAAGTGATTGCAAACCTAATGACTTACTTTCTTCTGTGGAACATAAAAGATATTCTGTAGAATGTTAGTAAACCATTTTTGCTTATACCTTTGTTTTCTACTGTATGGACAAAAATGTCTTCGATTTCTCAAATTATCTTCTTTTTTATGTTCTACAGTAGAAAGAAATTAATTCACGTTTGGAATGACATGACATAATTTATAAAAGACACTGATATTTATATTTAATTGGGCTCTTACAGAATTAACATTTTACTTCTATTAAAATTAATTAGAACAAACATCTAAAGAGAGAAATTCTTGCTTATAATTAGTAGTCCTATTAGTAAGATGGTGGTCACAAGAAGTAAAACCATGGTAAATTACTCTGGTGCTGAATTGACCCTGGCCTATGTATGCCTGTTGACATTTTCCAGTTTACTTCTTGAAGTTTACATTAAAGGTAGTGTAAACAGCCACGATAATGTTCTCATATATCACACGACACGGCTATAGCGATAATTCTGTCTCAAATCTGAATAGATAAAGCGACTTTGGCTGTTTATCAGTTTACATTACGGTGCAAACGCAGCACTGTGTGGAAGACTCTGCTTTTGCTCGTGGCTGGCACGAGTTGAAATAGAAATGCTGCTCTTTGTATTAAATGAGTATGTTATAGAGCTCATCGTATAGAACTGTCTGCAGACACATGAAGATGTTGAGTGATAATTTCTGTCTCAGAGTAAAAGTTCATGATGAGAAATACTGAAATCACAGACTCACTAACTGATTTTACAGTGATCAGCTCTCCAGAATTCACTGACAAAGACACACTTGTTCATCTGTTTGATCATGAGATGAAGAGATTTAAATAAAATCATCAAAATGACTTCAGCACAGAATTAAACTCTTAGAAGCTCAGAGTGACCAATGATAAATCAAAAGATGACACTCATACATGAAAATAACTAAAGAAAGACTCACCTCAAACAATATTTCTAGATATTTCTATTTTCTCCTCTGAACCGTTGTGTTGAACAGCAGCTCTAAAATTTATTTTACTTCTGTAAAACAACTGAAACCTGCTTCCTGTTTTTTTTTTTTTTTCAGGAAGAGACATGAGAATCAGAAGAATGACAGTCAGAAATCAAGTCACACACACACACACTAACAACCAAGTACACCTCCCATATATACATAATGAAGGTCTCATCATCAGCAACATCTGGCAACCCGCAAAAATGAAAGCTTTGAAAATGATGAAAATTCATGTAAAAACTAAATAAGGCAACACTTTAGGATAAATTTAAATTATAAATCATTAACAAACATTATGTAATGCCTTTCAGATCCTTAGTGAATACATATATTCACATGGCTAGAAATATGAGATGTTCTTGTTAATGTTTACTAATGAACTTACAAAACATTTTCTAATGATTAACATATGATTATTTCATGTAAACTGAAATACAAATGTCAGTAAACTTTCAGTTCATATGATCCCCTTTTTTGTTGGTCTTTGTTTTGTAGACTTGTTCACATCTTAACAAATAATCTATTAATTATGTGTTCATGTTTTTGCAGAAGCCAATCTAAAGTTGAAACTATTCATCGTTTGTAAATGTTTTTAATGATTACTAATCACTTAGTATCTTTATGGGCATTGGACTTGTGTAACAAGGCTTGTGTAAAGGGAGGCTGGTTAAGTTTAGCTAAATGCTTGCTAAAGACATAACAGATTGTAATTTTAGTGCAAAAAAGTTTTAGTATACTTTAGTATACACTCACATTAGTATACTACTCCTCAGTATTTAATTAAAAGGGATTATTTATTATTTATGATTCCTGTATCATAAATAAACAGGAGAAAACATATATAATAAAAACAAATTGAACGTGTTCCGTTATAATAATCAAATTGACCCCTGTGCACTTTAACCAACTTTTAAACCTACCCACACCACCAAACCTGACCCAAACCTACCCATATCACACCTCAGTAGCAGCAGAAGTGTTGTGCATTAACAGTCAGTTGGCCCAGGTGACCAGACAGCCTGACCTTGACAGTGAGGATGGCTGGGTTACAATCAACCGTCCCATTATTATATAATGTTTGATTTGTTAATGTAAGTTATTATAAAGTGCTACTGTAAAATGTATATAGTTCTTGAGAATTTGTTTGCTTGCCATGATGCCATGAGTCTGCAGGGTTTCCCTTTTCATGTGAACTCATTATTAGTACAAAATAAATAATTGACAAAATTGACCAACTATCTTGCTGCCCATTAATTTGTCCTAGCCAATAAGAAGCTTTCATCAACAGATGCATGCTGCTGTCATATCTAACTACTTAAAATTAAATTTAAAAAGACATACGGAGCACTGCTAGAAGAGGGCATGAATGAGAAGTGTATCTCCAGATGCCAAAATTATAAGTATGGAGTTGTGCCTGCCAGTAACTATTATTGGGCAAGTATAAAATATCATACTTGGAGTGCTATTGATTCCTGGTGTAGTGATATCACATGTTAAATGGCCTAAAAGGATGCTCCACTAAATGCTGTGATTTTCGATTTAAGGAGCACCACCAGTATAATGGCTTTGGGCTTAAATATGAATATTTAGCCTTGGTCATTCAATTTTTGCACATACACATTAAAGAACAATCATGGAAGACTGTTGAATAAATAAGAATTACAATTAAATTAGAGGAAGTGGTAGTCTGACCAATCTGAAGGATTTGTTAGATATTGTAGAGCCTCTTACTGTATTATCAACAAAAGGAAGACAAAAGCGTAATAAAAAAAGAGACAGACAAGAGTAACTAACAACTACTAAATTAATACAATGAATGGACTAAGCGTGTGCTCTTTGCTGCAGAAATTTCCAACTTCCCCAAACTCGCTTCTTGCATAACTTCCTTGTTTCTCCTTAGAACCTAGTTTTGCAACAACATCTTAGTGCACAGCATAACTTATATCACTTCTTTGTCTTGGAGAGAACCTTTCATTCCTTCCCTGAGAAGGCAGAGTTTGCAAGTTGTCACCTTTCAGATCCAGCATTATGATTGGCTGATGCTGTCAGAGATGGGGACAGAATGGCTTCTCTGATATGAAGTCTTCTTGCATAGCTTATGCCGTTTTTTCACCAAAATTACCCGGAACAATTGAACCAGGAACTTTTTTCCACAGGAACTTTTTTCCCCCAGACCTGTTGCTTTCTGTGTTTCCACCGTGGCATAAAGTACCATGAAGATTAGGCAAATAGACTGGTGACGTAGGTCTGCGTGCGTTTCTGAATACAAAGTACGCTGATTTTGGACGTGCATCCTCGGTAGTTCAGACTTTGTGCATTCGACTCGGGAGTGTGATGTCCACGTTCATTTAATCCGGTAATTCTGCAAACAGCAACATACTTGATAACATCAGTCAGCTCGCCTTGACTACTGCAATTTTCCTCACTGTATACTTACAATAAAACGAAAAAGGATATGAAATACCACTGCCTCCTTTGGTTTTTCATTTAAACATAATAATAGCAGCAGAAATGTACTTAGTTCAAGGAAATGTGTATATATACAGCCATTACAATTAAACAAAATATTATATCAATTGCCTCTTTTTATTTTAATTTTAACAAATAGATAAATTGAATACAAATATTACCTGTTAGATTTACCCAAAACAAATTATATTTAATGTTTAACCACTAAAGAGACATCAGAGCCAGCGGCACACATCAGAAGGTCTAGCCGAGGTGAGGCTGCTCTCGGCGGATACATGATCACTGAGCTCCCGCTGATCGCGTGGAGCTCACCATCTCCGAGATCGGCAAAACACATATTTAAATAAGCGCTGTCTTTATGAATAAACCACAGATTTGAGTTTTAAACAACTACATTTTTGCCTGAAATACTTTTAAAATTACATTTCATGACACAATAACAGTAATATTTTGAAAATGATCAGAATAAATGGTGGTTGAGATCACAATGCTGCATGAACTCAACCAATCAGAATGTTTAGTGCCCAAGACCCGTCCCCAAAAGTTCCAGAACGGTCCGTGTACGTTTTGGGTCCATGTATCTTTTGGTCATTTGATTTTCTACTTAAAAAGAAATAAAGAGAAATGAGAAACGGTTTGATTTTCGTTTTTCCGTTTTGTTTAAAAAACGGAAAACGAAAATGTAGCTGGATTTTTCGTATTTTTGTTTATGGGTAAAAAATGAGATTATGCTTTAATATTAGTTTGAATGTGTGGGCGGCGCTGAAACGGCCCTTTCATCCCTTCTGTACTGCACCGACAAGCAGCAACCGCGAACTCAGTTCATCTTCAACAGGAGAGAAGCGGCAGACAGAGGTTATTAATCCTGACGATTCTTTGCTAGTGGTGCTTGCAAGATAAAATAATAATAATAATAATAATAATAATAAATGTATTAATAAAAATTAATAATAAAATAAAAAATATATATATTTTCAGGCTGCTGCATGTTACTGACAAAGCAGACTTGACAACTTTATTCATAAAACGCCATTTGAATTTTACTTTAGCCTGTGATCTACAATGACATGGAATAAAATATACTACTAATTTTTAGCCTACTTATTTTAGTCTAGGCCATTCAGAACAAAAAAAATTAAAAATAAAAAAAGAATGAGAAAAATCCAACCCCATATTTATAATAAAATTTATAATAAAATAAGTTAAGTTTTCCCCATAATTATTCTACTTTAAATTTTTTAATTATAGGCTATAGCCTACTTAGAATTATGAACTGAATTCACCAATTCCGTATATGACAGTATAAATATAGTGATGGTGTGACATCATTACAGATAATGAGTTCAGACGGGAAACACTGCACCTCTCATTGGTTTCATATAAATTACATAGGCCTAAACATAAAATTATTATTATTATTTTTCTATTTAAATGGCTTATTTTAAAAGTTCCAGCTAGACATGGTTCATCTGATCCATGAGCCTGGTTCATTTCTGACGTTTCAGAAAGAAGTTAAATGTAGACCTAGATGGCAGAAAGCACATCCTGTTGAGTTTTGTAAGTTTTTCATGTTATTTAGGGTGTCTTACGACCAAAACTGACTGAGCTGAAGCTCTTTCCTCTTGTTATCGGGATGGAGAGTGTGGATCGGCATTCGCCGATCAGAGAAGTGCAGCAGACTACACTCTACAAGATAAAGCTTTAGTTGCTGTTGTTTGTAATAGCAAATGAAAACATGTTAGGCTACCTGTGAGGTTTTTCTTAAATAGGCATAGAATAAAATTAGTAGGCTAAAAATCAGCATATTTCACGTTGTTGTAGATCATATAGGCCTACAGTAAAATTCAAATGTCATTGAATAAAGTAATTTCTGTTTTGTCAATAAAAAATAATATATATATATATATATATATATATATACAGAAGGGATGAAAGGGGCGTTTCAGCGCCGCCCACACATTCAAACAAATATTAAAGCATAATCTTATTTTTTACCCACAAACAAAAATACGAAAAATCCAGCTAAATTTTCGTTTTCCGGTTCTTAAAACGGAAAAACGAAAATCAAACCATTTCTCATTTCTCTTTATTTCTTTTTAAGTAGAAAAACAAATGACCAAAAGATACACGGACCGTTTTGATAGTTAGTTTTTTCGTTTGAAACACAAAACAAAATAACGAGAAACCACCTGTTTTTCGTTTGTCGTTTCAAACCAAAAACAAAGAAACAGTAAAAAAAAAGAGCCGTTCTCCCATTTTTGGTTCTGAATCCAAAAACGAAAAATGACAAAACCAAAATCAAATAACGGTCCGATTTTGGTTTTTTGAAATTCCTTTTTCCATTTTTTCGTTTGAAGATCTACATTGAAATACAGACAGGTTGGCCACGTGACCCGGAAGTAATAGTAAATATGGCCTATCAAAATAAAAGCCAAGCTTTTAGAACGGTCATAATATGCAGCGCTAACGTTATACCAGAGTAACGTTAGAAGAAGAAAAATCAATTAATAAATAGCCTTATATAAACCTGGACCGGAATAAATATGTTAGCAACAGTAGTTTATTACAGCTATTTAATATCGTGCCTATCCAGACATCACCAGTCACGTTTAATGAGCGCATTGTTTGCCTCAATACATTTGGTAATATAGGTTAACCTAAGAACTTATTGTGTGTGCAGAGTTGTTACTGTTAGCGCTATATTATATAATTAAATTTATATTTAATGTGGTTTCCACCGTAATGGACAGCGAACTGACAGCGATTCAACGTGAATTCCCATGTGACGTCATGCGTAGGCCTAATAACGTTACTAATAATGAGGGAGATTGGGATTCCGCCATCAAAATACCAGTCCCTATCTTGTCTTTGCCATTTGATTGACACCCTCGTAAAATTTGTGTTGGTCCTCAAATATAATTTTAATCCTAATGCATCATATCTATTTTCAAAAAGCCCAAGGACACGCTGTTACCTCGCTCACGTTATACAGTGTTAATAGAAATGTATTGAACAGACTAGTTAACTAATAGTGATAGTAGTTTGTTTATAATACAATCAAAAACGACATATGTGAAGGTTCTCAGTCCTTCATGTAACGTTAATAATCCAACGAAGTTTAAAATCAAGGAGAGTTCAAAACGATTACAGACACCAGTAGGTGTCACACTGTCTGCTTTGTGCGAGCTACTGTCATGGAGATATTGATTTATGTTCTGTAATTAAAACACTTCCCATTTTTTTCATTACAACTGTGCTTTCACAAATCACGTTTCTTAGCACAGCTGCTTAAGGCATTAGCCTACTCAATAAAATGAGCTCTTTCTCCTCACGTTTGATTGTCTGATTTACATGTGCTATTATACTGCCTGAAGTTTTAGGAGTTGACTGTAACACTCACAAATTTAAAAACATGTCTCACATATAGGCCTTCAGTCCAGTGGGGTGTGTGGTTCTAATGTGTATAATAGACAACAAGCAGTATGTCATGCAAGTGAACAATTTATTTTATTAAAATATTTATATTAATTTATTATTTGCATAAAATAACAATGAATACAACAAAAGGAGTTCTGCAAGTGAGAATAATAGAAAATAAAACTGAACAATTTATTAATTGCATAAAATAACATAACAGATGAACATAACCAAACTTAACCATTTAACTTAATTTAAAACCTAAAATAAAAACTAACTAAAACAATCCCCCAACTAATAGTGTCCTTCAAAACATTCACAATCTCCCCCATCCCTGTAATTTCAATTTTTTTTCTTGGAACATCTCGTCCCTGCATTTTGGGCAGTGCGGCGAGGTAGTTGCCCACTGCTCAACACAGACCCGGCATCCAACGAGGCTGCGGCAGCACGGTGCCACAACTGGGTTTTCCATCACATCTGCAAGATTCAGATTCAGAATAAAACAAATATTTCAACAGTTGTCTCAAGCAATTTTCATCCGTCTTATTTCACTTGTTAGTGTTACAGTGTGTTAATAGTTATATATTCCCATTGACTGCGATAATTAAATTTTAATAAGAATTGTAGTCATAGTAATGATATGTCTAAACATTCCCTTGTATCCCCTATATATCTCTGGTGTCATAAGCCTCTTGTTCTATATTGTATTACAGTAACATCCATATTTTTTTTCTGCTGGTTACATCTTCACTGAAGCTACATCACACTTATATTGATACAAATATTAAAATCCAATATGCCATTGTTTTATAGCTGCAGGATTACATTAAACAAAATGTTTTGGCACATTTCCCTGTAATTAAGCAGTACATATTGGTTTTCTTCTGAAACCCTGGGTTCTGTAGTAGAATCTAAAATAAATCTTTGAACAAAGTTTGGCAGTGCAGTGTCTGTTTATAATGTTGAACCCTTTATTTAATGTGACAGGCGACTTTCAATAGGGTAATGCTATGACTTGATTTTACTGCACAATATGACTTGTTTGTAGATAATTTACAACTGACTAACCTCTGCATATAAGGCACTGAACCGTTGACCTGACTGTTGCCACCTGGTCACCAGTCAGAGCCACCGTGCTGACCCCATTCAGCTCTTCGGCTGCCAGCACCAGCTCCTCGACACATCGGACAGTTTGGTCATCAATGCCACTGTGGGGTACAAAAAAAAGTTAGTTTACACAATTCAAGCAAGTCATGCTGAACAGCCACGTTGATTATTTGCGGTTATCTATATTTTTGGTTTTCATGACCTAACCCAACTTAACATAAGGACTTTTTGGTTTCACACTCATCCCTTTTCTGCAGAAATGGTTATAAAACCAGCTCCTTAACCACAATTGCAAAAAACTTGTTTGGTAACACTTTACAATAAGGTTAATTTATTAAACATTAATGTATTAACATGAACTAACAATGAGGAATACACTTGTTACAGTATTTATTAATATTTGTTAATGTTAGTTAATAGAAATAAAGCTGTTCATTTTTTGTTCATGTTAGTTCACAGTGCATTAACTAATGTTAGCAAGATTTTAATAAAGTATTAGTAAATGTTGAAATTAGCATTAACAAAGATGAATAAATGCTGTATAAGTGCAGTTCATTATTAATGAATGTTAACTAATGAACCTTATTGTAAAGTGTTACCACTTGTTTTAAATGTGACCCAAAACCTGCTCAAGCTCATCCTCAAAAAAAAAAAAAAAAAAAAAAAAAAAAAAATCCTAGAACGCAACAAACTTACTAAATAAACCTGCCAGAATAAAAAAAAAAAAAAAAACCACACACAACAGACGGGCCCCCAATTTGTTACAACCCCGGCTCTCAGGCCACAACAAAGGAGGAGGATGCAACTCAGGTTTTCAAAGATTAACAAATTTATTTAAAACTCAAAACAAAAGAATAGTGTGGCAGGCGCAAGCACCGACATTGGTGTCTGGGCAGGAAGGCCTAAATAGGTTGGGCTACTAGCCAGGTGCTCCCAATCTCCTTAATTGCCTGCAGTGAGAAACACAGACAGCACACAGTACAGAGGCCCAACACAAAGAGCTTGGGGCAGTCACACCTTTTAACCAGTTTATTTGTATTCAGCATACTTTAAAATAACTTAATTTTATAATGCCTAATCAAGTTAAAGTCATCTCCATTGCTGGATGGTTTTTGACAATTTGTTGGTCTTTGTGAATTTGCTTATATGTTGAAAAGGGTTTTTTGACTTGAAATTCAAAATATAAATGTACATGTGGAGACTCTCTGGAGTATTTTCTCTGCAGTGCCTTTTGTGTTGAAAGAAGTTAGTCTTGAATGCTGTAATAGATGAAGGCTTCTATAAACAGTATGCTTGTTACCTTGTCCTTCTTCTCTTCCGTCTCATCAAATCATGGTAGGCACTGTCACAGAGGGCAACAATCTTCCGAGCAGTCTGCTTCCAGAACAAGAGTCCTGAAGAGAAGATGTTGGAGATGGAATTACGTTTTCAATTCCATTACTTTTTTTGGTTTTGAACAGACTCCTTGGCAAGTTTAATGTGGTTTAGATGAAAGGCACAACTAACTCCCTATTGACCTTGCCTAATGAAGGAAGTAAGAGAGAGCCCATTGCTGGCAACCAGGAGTGCAACAGGTTGCAAAAGAGTGGGACAATTATCAGCTTATATGAAAACACGTTACAAAGGCTACAAAATTAAAGTGAAATACATTCAATAAACAAGCTAATCAGACAATATTGAAAAAATAAGTGATATCCAAGATATGTGATGTCAATAATAATAATGAACTACTATTAAAGGTGCATTCAGCGATCTCACACGTTTTTTAGGCCAAAACATTTTTGCCACCTACCGCAAACATCTCCTCACTGTCCGCTAGCTGCCTGTCCCCTGAACACACTGTAAACAAAATGCAGTCTCTGCAGACAGCCCTTTCTTTCCTTCAGGGATTCTGCTTGTTAACAGCAGGTGTTCATAATTAATGCTCAATCGCCACTTAATTATCTCATTAACTTCAACACTGCTTCAATGGTATTTTAACTCTGTAGTGTGCACACATATGAATACTGAGAAGTGTTAATTTAACATTTAAGATAAATCTTACCCGTTTCATTTACATATGACTGACATATATGAATCACATTTAGTTTATTAATACAATTACATAAATCTTATCCGTTTCATTTATATATATATATGACTTAAAAATATGAATCACATTCAGATTATTAATTGGTTTATGTTAAAACTATGTCTAAAACTAATCTTTTTTTTGAGTGTGGATTTTAAATGCATGGAAACGCTTCACGGATCTTTCCTGCTGCTTAGCCTCTCAGCGGCTATAGGTTGCAGCTGATAATAATTTCAAACATCAACAAGACGTTATGCCAAACAGTATCGCTTAATGCACCTTTAAGTAGGATTTTTTTTTTTTTTTTTACAATACCATACCTGTTGTGCCAATGCCTTCGATGAGGCGGTTTCCCTGACCATCACACAGGACAATGTCTTCCTCTGAGCCCATGTCATGTTTCACTTTTTCAGATATAGTGGACACATTTGCCTCACGCTCCAAAAAAGTTACATAAAGGGTGCCTCCGTCCGCACGAAGGACTCCACCCTCCCGATTGAAATGCTCCTTTTGACAGATACAAACGGAGATAGATAGAGATACATTTAGAGAGTTGTTTTATCCTTCAGCCTTCCATACCATGCTTTTATGTTTTCCCTCATGGCTTTGCAATAATGCTCTGAGGGTGTATTTGGTTTATGTTGCAACAAACCTCGAAAAGCTTCTTGCGGCTGGTGCAGGCGCTGGTCCTGAACGGACAGCAGAAGCCACAGGCCTGGTCGCAAACAGATTAGGTTGTGCTGGGAGAGATTGGGTTGGCAGTGGCACTGGTGCAGTAGGGCCTTCCTCTCCACAAACCTCATATCTCCCTGATAGTTCGATGTCCCTAATGTACCCTTTTGAGCTGGGTAGCAGGACAATGCCAGTCTCTGAAATTAAATAGATGCTGGTCGGCATCAGCTGCAAATACAAATATGACAATGTAAGTTGATTTTATTTCTCTCTCTTTCTCACTCCCACAGGCAGAGTAAAAAGACTCTTCCAGATTTTATTCTCACTACATCAAAACGTATCTCATTATTTAAAATCATTGTAAATAACAAACTGCTTTCAGCAGGAGAAACAGGGACCATGTCAACCCTTACCGATGGCTCTAAAATAATTTTTCTGTACATTTCAAGTAATGAAAATGACACCCCAAACAGTGAAAATAATAACATCGCCGTTTGGTTAGTGATGTTACGTCTGACACCGACGCTCCGAAGCTTGCTTCAAACTCGAACGGTCCTTGCAATAAACCACTGCTTCGGAGCTTGTATCATTATGTCACTAGTCACGTAAAAATGACTTCTGAAGCAAACACACTGGTTCACTCCTGTAGTGAACCACCTGACTGCTTTGACAGCCCAATCCAGTGTTGACAGGTTTGAAACCTGGCAGCTGTCTTTCTTATAAAAGTGAAGGTAAACAAAAATATAGGAACAATTTACAGAAATTATATTGGATTTAATGGTTTTCATGGGAATTTTATTGGAAAAAGATTTATTAAAATTTATTAAAGATTTATTATTAAATATTAATAATTCTTATTATTAATAATGTTATTTCAATACAATAGGCTATATCTCATTATTTCGACATCATATGTGTGCCGAGTGTGCGTGCAACAAGCAAGATGTGCATTTGTAAATCCGGTGACACGCGTGCATTGATTTTTATTAATAAACTGGTGTTTTCTGTCAGTGTCTGCTGCAAAGGTGAAGTTGACGATCGCCATCTCCGTAGTGAACGCGCATAATAGAGAGAAATGCACATCTTGGATTACATAATCAGAGAGTAGCCTATTTCTTTTCATTTTGAATTCTTTCATTTAAAGACATTTAAAGCTTTCTTTAGATAGGCTATATTTCTCATGTCTGAGTTTCGGATAATTTATGATGATACGCTCCTGTTCACGTGCAATGCCAGTGTCCGCGAAGCCCATTAAGACTCGCAGGAAAGTTGTGGCTATAGAATGTGGTTGGCACGCTATTGAGGTACCCAGGTAGGCTAAAACCTGACGAAACAAAAGTGTGTAGCCTAAATAACAAAAATAGTCCTATTTTTTATTATTATTGGCTTCTGTAGATGGACTATTTTCAAGCTATTGTTATCCAATTGTTTGGCCTTCAAACACCTTTCATAATACACGGGTCGAGCGGGCCAAGTAGCCCAATAATAATAAAAAAAAATCGAGGGTGGATGACAGATAAATCATTATAATTAAATGTGGTGAGTTTAATAAAGAGATGGAACTCTCATCACAGTAAAACGCAATGAACGCGCGTCACACATTTACTTTAGTTTTCAACAACTGTCCTCCTGGTGAAGTAAATGTAATGCAACAAAGCGGACAACCATAAAATGCAAGTAACGCCCCGTTTATTACGTGTTTACCGAGGCAATCAAAGCTGAAACCGTGTTAGTGCTGTGAAACTCAGTTATGTAGGTGAATTAAGCATGATGTGTGTGTGTAATTATTTCTTTAAACAAGGACAGAAGAACAGGCCAGCTTAAAAAAAGTTGGAAATCATCACAAAAATTCTAATCTGAACGTACTCTAGGAACCTTTAAAAGCAATTTAACTCTAGATCTAGTGCTATAAGTACAGGTGTAATACGATAAAAGACGACAAATATAAATTGGTCGTTTTCCTAACAATCCCTTAGCAATAAACATCAGCATGTGTATTTTTCTCCTTTGAAACAAAGAAGTCCAACCCACCAATTCGTACAAGGTACAATGATGAGTGCGTGAAGAGGCACTCGTCACAAAGCGCAAGGCAGCATGGTATACACAATCTAACTTTTTTAGAGAAGATGAACTTGCATGCATATAAATCACATCACCGTAATCTAATACGGAGAGGAAACAACTTTGAATAATTCTTTCTTGCTTCTAAAGGAAAACATTTCTTTAAACGAAAGAAGAAACCCAGTTTTGGTCTAAGCTTTTTCAAGAGATTTTCAATATGTACACTAAAACCTAATTTTTCATCTAGCCATATACCTCTAGTGCACTTTCTGAGAGATTTTTTTTCCCTTATGACTTTGTTTGCATTATTAATTTGTTGGAAATGCACTAATTTTCGACTAATCGGAGTCGGGCTTTAACAAAAGCAAAAACTCTTTGCATAAATGTGATCAATAACTCATGGCAAAATATTTGTAGGCTACATTAAGTTTTCATTTTCGCAGGTGAAAGCAACTCATTATTAATCAAGATTTAACAGTTGAAATGACTATACCAGCCATTTGGATTAGGCCTTACTTGATTTAATGCAGCAAAAAATATTTTACTGTAGCCTACTAACTAAGATCGTTTATTTTATTTTTTTCTCATGCTTTTTCATGGTTGCTTTTATAAACAGAACATTTATTTAACAGTGCCTTTTTAAAAGAGACTAGTAAGGCTAAGTAGGCTAAAAATGACCATTATGTATAATATTTTTGTACTTAACTTTTATTTGTTCCCATGTTCTATTGTTGTGACGGACATTACAACGAACAAATAATGCAATTAATAAAATACAAAAATATAAACTTTATTCTAATAAGTTCTTAAAAACATCTAACATGGCCACTTCTAACGGATTTAAATTGTCTGCTACTTTTTGCCAGCTCTCTCTCCTGGCTTTTGCAGACTTTAAGGTGTTTCCTGGCGTCTTGTATAAAACATTAAAATTCTGAATAAACTATCTTGCTCTGCTGAGGAGAAAAGCTGTGCGCGCTCTTTGGCCACACTGAACAGCCAATAGCAGCGTTGCTGATCAATGTTTCTACTATCGATACATATCCCCTTTTAAACCAGCGCATGAACGCGCAATTATCTCAGATAATCATAACCGGCAGGTGTGTTTGAAGAACCCAATTAGCCAGATCAGGATTAGCACGATGATATGATCTAGGATGTCATTTGATCTCGGATGTTTTAAGCAACGTACGAAGAATGTGCCCCTGTGCTCCAGTAGAGCTTCACGACTAGCAACACCCCTGGGTGGGGGCTTACTATGATATTAGACTGCACAGCCTATATAATAAAAGATGATGAATTTCAAACCTGAACCAAGCATATTTTTATTCAAAGTTCAACAGTCTGTGTTTAGTCTGCCACACAAAACAATAACTTTAACCTAACTTACCACATACATTTTTTTAAATTGTCATGTGTTAAAATTTGTTAGCACTGAAAATATTGCTAAGGCAAAAACAAATTATAAACAACAGGTTTTCGGAAGCCACTGAGGGATGATGTCCTGGGAACACTGAGGCTAAAGCAAGTCACTGATGTCTCTAAAGTAATGTCAACACTGACAATGTCTTCTGGTCAAATCAATCAGGCCTTGGAGTCCAGACTTAAAATCTTCTGGTTGATTGTTGACAGCATTGTCCAACATTACAGTCACATCTGGCCATTGCAGAGCAAATTCCCTCTCTGCAGTTTCCTGGTCCTGTGCACTCTGAAAGGGGTTGGTGCCAAAGTGTGATACTCTTGTCAATGATCCCACCTCTTGCTCATACCAGTCTGCAGCCACTGATGCCTCTGGCAAAAGGTCTGTGGATATGCGTTTTGGGCATCCCTCTCTGGCCAAGTAACTGGGGATTCCCTTTCCTAAAAGTAGTAAAGATAAAAAGTATACATTGCTCAAGCTATACAATACATTTTTCAAATTTTTTTTTTTTAAATAAAATAAATCCCACTTTGTCGAACCACTGTGCATTTTGAGAAGCTGACCCACAATCTTGCTTCATGCGTATAAAGTTAAAACAAGTACAATCAAGCCCAAAAGACCAATTCATACGCATTTTTAAAAAACTGTCGAGGATAAAATACACAACAAAGCTGTGGGATTATTTCCATTGTGGTCCTCTGAGGGAGAACAATCTACGATAGCTTAAGGATGACTGTTGTTATTAGGCAAATTATTCTGTTATTTACTACAACATAACATTAAGGATTTGCATAGTAAAATGTGAATTTGCTTTACCAAAAACACTATGAAAATGTGTTTTAATAAATGTTGCATAAAATTACCTAGGACTTAATGTTATAGTACAAAGCTAAATGATGGTCTCAGAACTCACTTATGATCTGCATCATGCTTCCCCTAATGATTTATTAAACAAGTTTAAAAATATGTTCATCAGAAAACCACTTAAAATAGTATACAAAACGCGTGACATTGTCATCACACATTTTATAACGCATTTTCAAAATTTAGTTCTCAATGAGATGACATGCAATCAGACTCAAATTTTATTGAGACAAACCCCAACACAAACCTGGAATCCTGTGGGCATTCCACGCTTGCACAACACGGTCAATTCCAAGCCGAGCCAACTGGCATGTCAAGGATGACACACAGAATTTGGACATCATGTCCTCCATATCCAACACCTCCTGATCCACTAGTTGGACCAATGCCACTTTTAAAGGGTAGTTCACTCTCTTGTTGATTTCAGGCCAAATTCTTTCAATAGTGTGATTCTGTCAAAGCAAAATATAAAATACTTATTTAGATTCTTTACACAGAGAATACTGTCCAACAAGAGCTGATTTCAACACTACACAATTATCACCAACCTTTAGCTTTACATTACGAATATATACAAGCATAAGGAATTAACTAAAAGGGAGACTGACATTAAAATCATTGAAACTTACAAATTACAATCAGGGTGTGTGCATATTTTGCTCAACTGTACTCACCTTTGTTGATGGTGTTTGCATATATGGTGGCCTCTCTGTGTTGTGGCGGTGGCTGGCCAATTTCTCTTGCATGTAAAGAGTAAGGTAGAACTCCTTCCCATGGTCCACTCTTACCTGGTCCCACATCCCATACTCCATCACGGCACCTCTGCAAGAAAAGATAATATTCCCAATTCTTTGACAGCAGTATGGAGTCTGTTAGTGTCACCTTTAGCTGAAAAATATATAGTATGTCTTATGTTGTCAGGTAGTGGGGAGGTAATCCGAGTGTTGACTGGCTGCTTAAAAGGCAGTATAGCTGCAACAATTATATGATTAGATGACCCCAAACTACTTCGATAATCGATTAAACATTTCAGTCCTTCACTAATTTCTGCATCTTAATTGTAATTGTTTGCTGTTTTTATTACAAATTAGAGTAAACTTTTAACTACTTTAAAAAATAATGCTAACCTCATAATCCAATTAATTATTTGTATAGATAAAATTGCATTCTTGACATTCACAGATAAGGCCTGAAAATTGGCCAATTTGATTTTAAGGTTTTGTGTGTTTAAGCAAACAGTGTTTAAGCAAATCATGAATTGGGATGATTTCCAGAAGCTGGTTCTTATTTTCTTATATCTGGTAAGTTATTTAGCTGTTTTTGGGTACATTTAAAAGGTGGTTAAAATTACCTGTAAATGTCACTGTATATGGTGAGGTTGTTCTTCACAGGCATTGTTGATTTTCCAACAATTTTGCTGGAGAAGCCATCGATCGCCAGCACATGAGTCACACCAAACATAACCATTTTTTCATTCTGGTCTATGTATACTTTGTGACCCACATAGCCAGCATTATATGGAACAGGATTAAGGTTCCTGGCTCCCTTAAAAACATACAAAAAACAGACAGAAAATCAGTACATCATTAGAAAACCGTACTGAAATCAAAGTAAAAAAGCACATTGGTGTAAAGCTTTAGACATAACCTACTATACTGTAGCAAATACATTTAAACCCTCCTGTAACCTACTCTTACAACCAAACAACATAACACCTGAGCAACCACTGTTACTTGATTATCGTACTGATTGAAAACAATACTGCAAGACATTCTACTACCACAATACTCTACACTTACTGCTACTATTCATAGTACCAAGGACTACTACTGCTACAGCTACAGCTGAAGTGAGTACTTGTAATGTTAGTACAATTATCATTACTGATAGAACTATTCAAAAACCCTAACCAATTAAACTGTCACATTTACCTCAATGCCAGGAAATCCCAACCTTAAAAATCCAATAATCAATACATTTAATAAGCCTTTAGTAAATCCGACCTTTATTGACATTAGATCAAACCTACCTGACATCGTGCCCTGTGGTAAGGCATGTGAATGTTGTGCAAGACATCTCCCACACGACCTTCGAATGCATGGACTCCTGCGGCTGCAAGATAGCCTGTCATCATTTTTCTGCCATAGGTAGGACCAGTCTTAAGGTAAAGAAAAGAGAAAAGATGGTTGATTCAATTTCTATTTAGGAGAGACATGTAATACAAACACATACACTGGGGTCATCAAGTGTGAAACCACTAGTCAATGGATCTACTTTTATTTTATTTTGTTGAAGCATATTCCCCGTTCACAACGTGCATGTTTGCCTACTCAAAGACGTCATACAAACAACATTATTAAAAATATAAGTCAAGTAGCTTACCTTCATAGTATTTTTTTTTTGTAAATTCAAGTAAGGCTATACATGTAAAAAAGTATGATATATTTATAATGTAGTATACACAAATCATAGTTTATATTGGACCGGATAGAGCAGGGATGGGCAACTTCGGTCCTGGAGGGCCACTGTCCTACAGAGTTTAGCTTCAACCCTAATCAAACACACCTGAACAAGCTAATCAAGGTGTTCAGGATTACTAGAAAATTACAGGCAGGTGATTTTTTTCATAGCAACATAGTATCAGCCCAGATCTGGCCCAAATCTGGTTCATGTGGATTTCACACGGTCCAGATGTGGGCCGGATCTGGGCTGATACTATGTTGCTGCCTGGGTACTCCTTTCATCATCAGCAAACAAAACTTGAATAATCCATGCACACTTGAAACTTCATAATAGGAGAGGCAGTTAAGCCTACCTGTTTTATGGATTTGAAGACGGCAGCATGCAGTTCGTTGTCCGTCACTCAGGGTCTTCTTAAACCATTGTCTTTGCAAAAACGACGAATATTCGCTACCGATGCTCCTCTTTGCAAGCCGCACTCAAATGTCAGATGGTTACTAATGTCCTCATCAGTACAGTCACTAAGCAACATTTGACCAATTACTTCAAAGTAGGGAGACAGACTGGAGTCCATAGTTACAGGCAAAGTGCAGGCTGCTGCTTTGGCGCTCGTTGGCGCAAAATCAGTAGGCCTATTATAATTCGGTCAAGGTCCCGCCATCTATGCTTCGGAGAAGCTCTGTCGCACCATCTAGAGTATGGGGTCTCTGCGGAACAAAAGTGGGCGTTTTTAAATTTGTGGGTTTTTTTCAAACTGGTGGGTGCATACAGTTCTTGAAGTTGGGTGGGGTGGGGTGGGGTGGGGTGGGTGAGCCAAGTGCCGGTACTCTCTTGCATTGGCAAATCATTACATTTGAAATTTCTACAGTGAAAAACAAAACTTGGAAATATTGCAGGTACAACAACAATTTATTGTTATTTATTAACAACATAAATGTATTTAAACAATTTAACAAGTCGTGCGTGCGTGCAAACGTAACTCCTCCAAGTCTGCAAGTGTCTTACTTCATGTTGATCTACTGTTTTATTATAGGCATATTTGATAATGTATACAAACAGTATTGGTCATGATTTTGGCAGGCAATTATTAAATAATAAAACAGTAGATCAACATGAAAATCACCACAAGACCATAGTGGTAGTCTGTGAGATTTAGAACTAGAATCCGGTGGATTTTGCTAAAAACAATTTGATTTTATTGTTTTTTTTTTTTTTTTTTTTAAGTCTGCCGACACCAAGCGCATAGCTACACCTTGAGCCTACGCAACTTCGTGTCCCAGCATGTACAATCGGCCCGAGCTCGGCTGCCCCGTGGCGTCCGCGGCTTATTCGGCATCAGCGTGTGTTAACCGGGCCGATTGTGGCCCGCAGCTCGCTCTAGCACATGCATTTTTGTTACAGCTGTAAAGCACTGGGCCTCACCATAAAAACCGGCTCCGGATCTGGACCACTTCTGGAAATGACTCGGCTTAGGTTAAATCAAGGATGGTTTTAGTGAGCAATAATAACATTAAAAAATATTTTTAAATTGACGTAAATTCCTGACCGTATCTGATAATGTAGGACATCGACTATATTGTCAAAACAAAATATATGCTGTAAATAATAATTAAATAGTGTTGTTTTGCACAGAGCATTCTTTAATATTTATACCATAGCAAAAAATATTTAGTTGTCATGAAAATCATTCTTTACATGTATGTATTTTAAACATGCATTCGTGCTTAAGCTGACATAGATGCGCAATAGGCTATATTTTTAAGCATAGATGGTGCGACCATGGGCGCGACCGCACTTCTCCGAAGCACAGATTGCGCATAGAGATTGCGTGACAGCGGTAGGCTATTATACTGAGGCAGCTTTGAAAAGCTGTCTATGGAAAATCTACAGAAAAAAAGTTTGGGCCCATGGTGGGTCTATCATTGGATACCGCCTGATGAATTTTGTTTTTCTAGTACCTCATATTCATTCACGTATAATAGTCTTCTTTGAAATGTGTACCTTGAAATGTTTTGTTTCCATTCCAGATTGATTTTAAAGGCTAGTTGTTGTCAGCAATTACTAGGCATATTGGCAATGATAAGCAGAATAGCCTATACTTAACAACTGCCATCATTATTTGATACAAGACCACACTATGAGAACACCTAAAGTTTTGATAATATTTATGGAATATAATTTATGGAATTCTACTTTTACATGCATTTTTCAGATAAAGTTCATGTAAGCATAGTGATGCACAGTTCACTTCTCCATCATCTATTGTGATATCTGTCATTGCACAGTCCAAATGATATATTGAGCTGCAGTCAGAGGGACTGAAAGCAAACAAATGTTGAATGCTTATGCTGATTAAGACACACAGGCTAGGTGTACAGACACATTCTCATTTCTTAATTTTATGCCATTCTAAAACATTTCTATGTTAACATTGAAATATAAAGACAGTGCTGCAAGTCTGATCATAAGTAAGGACATTCAAAGTATGGACAGATGAGGTCACCACCAAGGAGAGCCTTGAGGATTATACATCATGATCACCTGACTGGAAACATCACAAATTGCCATGGGATGTGCACGGCCCAGGACCGGAGGGCTCTGCAGCGGGAGATTAAAACTGCTCAGAAGATCACTGGTACCCAGAGCCAAAAGGATACAAAAGGACAGTACCCAGCCAGCCACAGCCTGTTCATCCTGCTGCCTTCTGGGAAGAGATATAGAAGTTTCTGCTGCCGCACCAACAGACTGCAGAGCAACTTTTCCCCCCAAGCTATCAGACTCTTAAACTATAGTTCATCCTCAGCACTGCTCCACTGATCATAGTTTATTTCTGTTTACCATTTTTATAATTGCTTCTATATTAGCCTGATAATGTCTGCTATGTACCAGAAGGGAGTTGCAAAATCAATTTATACTTTATACTATTATATATATTATATTGTGACAAAATATACCCACCTACATTAAAGAAGAATAAAGTGAATGTTTTGGAAGGGCAGAGTCAAAAGTTATGACCTTAAAATGATTGAAATGTTGTGGAAGGATGAGGAAGCAAGCAGCTCATGTGAGGAAACCCACCAACATCCAAGAGTTGAAGCTGTTCTGTACAGAGGAATGGGCAAAGATTCATCCAAGTCAATAAGCAGGACATATCAAAAGTTACTGGAAACGTTTTGTTGCAGTTATTGCTGATGTAATCAGCGTTGACAGCCTGTTTTTAGTAATGTAATTATGTTTTTGGGTTTTCTTTTGAGGACCTTGTGAAATGTTCTTACCTTAGGGCTTCACAAATGTTCTGCAGCCATTGATTGTACATGCAATGCCCTTGAAAGCATGTATGTGCTATATAAAGTTTCAAGACTTGTATGGATTGTCTTCACTTGCATGACACAATCGGAGTTTTGTATGTTATACAAACTGGAATGTGTATAGAGAAGAAAGCTTCACAACGTATATAGCACACTGGTAAATCATTCTTTTGGCCAGATGGCCTACATTAGGATTAGGACATGTCTGATGTGAGTTTGTTGTCTGAGCTGCTATAAGAAAATGATAGCAGTGTTATAATCAGGTTAAAACAGAAGCAGGTTTAACTCTGGGCTGGGTGAATGATGATGATGATAACTAGGCAAATAAAATCAAAAACAAAATACAATGAACAACAATAAATACATCTGTATCAGTAATCTTGATATAAAACAGTTACCAAAGACACCATACAGTCAGTCATTTAAATACTGCCACTTGCTGGTAGAAAGGGGGAACAGTTATCCATTACGGTGGAAACCACATTAAATATAAATTTAATTATATAATATAGCGCTAACAGTAACAACTCTGCACACACAATAAGTTCTAAGGTTAACCTATATTACCAACTGTATTGAGCCAAACAATGCGCTCATTAAACGTGACTGGTGATGTCTGGATAGGCACGATACTAAATAGCTGTAATAAACTACTGTTGCTAACATATTTATTCCGGTCCAGGTTTATATAAGGCTATTTATTATTTTTTATTTTTTTTTCAGATTCAACAACTTTCAAGGATTTCAAGGACCCGTGGGAACCCTGATTCATAAATTCATGCTGAGGTTAATGTTTTAAATATAACATTTTAAATATAGAAATTAGAGGTGTCACGATATACCAGTATAGACAATAACCATGATATTTCTATGCAACAATGATCGGTATATCGTGTTAATTTAGTGTGTGACGATATACCGGTATTACGATAAACACAATATTTAAAATGAACAGTTCTCCTATAACACCACATGTAAATACTCCAGTGTCAGTAGCTGGTTGAGCTCACAGGTGGCAGCATCATGCCTAAACGCTGACACAAGAAGAAGACGCAGCACTCTCAGCTGCTCCGAGGAGAGTCGTGTTCATCAGAGTAAGTTGCCATTATTTTACTAGTCATATAATGGAAAACATTATATTAACCTGTTAACAGCTGTTTTTGGTGTTCATATATTGAAGTAAAGGGAAATTCTTTTAAGTACCACACTTTAGTAGTCTTGTTTTTGTATTTGCAATCAATATGGCCTGTGCGTAGTCACACTTTATTTCATATTTTCATCCAAAATATCTTTAAATGCAGGATAATCACCTCTATTTTTAAACCTTTACTTAAATATGGCAACATAATATTGTGCTCTACAGTATTATGTATAAATTTCTGACAGAGACTATCAGCCAAACACTGTGTGCATAGTTAATAAGTATGCCGAGATCATCCATAGCAACGAGGTCAACCCCGCCCCCTTACTCTTAGCTTAAGACTTCTATTCCTTTCTAAAAGTTTGTCTAAACAGCTTTGTGAATAGGTTTTAATAGAAAACCATCAGCTAAAAACCTGCTCCTCTTTCCAGCTATTTAAGTCTTAGAGTTAAGATAAAATGTTTTGTGAATACCTGATCATCACCGTTTTGTGTGTTAAACACAATCTGCTAAATTACATTATAAAAACTACATTTTAATGAAAAATAACAGTATTTTTGTCTTAAATGAAAATATATCTAATCATAATCTGTCATAAACTACGTTATTGGATAATTCAGTAGCAAAAGATACTCTACAAAAACCATGGGTGCACAAACATTTAATAAAATATAAACATTTAGTGAAACAACATTATTTAGTGGGCAACAAATAAAGTTAATAAGTGTAGGACTAAGGCCCAATCCCAATTCTATTTTATACCCCTTCCCCTTTGCCTCCGCCTTCCCCTTGTCCCTTGAAACAGAGTGTCAAGGGATAGGGGTGAAAATATTCCCCTAAGAATTGGGACACCACTACTATGCCGTCACACGTCATCATTCGTTGTCTAGCTCCTACAATACACACATATACTGGTGTGCTGGTGTGCATTAGAGCCTTTAATTATCGTTCTGTATTAATGAGCTGCTGTGCTTCCTGACACACATATCGGAAATCACGCAGCTCACACATCCAGGAGAAAATAAACTTGCCAACGCTGCCCAACGACTTATTAAATACAGTTTAAATACTGAATCGCTACATTATATTTTCCAGTGATGAGAGGATACAATTGCTGTTTTGAAGTAAACTCACTCTTAAAAGATAAACGCACACACGCGAATACACGCAACTTCCATTTCTCTTTCCCTCTCTTTCTCTCTCTCTCGAATAGGCAATATTTGAGAAAATGGTTTAGCGATTTCTAATTATTGGGGGGGATTATCCCCCATCAGTGTCTACTGCAGTTATCGCCCTGATCAGACATATGCTGTGGCACTATCATGCAGTCTGTAATGATATGACGTTAGCAAATATTAGCGATTTTTTGCAAACATTTCTTTGAGTAACATGACCGTTAATATGACCTCACAATTGAATGCAACATAAAACAAATTACTTTTCATTAAAATCTTTATAAATGCCCAAAAAGCTTACATTTATGTGTCTTTTTGTTCGCTGTAGCTGCCATGTTGCCGAGATAATTCATACCACTTCGTTTGAAGTGTGGTCCCGAAAAAACTTAGTTTTAAGGGCTATCTGGCCCTTCCCCTTACCCGTACCCCTCCAACCAAAAGAGAATCAAGACACCCCTATCCCTTCACGTGAACGCGCGAAACTGAGGGGTAGGGGAAAGGGGAAGGGCTAAGGGGTAGAATTGGGATTGGGCCTAAATCTGATAAAATGTTATACTTTGCTCTTTTGTAAAATACATTCATGAAAAACAAGTAGCATAAATATACTTAATGTATAAAATGTTACGGAATACCACAGGAGGTTGAGGATAACAGAAAGACATTTTTATTCAGGCACAAGCAGAGGAGCGGGTAGTGCTGGGTAAAGTGATGTGGAGGAAGGCTGTGATGAATGGATCCGTAGTAGAGGGGTAGAGACGTCAAAGGAGGGAGGTGAACCACACACACGCACGGAGATGACTGGGAACTTCTGGAGATCGCTGGAGAGAGGTAAGTAGAGATAGAGTTAGTCCTTAGAGTTAGCATAAAGGTAAGACCTTGTTGCGAACGAGACCGGACGCTGACTGAGTGCGTGTGTGTGGTATTTGTAGTGCAGAGGTGATTGGATGTCGATGAGGGTCAGGTGGAAGTGCTTAGTACTCAGGTGAGGGCGTGCACTGTGATTGAATGTAGGTGGAACCTGGCGTGTCTGTAACAAAATATATATACTATAAAATTAAAAGAAATTTCTTTTAAAAGTAAAAGCACAGTAATGAAGGCAGGAACATGTGATAGATGGGACAGAACACAAAAGACTTATAATAACCTTAGAGTATTATAATATGAAAGGGCATGGCTCCTATAGTTCAATGAGCAATAGTTAACATTTCACTATTTCACAATCTGTGCAAAATTGAACAAAACTGACATTTTGGGCTCATTACAACAACATTGTCTGTAAATAATCTATTTAGCATAGAATAATCTTATAAATCATAGTTTCACATGTAAAATAAAAAAAAATGTCGCACAAATACAGAATGTCCCACATTACTGAAAGATACTCAAAATTAATCTCCAGAAAATGTAAACAATTTTTTAAAGAGTCTCTTTCCCCGAATATTAAACAAAAATATAGCAGTTACCTTTAGCAACCTTCAAGAAAATCTTTGCTAATAGGCGCATAAAGGCACATAGCAATTACTCAACATATGCCATTTGACAATGTTAAATAAGGGGCTCTAAAGTATACAATCACAACTATAAAGAAGATTTACACAAAACAATACCTTTCAAAAAATAAATTCAGAACAATTTACAAATTTGTCAAAAAACTCTAAAGAACACCTCTTTCAGATGCTCTTTTTCTCAACATTGCACAGTAATCAAGAGGAAATTTGCAGTAAATCGTAAAGTAGTACATATTCAGTAACAGTTTCATTCTTGTAATGGAAAAAAAGAACAACAGCAATAACACCCTTATAATTAGACTGCCTGTTATATTGTACAATTACAATATGACTGATTAATACAATATTGTAATAAAGAAATTCACTGCTTTTTTTCAGCTAAAACATTATAGTTGTCTCAAATAACTACCACCCAAATGCTTAAATTACAAAATGTACTAAACTCCTCATATACGCTTTCTTACTCTTTCCCTTCACACCCTTTTGAAAACCTTTCCGACACTCTTCAGCCACATCTCCAAGCACTACTTCTCTTCTTTCCTGCATCAGCTGTCCAACAGAGCCACCTTCTTGCTTTTCTACACATCCTTCATCCTTCTCTTCTGCATCCAAATTAGCTGACTCTTCTGTTTGAACTTCCACAAAAACTTCTTGCAGCATCAAGAAACTTTACGTGGAGTCTCAATCTCAAAACGAGAAGATCAGGATCCGGAGTGCTGCCACTTGGCACATTCAGAAGAGGCAGAAAGTCATACAGAACAAAACATTGTTCATTCTGCCACTGCTGTTTTCAATGGTCACAATACCTCGCAATAGAGACAACTCTGGATGAATGGCAAAATGTGTCACATTGCTGACATCTGGTATGTGACGTTGCCAGATTCACTGAAGATAAAGGATGCTGCCTTGGGCACAAATAGTCTACCTTCACCTTTGATATGACAATTTCACCTTCCTTTCGGTCAATTTTCCATTATTTGTGTCACAGTGCATGAAACATCTGGGACAATTGTAAGTCTTGACTGTGCTGTTGTAGACAAACATGTACATCCACCAAGTTTCCAAATAGATGTATTAGGTTGCAAGTTGGCAAGTGGTATAGACTGACTATCACCACCCAAGAATGTCAATGAGAAGCTGCTTGTCTGGTCTGCAACATCATACGATCGCCTGGCCATTCTTTGGTGGCTTCGGGCCATGCCTGGTCTAGCTTCAGACAACTGCAAAACCTTTATGGTAACATTCACCTATAAAAAAAAAAAAAAAAAAAAAAAAAACCTACATAAAATCAATTTACAGATCATCAACAACATGGTCTTACTCGGTCATAAAATACTCATACATCCAACAATAAATGAGCTAAAACGGCTGTAATGCAAGTAAATGATACATACAACACACACACTATTCTGTATGCCTACCTAACAAAATAGGCGCTCTACAAATTCATTTTCATAGATAATGCATGTCCATGCAAACCAGTTAAAATGATAACACCATCCAAACCTGCCACATGACAAATGTGACCCTGCAGCACAAAACCAGTCAAAAGTAACGTAGCTACATTTGTAGCAATAACCAATAATAGATGTATGTGTCAACATTTCTCACCTCCCGGAAATCATAAGAAAATTTTAAGTTGTATGAAGATATTTTGTACATATTCTACCATAAATTTATTGATGCTTAATGTTTTATTACTAATATGCATTGATAACCATTAAACAATGTATTAATCTCAATTTCAGAAAATAGACCATTGTATGACGGTTTTGGAATTCCAATAATGACAAATATAAATGTATAACTACTTTACTGTGCCTTAGCACACCTACGAGTATACTTGACAACACAACATTTAACAACCCTTTAAACTCTCCCTGAAGCAACATGCTATCATTTGTGCAATTAGACATAATCAGATTCAACATTTCTTCAAAAAACAATCCTTCGCTCATTTAATTCAAAAAACAATACTTCGCTCATTTAATTCTCATGTACACAATTTATGTATACATGCCATCATATGAAACAACTTACCATTTGATATTCACGGGCTTCTTGGAAAATATGCTGCACTGTCACATCGTTCACAACATCCTGAGGACTCGTCAAATACAAAGTTAAGCTGACGCACACATGGATGCAAGAATGCTGTGCTCACAATTACATCAACTTCAACACTTCTCCGAAGTTAGGGTCTTACAGGTGTTCTAAAATTACAACAAAACATCATTTACATTAGTTTTTACACAGACATTCCATCATAACAAAACAATTACTCTTTTCAACACTGTCAAATACCTGTATTTCTCCGCACTCCGAAACACATTGTGTTTAAAGATCGAACACCACTACACGACTGTTTCTTTCCGCCTCCTGTATTAAGGCTGTAAAATATTTGTGATGATCAGCCCCTTCCAAATTTCAGATACATCATGAAGATATCCTTCAATTTCAACCTTTCCCCTCTTCATGATTTTCACAACAGCAATACTCCTGAACAAAAAAGAAAAAAAAAAAAAACACACAACACCTCAAACAATACAACGACATACAGTAGGTAGACATCCAAAATGGGTATTACTGCCGCCGCCAAGTACACCCGGCTGCTGCCTGCAGACGAGGCTGGGCTGCACCTGGGGCGGAGTTGCACGTGCAGCCCCGCCCCATACCTACTCTGATTGGTTAGATCGTCTTTCATAGACATGCATGATAGGAAATGTGTGCTTAGTTGGTGTAGGACAGAGTATGTGGAGTGCTAAAAACACTGAGATGTTTTACAAAGCCTTCATCATGATGCAGTCGTTTATTGTTAACTTGACGGCACTATGTCTGATTTGTTGAATCACATGATGTTATTATGGACCAGTCAAATTCACAAATGAATCATTGGGACATTCTAAAACAATTAATGTGAAAGTACATGGCCTTATGCATTAAAACAGTGTTTAAAAAAAAAAAAAAAAAAAAAAAAAAAAAAAAAAAAGACCACACTCAGTAAACAAATTATTAAAGCATTCTATTCACAGACAAGCAGATATGAGCCCAGAATAACAAAAAGTTTAATTTCCTCCCATAACCTGCTTGTCTGTACATAGAATGTGTTATTGAAAATGTTAACTGAGTTTGGTCTTTTTAAAATGTTTTAATGCATTAAGCCACGTTAAGCGTAGATGTCCCAAATCATTCCTGCTGATTGAAAAGAATCTGTTCAGTAATGGTCACAAAATGGGTCTCGGAGAAAATACCAATTTAATATAAATAGATGATACTTTATAAAGTTTCTCAATATTTGACAGTGGCTGTGAGACAACTGCACTAAAATAAGAGCACGATGATCATGAAATTGTGTCCGTTACTAAAGCAACAGATTACAGGCATGTCCTTTCAGAATTATCACTGGCTGGTAGAAATAAAAGTTTCTCGATTTCTTCACTTTAAAAGGTATGTGCATCAGGTATGTGTGAGGATATTACAGCTGGTGTGACATCATCTGGTCACATGACCAGGAAATTATATAGATTTGTATATTTGGAGGAAAAAGTAAAAATATCACGCTTACGCTGGTCATTCCTATATTGATTTTGTGCCAAAAGGTCTAAATTATTTGTGAAATATGCTAGTTGTAAACGTGTTCGAGAATTAAAAAAAAAAAAAAAAAAAAAAAGCCACACATTGAACTCGAGTGCATGACATAGTTACTGTTGAATTTATTTTATATTGATTTTGTGCCAAAAAACAACTAACTTACCATTTTACTTACCTTCTGTCACACTACGCTGCCCAGAAGGAACATGGAGCCAAAGATAAGCAAAATATGACTTCATTAATCCAACACAGGAGTATATCCAACATGGAACACAGGAGGAAGACACACATACTGAGTTGTTGACACAATAAACACTAGGACTTTTATACAAAAGATCATCGGGGAAATACAGGTGAGAGGAATGACTAAGGCTGCATTCCCATGTGGAAAAGTTTTGTTAAAACCCCCCGTGATTCTTATATGTTCCAAATGAATATTGTAAGGGACAAATATGCTGCAAAAACCACATATACAAAATGCATAATATTAATGTACTTTCAATCATATATGTTATATATGTCCTACATCTGACTAAAGCCTCATAAGTTTTCATGATGTAAAAACATACGGAAAGAACGCTAATTTAATATGAATGTCCACCACATCGCTTGAGACGTGTATAAAACATAGTGCAGTTTACCAATCAGTATAAAGTTGCACTTCACTCATCCCCTTGGTCTTATCTTGTACTAAGTGGAGCCCATGCCTATAGTCAATCATTGTCATATACTGTATACTGATTTTCAGCCTTAGATAAAACACAACATTTAAACTAGTCAGACAAGCACACATTCTAATTACAAAACTATTTATTAGTGTATTCTACAAGATACAGTTGCATATTTCACATTTCAAAATAGTTTTCCTTTCAAATCCTACATCACCAGATTTCATTTTCATTTATGACAATGTTTATCACAACTTAATTACAGTACTAAGTTTACTATATACAAAAGTTCTGTTTAACATAAAACTTTCCAAAATGTCAAAGTGATTATTACGCATATGGCCACCAACAGTTTGTCACATTTACAAAAATGACTTTGTCAAATATATTCCAGACAATTTTTAACCCCTCAATTGTTAACATTTTAGATTACTGTTCTACAAACATATTTGACTCAAGTGAAGTGAAGTGAAGTGACATTCAGCCAAGTATGGTGACCCATACTCAGAATTTGTGCTCTGCATTTAACCCATCCGAAATGCACACACACAGAGCAGTGAACACACACACTGTGAGCACACACCCGGAGCAGTGGGCAGCCATTTATGCTGCGGCGCCCGGGGAGCAGTTGGGGGTTCGATGCCTTGCTCAAGGGCACCTAAGTCGTGGTATTTAAGGTGGAGAGAGAACTGTTCATGCACTACCCCCACCCACAATTCCGTCCGGCCCGAGACTAGAACCCACAAGCCTTCGATTGGGAGTCCAACCCTCTAACCATTAGGCCACGACTTCCCAGCCAAAACTTCAACTTCATTCATTTACAATAATATGTTTTGATTTGTTCACAAACAACAGGACCAGACTGTTCACAATTAATGTAAACGCATGGTCTCACAATGTCATTGCTGTCAACTGCTCTTTCAAATCCTGTAGGAAAATGTACAGTCTTCATAAAGGTCAATGATATTTTAAGAGTACATCCTCGAACCAGCTTCTGCACTGTACAATTTCCTAATTTACCAACTGCATATAGGTGATGTTGGTCATCACTGACACAGAGAAAGTATGAAACCTTGAAAATGCTGCCATCTTTCAGCATCACAACAGAGTTGTTCATTTTCTTTGTCTTGGTGTATGTTTGGCTGTGAATAACCTCTCCATTGACAACTATTCTGTTATAGTACATGCCAGTAGAGGTCCCGGGTACATCTCGCAATGCATGCAATGCATTCACATCATTTTCAGACACTGGCCTAATCTTTGGCACTCCAAGTGCAGTCACCCTGTCATATCTAGCATAGTTCCTTACATGATGTTTACTGGAGGTCATTTCTGTGTAGAATGATTTCATTTCAGGTGAGACATCATTAGATGAACAGGCCTTAGCTATGCGTGGCAATGCACGAGACCAAACTACCCTTTTGCAAAGCTGCTGAGGCACTGCATTACTGCTTTTTACTTGCTTGAGCAAGTAGCCATTATAGTTCTCAAACATGAAAGCAGACTGGGCCCAGATAGGACCCAAATTCTCAACACTCTTAGTCAAATGCAGGAGTGAATGCACATTGTAGGTCATCTGATTTTTGCCGTACAAAGACTGAACTCATTCAACATAAAGCTCAACAGCCTGATGAGCATGGTCAATATTCTCTTGGCTAATGTCTGAACCTAGCAAAATGCTCACATCCTCCACAAGTAAAGCCCAGTGGCAAAGATACTTGTTTGGAAGTATCCCCTTCAGGACTGGCAAACTGTAATATAAAAGCCAATTCTGCCATTCGTGAGCTTTCCAAAACCTTCACTCAGCAATAGACCGTGGGATTCTGGAAAAAATGCTTGGAGGCTTGATTGATAAAAGATTTCCATCCACTCTTGCAGTGTTCAAACCAATATACCATGGTTGACTGTAGCTTTTGGAATCAAACCATGAAGTGGCTATTTGCAGACAAACCCCCAGTAACACACAAAGCATGTAATCAGGGACCATGCCATTGATCAGGTCAAAATGGGGCAAGTCCACAATTGGAGATGGCCCTTTTATACCCAAAATGCTCTGCTCATTTTTTTTTTTGGCAATTTCACCTATTTGCACAGTTGTGTTGTGATCTCTAAGTCCTGGCATCTCCTCCAAACCATGATACACTCACACAGTCCCATTGCCTTTTCTCATTTGAACACATGGATGAAGACAGTGCCCACACCCATACTCTCCATTAAACTGTTTGAAATTTTGCAGTAAAGGCTGTGCTACAGCATCACATATAGCACATAATGCATAGACCTTTGCAGTTTTGATTGAGTGATCTACTGGATCCTGCCACTGAAGTCCCGTTTGTCCAAGACTTTTGCATTCCTCCACAAAAGGTTTGAGGAAGCTACTCATCAGTGGTTTAGATGACCCAAACCACAAGGCACATAGTATGACATTTTTATCTCTTTCCTCTCTGGGTATTTCATTAACAGAGCATAGTAAGGGCCAGATGCTGAATTTAGATGACTGGAACACAGGCACTCCATCACAATTAAATGACAGGGAAAAGAAAGAATCGCTAATTGATTTCAGATATTTGTACAGCTTCCCATCAGAAATATCCGTTATTCTATCTCTGTTTTGGTCATTGTAAATGTTTATAAAATGTTCATTCTCTAAAAGAAATTTAAGTTGATCCCTCAGAGGTATGCAAATAAAAAAGTGGCCCAACTCTAAACTTTGTCTCACAGTTTGTGTTGATGAGCAAATCTGACATTTTAATTCACTGTCCTTAGACACTGAAAGGCCAATTGTAAGTGCTGCAAACATCACAATAATGATGGTATTCCGATTTGTCTACAAAATCTTTAAACGCCTTCTCTAGCATGTACTTGCTTCGTGGGATGCTTGCACCATCCCCACTGCATAACCTTAACAGCTTCAGTAGGTCCTCCATTAAAGCCCCTGTTACATTATGCTTCAAGGAAAATGCAAGGATGTTCAGCCAACTGGTATCTGTGACATGGACATTTGAGAAACCTGAAGAGGCATGGTTGGTATTCTGTAACAAATGGGAAAGAATCAAAATAGGAGTCATCAAAATCAAAGTGTGTACCAAAAGAAACAAACAAATTTAAATGCTGATATTCTTATTTTTAAACTCATCAACACTGCATTATGCTATGCACTGAATTAAGCATCTCATCTCAAATTCAGTTGTCTCTACACATTAAGGGACAATGTACGTAAAGCACAATGTAAACCTAAATTACACACAACATTCCTGATTTACATACAGTATGGTTTGATATAAGTTTCTTATTTACCTGCACTTCTTATGAATTCCCCTATTCTGCAGTCTCTGGTAAATGTGACATCAGGCTGTCATCATAAAAAGAACAAGACTTTTTAATATATATAATTTTAACTATTAATATCAAATATAGCAATCGAAACATATAGAAACTAAAGTAGAAATAGGTCATGTTTGCCTGTATTTCTTTGGATGTAGGCTGCCCTGTCCTCAGTGATGGATTTACCTGGATGAGGGGACAAAATTAACTAATAAATGTGAATATGAAAGAGAATGTAATTTAAGAAATATAGATTCAAGTATTAACTGCTGGATATTTTTTAAGGGAAGAAATCTCACATAAGTGTTCTGTGATTGTGACTGTTCTTTCCTTTTGGGGAGGTGTGACATATTCTAAAAGAAAGCAATACATCAATTTATAAAATTCAAAAGAATAGCCTTTGGCAATCTTCAGTATCCAAATGTCTACTGACAGCTGTATGACAAACAAATCTTTTCACCTGTTTTTCGATGGATGGCGACTATCTTGTGGTCTCTGGTTGTAAAAGTATATTGCCCTAAAAGAGGCGACAACATTATTCAATTATATGAATGAAACAAAAACAGGCCTATAGCAATAGATTAATACCATTTACTCCAATGTCTACCTGGAGGCCTGTATCTGTGGGGGTGGATTCTTCAGTCCCCTTTGGTGAGTGCGAAACATCATTCTAAGACAGGGAAAAAGTAAATATACAAAAGAGAAAGAAAACAGAACAGTCCATTTAAAGATGTATAAAGATGAGAAACCATTCAATTTAATTGGGCACTATAAAACTTTTAGCACATTAATTAACAATACCCCCACAAATCCTTTGTAAAATGTCTGATTTATTTTCTTACTTAGGACTTACATCATTAGTGTCACTCCAGAAAGTTTCCCCTTCCAAGTCATGTAGATATTTTTCGATTTTCCTATACAATTTCAGACACAACATTATGACAGACACAGCTTCACAACTCTAGACTTCTTTAACATTAGTCTAGATCATTGGCTCAGCCAGGGTCAGAAATCAGCTTTTCCATTATGAGGTAATGTTTCCAGGGCTATTATTACATTTGTAAGGGCAAATTTGATAATAACCTTATTAATTGCATCCATGTTGTAATGTAATTAATGTAAAATACTTAAATTTAACAGTTATTTAAATCAATCAGAATACTTAAAACTGTTACTAATATAAACAACTTTTATATAATTTGTACATAAGTAAAAAAAAAAAATCTAAGAAGTAATAGGGTTGAAAAAAAACAACAACAGCGCGTAAAAGCTATCTGATGAGAAGATATAAATATAATTTCTCGAATTTGCCATTTTCATTAATTTTCGCATTTAATCTTAATCGCGACACCCATAATACATTTAAATAAAATGTATGTCGATTTTGTGGGCTTTTTACATTTATTTATTATAATTATTATTATTTGTGCAACTTATAATTTCCAACCCGGTTCTCAACCTTATCTACATATATTTTATATTTATTTTATTTTATACACTTTACCTTTTTTTCCACCTGGTCCGTGTACGATGAGGAATCTTTCTTTCTTCTTCTTGGCAGCTGTGAAAGCAATACGCTTTTCGTTTCGGCATTTGTTCCGCATGTGTTCTGTATCATTTAAAAGTAGTCTATTTTTTGAACACCTACCAACAGGCAACTCTATGTAAAAAGAGACTATAAAATACACTGATTGGTTGATGTTTGATTTGCTTCGCGGGATCCAATGAAAAGTCTCATTTAGACAAGCGCCCAGAAAGCGGTAAAACGGTACCTTGCGTGACTTGCGTCAACAGCTCCGAAATTACAGTTAGATTGCCTAGACATTGATTTCTGCAGTAACGTAACCAGGATCCTAAGGTAGGAATAATTTTCACTTGTTGTATTGATTACTCAGGTAGAAGTGCTGATTCAGGTTTGTGTTTTTAGCAATTTATTAGCAAAATATTTTTATTTTTTCGAATTTGGTAATGCTAACCTATCAGAAAACAGTTGCTAGAGTTAGTTTGCTTTCAGCGAGTAACTGGAGCATTATTCCGAAATTCTCTGCAACAACTTTGACATAGACCTTGCTTCCTGTATTTAGCTAATGTTAGCTGGATTAATTTATTTTTAGTTTATGTTGTATTGGTATTATACCGATAACATTAACTTACGTTACTTTTATTTCAAAAATATTATCTCCCACATGCTCTGCAGCTAACTTGCATGCAGTTGACACATCAAGTTGACAGTTTTATGTCTGACTGAATAATGAAACAGTCTTAAATGCATTAATCTAATTTGACTACAAGCAACTCTCTTTTAATTTCCAATGTGTGATGAGAAAGTTAGCAGTGGTCCAGTGGGTCAGTGGGGAGGATGCTGGGATGTATAGCGAGGTAAAAACCGATGCCATACGTAAATATGATGACACCAAGATGGATGATGATGGATACCCATGGATACCCCATACTATTCAGCTGCTGTGGAGTGGCAGAAAGGGAAAAAGCCAAAACATGGCTGGCCAGTGTACATGGCCTCTGTCAAGTTTGTGAGCAGTAAGTAGACCTATCTAATGGGTTATATTTTTATTTAATTTTTTATTTTTTTCTACAGTGTCAGGTCCAATTAATAATGTGAAACTGTTGTGATGTGTAAATAAAATTGTTATGGCAGTTTTTTAACTACCACTGACAATAATATGCGCAGGAATAATTTCATGCAGTAAATGTAAAATATTGTTTTCTGTACTGTGAAGTCCCTTAATCTGATCTCTCCTCCCACTTTGAACATTTTTCAGACAATCGATTTAATAAAATTAAGGAATTTCTGGGGTTGGAGTCTGATGAAAGTAACAAAGCACTGCCTAAGAAAAGGGCCTCAGTCCCACCATCAAGATATACAGATTCAGATGAAACTGATGTTGAGAATACACCGGTAAGACTGTTTGTGTCACTGAATTAATTTTAAGCATATAATCACACACCATATACTTAAGGACTGAACTGAAATGTTTGCAGACTTAAAAAAGGTCTCTGGTATTTTTAAAACTAGGTCCTATTGTTAGAACAGTAAAACCATCAGTGACAAACAGGCTATGCAAAGGAAGTGTACAAGGCAAGACAACAAAGTAATCTACTTGTTTTTGAACCTGACTATATCCAAAATGTGAATGGCATTAAAATCTTCTTTGAGATCTGCCTCATTCCCCTTCTGATTCTCTTACTTAGTATCCTATACTGTACAATAATTTTATTTCTATCTGTTTACATTTATTGAGGTACAGTAGTAAGACAAATATCTAAGAAGATGAATATGTATCATCTCCTTATCTGCTCCATTGTCATACACTTTTAATAACATTTTTGGCCTAGTAGTTTTAAAAGTAAGCATTACTTTCATGATGCCATCTTTTTTCAATTCAATTCAATTCAAGTTTATTTGTGTAGCGCTTTTTACAATACAAATTGTTACAAAGCAACTTTACAGAAAATTATGTTTCTACAATATTTAGTAGTAGCTAGTAATTTGTTCACGTTTGACAGGATTTTAGAAAAAATAGAAAATAATAATAAAAATACAAGACGTAGTCAGCTAGACGATGAACTATCAATATTAGTAATTAATAGTTATTATATGATGCAGTCACACATTTAGCAATAATTGTTAGTTCTGTTTGTTGATTCAGGGTTAGCATCATCTGGGGTCCTCTGAGGGGTCAGCATAATCTCTTCTCAGGTGTTCTGGATCCAGACTGGAGCTTGTGTAAATCCTAGTTACCACGGGATGTAAATCCCGTGGCAAAACATAGAAACAAAATAGAGACATCATTAGCATAGCTGCTGTTCCAACAAAGTAAAATTAGTTTAACTCAAGCTAATGAATAAAAATGCACATTTGATCAGATGCAACTACACTCACAATTTAAGAGATACATTATTCGTATGCTTGGCGAAAGAGATGTGTTTTTAATATAGATTTAAACAGAGAGAGTGTGTCTGAACCCCGAACATTATCAGGAAGGCTATTCCAGAGTTTGGGAGCCAAATGTGAAAAAGCTCTACCTCCTTTAGTGGACTTTGCTATTCTAGGAACTACCAAAAGTCCAGCGTTTTGTGATCTTAGGGTGCGTGATGGGTTGTAGCGTGGTAGAAGGCTAGTTAGGTACGCAGGAGCTAAACCATTTTGGGCCTTATAGGTAAGTAATGATAATTTGTAACTGATACGGAACTTAATAGGTAGCCAGTGCAGAGACTGTAAAATTGGGGTAATATGATCATATTTTTTGACCTCGTAAGGACTCTAGCTTCTGCATTTTGGACTACCTGTAGCTTGTTTATTGACGAAGCAGGACAACCACCTAGAAGTGCATTACAATAGTCCAGTCTAGAGGTCATAAATGCATGAACTAGCTTTTCTGCATCAGAAACAGATAACATGTTTCGTAGCTTGGCAATGTTTCTAAGATGGAAGAATGCAGTTTTTGTAACATTGGAAATATGATTTTCAAAAGACAAATTGCTGTCTAATATAACTCCCAGATTTCTGACTGTAGAGGAAGTAACAGTACATCCGTCTAGTTGCAGATTGTAATCTACAAGATTCTGTGTAGTGTTTTTTGGTCCAATAATTAATATCTCTGTCTTATCCGAATTTAATTGGAGAAAATTATTTGTCATCCAATCTTTTACATTTTTAACACACTCTGTTAGCTTAGATAATTGGGAAGTTTCATCTGGTCTCGTTGAGATATATAGCTGAGTATCATCAGCATAACAGTGGAAGCTAATTCCGTATTTTCTAATAATATTACCAAGGGGCAACATATATATTGAAAATAGAAGGGGACCTAGGACGGATCCTTGTGGCACTCCATATTTTACTGATGATAAATGAGATGACACCCCATTTAAGTAAACAAAATGGTAGCGATCGGACAGGTAGGATCTAAACCATCTTAGAGCCTGCCCTTGAATACCTTGTAGTTTTGTAATCGATCTATGAGTATGTCATGATCTATGGTGTCGAACGCAGCACTAAGATCAAGTAAGACTAGAAATGAGATGCAGCCTTGATCTGACGCAAGGAGCAGGTCATTTGTAATTTTAACAAGTGCAGTTTCTGTGCTATGGTGGGGCCTAAAACCTGACTGAAATTCTTCATACAGATCATTTTTATGCAGGAAGGTGCTCAATTGAGCAGACACCACTTTTTCTAAAATTTTAGACATAAATGGAAGATTTGAAATAGGCCTATAATTTGCCAGTACACTAGGATCTAGTTTTGGTTTCTTAATATGAGGCTTGATAACCGCCAGCTTGAATGGTTTTGGGACGTGACCTAAAGATAACAACGAGTTAATGATATTGAGAAGCGGTTCTTCGGCTACAGGTAACAGCTCTTTCAGTAATTTACTGGGTACAGGATCTAATAAACATGTTGTTGGTTTAGATACAGTGATAAGTTTATTTAGCTCTTCCTGTCCTATATTTGTATAGCACTGCAGTTTATCTTTGGGTGCGATGGATGAAACTGAAGTGTTAGACGCTGTAGAATCTACATTCGCTATTGTATTTCTAATGTTATCTATTTTATCAGTGAAGAAATTCATAAAGTCATTACTATTTAACGTTGGTGGCATATTTGAATCAGGTGGCGTCTGGTAATTTGTTAACTTAGCCACTGTGCTAAATAAAAACCTTGGATTGTTTTGGTTATTTTCAATGAGTTTGTGTATATGCTCTGCCCTAGCAGTTTTTAGAGCCTGTCTATAGCTGGACATACTGTTTTTCCATGCAATTCTAAAAACTTCTAAGTTAGTTTTTCTCCATTTGCGTTCAAGACTACGAGTTTCTTTCTTGAGAGAGTGAGTATTACTGTTATACCATGGCACAGTATGTTTTTTTCCAACCTTTTTCAATTTGATGGGGGCAACAGCTTCTAATGTATTAGAGAAAATAGTGCCCATGTTGTCAGTCATTTCATCTAATTCATGTGGATTTTGGGTACAAATAGCAGTTGAGATAGATCAGGCAGGTTATTTGCGAATCTTTCTTTGGTGACTGGAACAATAGTTCTGCCCAGAGGGTAACGCTGAGACATACAATTAATATCAGTTATACGCAGCATGCACGATACAAGGAAATGGTCTGTAATATCATCACTTTGAGGTACAATATCTATAAGATCGATTCCATGCGATATAATTAGATCTAGTGTATGATTAAAACGATGAGTTGGCCCGGTGACATTTTGCTTGTGTAACAGGTACAGAAAGTGTTTTGTTAAAACATATGTATTGATTGTTATAATTCTCACAAAATTGTTTTTCACATGCACCTGATATGATTGCCTAAGTGTGTTGAGTACGTTTCCCCTTTATTGCTGTGATGTCATCATGAGCCTACACAATTTCCTGTTGTGTCCCCTCCTCTTCCTCTTGGCATTGTAATTGCATGGAAGAGGTGGGTTATTTTTGGCTCCTGCTAATCCTTAATAATCTTTATTTTAATTGTTGCTTTTATTTTTATATATTCATTGCAAATTATGTGTATTATGTTATTTTACTTACCTGTGTGGTTATTTTTGTCATTTTGCCCAATTTAAGTTATATTTGTGTCTTTGGCCTAATATGTGGAGATGAAAAGCACATGGTAATTAAATCTACGTCACATTTGTTTTATAGAGCAAGATAAGGGTGATTGTACTCAGAGGCTGTTTTTATTTGTTTTACATCAGGTATGTTTTCTCTGTATTCTCCTTCCTCTTGGCATTGTAATTGCATGGAAGAGAGCAAGATAAGGGTGATTGTACTCAGAGACTGTTTTACATCAGATCTCAGAGTAAAACCCAGCGAAACCGCCGCCTGTTGTCCCGTGTCTGTTTTCACAACGCAGAGAAAGGTGATTTCATAACTGGTGTCGCGAGCCACCGGTTACACGTGGTGCTGTGACCCTTCGGATTTCGCATGATCGGCTGATTACCGACCGCCGGAGTTGCTGCTTCAACAGACTACGGTGTGCCATGAAAGATCGCTGGATGTGAGAGTGTTTCGCCGTTCGCGGAGGCCGCAGCTCAGTTCATCTCGTCCGATCCCGTCATCAGGGTTCTATCTTCTGTTGCTCATATCACAGACGGTAAAGGTTGAACGGTTGCCCTTTTATGAAGTATGATGAAAAACTGTTTTGACTTTTATTAATGATGATCGCCGTAAGCGCTTTGACGTGTTGAATTTTTTTTTTCCTCTTTTGCACTGCTGCACGCTCATCACTGACGGGATATTTTTGTGATCACATTTTATTTTGTTTCTTATCGTGCAACGCTATACTGGACTGTTCTTTACGTTGCTGCAAGCTGAAGGGCAGTGTTTTTGTGATCGTTGTCACAATTTTTATTTATTTTTTTTCCTCCCTGAAACTAACATTGGACTGTTTTGAGAGAGTCTAAATGAGTATTTCTGCAAACTACGCTTATCTGCATATTAGTTAAGTGATCTCAGTGTTTGTGTTTTTTGTTTGTTTTTTCCTTCTCATTTTTTTTGAAACTGTTATTGCATTTATTTTTTTTCCCTATTCGGACTGAGTCATGATTGAGGACACTGTCAATCAGGATAATTTTAGCCCTGTACAAAGACCTAGTGCCATGCTACCAGTAGGCAGGGGTAGTGGGGCTGTACTTAATCGTCCTGACAATATGTATGGAGTTTCACCTCAATGTTTTGGGAGAGGGAGGACATTCTTTACTGCAGATACTGACCATGTACATGCATCTGATTCAGCTATTGGTACCTCAGGGAGCCCAGCTGCTTGCTCTACCCCTTTTGCACGCCCTAACACTGATCGTGCAGTTACCTCTGAGTCTTTGGGGAGTATTATTTCTGATTTGGCACAGAAAATTGGTGAAAGCATTTCAGCCAGTCTCAACTTAACGCAACAGCCCAGCCCAGTGCAATCTAAGTCAAATGTACAGCATTCAGGTGAATGTTTTGATGCTTCTAATTTGAAAGTCATTGTCCAACATGATGTTGCGCCTCCACCGTTCTTTAGAGTTGATCAAAGTGATTCATTTACTGTACATGAATGGGAAGATTTGATGTACAGTTATTTGAACAGAAAGAAATGCACTGATGAAACTGCCTCTGATCTCATTTTGAGCAGGTTAGCTGGAAAAGCAAGAGATGTAGTCAAAGTGTCCTTGCGCAGCTTCCCTGGGCCGACTGCTGAAGTGCTCCCCACCACCGTGTTCGATATACTGAAGCGCAATTTCAGTGAGTTGATGTATTCAAATATGCCTATGTGTGACTTTTACAACACCCTGCCTAGGGCGGATGAGAGCCCGATGGACTACTGGATACGGCTCAATAAGGCGATTGATGTGGCTGATGAGTGTTTGCGTAGACGGAACAAGTGTGTTGAGGACCCTGCTACTGAAGCTGTTATGATGTTTATCTCACACTGTCCAGATCCTGGCCTTGCTTTGTCTTTTCAGTTCAAGCCTGCTGAACAGTGGAGTGCTGCTGAAGTTCAAGAGCGACTGGATAGTCATCGCAGGACTCTGAAGAGAGCTTTTGCTAGAACTTCGCGCTCATTGCCTGTATCTGCTTGTCATCAGAACACTGTAACTGTCTGTGACGATTCTGTGTCAAGTTCTCCCAAACAGCCTGAACTCTCAAGCCAGATACCAAGTTTAACTGGTCAGTTGAACCCCAACGCTGCTCCTTTTACTCCTGATGCTAGTATGCAGCAGTTGGTTGGCATGATGGACAAAGTTTTATCTCTCTGCACTGCTTCACTGTCCTCGTCCATCCCAAACTGTCCTGTCAGAAATTCAGACCCCAAGCCCAGTCTGAGCTCAGCATGTAGAGTATGTCAATCTAAAGAGCACAGTACACATACTCATTGTATGCGCCAGAGGCTTTGTCGTAACTGCTTCAAACCTGGACACTTTAAGAGCAATTGTTCTAGGACGACAGTCCTTGAGCTGCCGCCTTCAGCTATTCAGTTAAACTAGATAGCCCATGTGCGGAGGGGGGTAACATGGGCAGTGGCGTATTTCCCCCAAAAGATGAGTCAGACCCACATGAGATTTTTGTAAAAAGTTGCAAATTGTTGCCACCCGACAAAACAGTGCTGTATGTGGGATCTCAGAAAATTGATGGAGCTAGTGAACTCTTTTATGCCCCTGTGACTGTCGGTGGCCAGTCCGTGCTGAACGGTATGCTAGATTCTGGCAGCATGGCTTGCACACTGAGTATGGAAAGTGAATCCAAGTTGCGTGCCGATGGAGTTCTCCCTCAACCCTCAGTGATTCCTGGTAATGTGGTCCTGGTGGGCTGCGGTGGTCTGACTACTCAGCCTAAGTGCACATATGACCTGGAAATCGAAGTCTACGGGTTCAAGTTTATCGTACCAACCTTAGTAGTGCCTGGACAGAAGGATGAGTTCATTATCGGCAGTAATGTAATCAAATGTGTGCTCCAGAAGATGAAAGCCGAAAAGAGATACTGGGAACTGATTTCCTGCCAAAACAGCAACCCTGAGTGTGAAGAATTCCTTGAGCTCTTGAGCGGTGTTTCTCGTTGGTCTGGTCCCCAACAGCCCGCTAAGCTCGGCACGGTTAGGCTTCGTCAGGCCGTTACCTTGCTTCCCAGGTGTGAGCACCTTGTCTGGGGAAAACTACCTGCTAACACTAATGTCTCCCAAGGAAGCTCCGTCATCGTCGAGCCCACTACGTCACGTTCAGCGCCACGTCATGTTCTTGCTGGACGTGTGGTGACTCCTATGTGGGGTGATCGATGGATGCCAATGAAGATCTTAAATCCCACCGAGTCTCCAATAACTCTTCGACGTAATGCTAAGCTGGCTGATGTGTCTCCTTGTATGGCAGTGGAGGATGTTAGTTTAGATGTTAGTTTAGATGTTAGTTTAGATGTTTAGTTTCACAAGATGTGTGCAGACCTCAAGTTCATGATGCAGCTTTCCCCAAGTCTATTCCAACTGTTGATCCTGTGCAGTTACTGCATGAGTATGGTTTGGAGGGCATTGATATCGAAGGGTGTGAGGTCCTCAAGTCATGGAAGGAGGAGTTGACTAGTCTTATCGTGTCCTATCGTGATGTTTTCTCCAGAGACAGACTCGATTGTGGAGAGGTGAAAGACTTTGTACACCGAATTCATCTGAGCGATGAGCGTCCGTTTCGTCTGCCATATCGCCGAACCCCTCCTGCCCACTACCAGAAGTTGAGAGAGGTATATACAACCGTATAATACAACCGTCTTCCCCAAGGCCTGTGTAACAGCCCAGCATCCTTTATGCGCATGATGCTCAGTGTGTTTGGAGATCTAAATTTTTCCAGCCTTCTTTGCTATCTAGATGATTTGCTGGTTTTCGCCCGCTCTGAAGAGGAGGCTTTGAAACGCTTGGAAGTAGTGTTTTCACGGTTGAGAGCTAGTAATTTGAAGTTGGCTCCGGAAAAGTGTCGCTTTCTCAGGAGCTCCATCAAATTTCTGGGCCATGTGATCAGCGGATCTGGAGTTTCCGTGGACGAAGACAAAGTAGCAGTCATTTCAGCCTTTCAAAAGAATGACCTGATGAAGGAAGATAATGTCACACCTTCGCCTAAGAAACTAAGATCATTTCTGGGCATGGTTCTATACTACCAGAGCTTCATCCCTGGCTGTACACGTGTCGCAAAGCCATTGTTCAATTTGACGGCCGGTCAAAAACGTTTGATGAAATGCACAAATAGCCGTAATCGATCTGGCACTTATCGGGAGTTGTCTCCACAGGACTGGACTCCTGATTGTGATGTTGCCTTTGAAGAGTTAAAGAGAGCCCTTGTCGAGAGCGTGGTCCTGGCACACCCTGACTTTGAGCGTCCATTTATTCTTTGCACTGATGCATCGTTGGACGGCTTAGGGGCAGTACTTTCTCAAGTTCCCAGTGGTGAGGACAAAGCATGTCCCATAGCCTTCGCCAGCAAGTCTTTGAGCCGCAGCCAAGCCAATTACCCTGCTCACAGACTAGAATTCTTGGCCCTCAAGTGGGCAGTGTACGACAAGTTCAGTCACTGGCTAAGAGGTCATGAGTTTACCGTGTGGACGGACAATAATCCGCTCACGTACATCTTGACAAAACCTAAATTGGATGCTTGTGAGCAGCGCTGGGTTTCAAAACTTGCCCCGTACAACTTTAAAATCAAGTACGTTCCTGGACGATTGAATGTTGTGGCGGATGCGCTCAGTCGTGACCCATTCGTCAACCCAGTGAGTCAGCGACTTCTGTCCGAGCCTTACTCTGAACTACTGAAGTATGTACACAGTGTGGGAGATGATTCTGTGCAGAGGACATTCCATCTCACGTGCCAGCCACAGACACTTGAAACTGAACTCAATCTAAGCTCTGAGATCAACTTTTCCATGACTTCTGAGGATGTTTCATCAATCTTGTCTCTCTGTGATGATTGGGATTCAGGAGCTGCATCCAGAGCAACATCCGGTAGTCATTTGACTTCTTTGATTCCCGACTGTCAAGACGTAATCCATGCCTTTTCATTGTCTATACTGCAGTGTCAGCAGCACAAAGATGCAGTTATTTCGAGGGTGGCTTTCTATGTCAGCAGGAAGCGCAGGCCTACCAGGCGTGAGCGTGCGAATGAGGATTTGACAGTTTTGAGGATTTTGAGGCAGTGGGAAAAACTCTGTTTGCTTCATGGCATCCTGTATAGAGCTGTCAAAGATCCACTCTCTAAACATAAAAAGTTTCAATTCGTCCTGCCTGCCTCTATGAAACAGCAAGCACTCTCTGGTGTTCATGATCTGGCCGGTCACCAAGGTCAGCCTCGTACCCTGTCTTTAGCCCGCCAGAGGTTCTATTGGCCTGGGATGGAACGTGATGTGCGTGATTATGTCAAGACTTGTGCCCGTTGTGTCCTGAGTAAAACTCCGGAGCCAGCAGCAAGAGCGCCTTTGGAGAGCATCAAGACCACTGCCCCATTGGAGCTCGTCTGTATTGATTTCTGGTCTGCTGAAGATAGGCATAATAAATCTGTGGATGTCTTGGTAATTACAGATCATTTCACCAAGTTAGCTCACGCTTTTCCTTGCCGAAACCAATGTGCTAAAAGTGTTGCTAAGAAACTCTGGGATGGCTTCTTTTGTATCTATGGATTTCCCCAGCGTATCCATTCGGACCAGGGAGCAAATTTTGGAAGTGAGCTGATAGCAGAGCTTCTTGATATTGCTGGCGTTGACAAGTCACGGACTTCACCGTACCACCCAATGGGGAATGGTGGGACTGAAAGGTTCAACAGAACATTGGGGAACATGCTGAGATCGCTTCCACCCAGATCCAAGCAAAAGTGGCCACAGTTGGTACAAACGATGACATTCATGTATAACTGCACTGCCCATGAAACAACTGGGTTTGCCCCTTTTTACCTGATGTTCGGGAGGGTGCCGAGATTGCCTGTTGACCTTATGTTTCAAAGCGTGCTTCGTGATGAGTTGATCTGTGATTACAATGACTATGTTCAATCTCTTGTCAGTGATCTACAGTCTGCTATGGCGCTGGCTCAAAAGAACTCTACTGCTGAACAAAAACATCAGTCTGATCAGTACAATAAGAGAGTCAAAGGATTGCCCCTGTCAGTTGGTGATCATGTTCTCATTGCCAACAGAGGCTGTAGAGGTAAACAGAAGCTTGCCGATAAATGGGAGCCCACCATGTATTCCGTTGTTGACTCCAAACCTTCACTGCACATTTACAAGATCCGTGAAAAATCTGGTCATGAGAAAGTGGTACATCGGAATCTATTGTTGCCAGTTAACTTTCTTCCTTTGCCTTCAACTGAGTTTTCTGTTGGTGAAAGTGCTAGTGATGGTCCTTGTTCCACACCTTCTCAATCTGTATGTGATGTGGTTGAGTCAACCTTACCGGTCACTGATGATTTGTCACATGCTGAGTCCATGTCTGTCATTTCTCACATTGCTGTTTGTGACGATGATCATACTGCTTCTTGGGTCTCATCCCATTCTTCTCAAACTGTCTCTGAAGCACAGAATGAGTTTTCTGTTGACCTTGACACTGTATCTGGTGCCTTTTCTACTGTTCTTGTTCCTGACAGTTCACGTGATCCTTTGGTTGACCATAACTCTGACGATCGTTACACTACCAGGTTTGGTAGAGTACTTAGACCTGTTCGTAGGCTGATTGAGTCAATGATTCAACTCGAAACCTTACTTGGTGTGGAGTCTGTATCTCCTGTTATTCATGCATAGGGTTGTGTATAGTATTACACGATCTCTGGTAATACATCTCAACCAAAGTGTAATCTTCTCTATTTTTTTGTGTATATTAATCCTGTTTATGTACTTGGTATGAGTTTTTCAAAGTGTAATGGGCACTTTGTGTATGCCTGCAAAATGTGTAGAAGTTTGGCCAACTTTCTCCATATTTGTATCCCTTGTTTGGGTAACTTTCTAGGTGGAGTCTTCACTGTCTTTAAAGTGTAGACCATGTAATTCAAGTGACCAGTGTTTTATTTGTTATACTCTTAAGAATTTTGTGTGAATTCTGGGGGGTGAGTGTAACAGGTACAGAAAGTGTTTTGTTAAAACATATGTATTGATTGTTATAATTCTCACAAAATTGTTTTTCACATGAACCTGATATGATTGCCTAAGTGTGTTGAGTACGCTTCCCCTTTATTGCGGTGATGTCATCATGAGCCTACATAATTTCCTGTTATGTCCCCTCCTCTTCCTCTTGGCATTGTAATTGCATGGAAGAGGTGGGTTATTTTTGGCTCCTGCTAATCCTTATTAATCTTTATTTTAATTGTTGCTTTTATTTCTATATCTTCATTGCAAATTATGTATATTATGTTATTTTACTTACCTGTGTGGTTATTTTTGTCATTTTGCCCAATTAAAGTTATATTTGTGTCTTTGGCCTAATGTGGAGATGAAAAGCACATGGTAATTAAATCTACGTCACATTTGTTTTATAGAGCAAGATAAGGGTGATTGTACTCAGAGGCTGTTTTTATTTTGTTTTACATCAGGTATGTTTTCTCTGTATTCTCCTTGCTCTTGGCATTGTAATTGCATGGAAGAGAGCAAGATAAGGGTGATTGTACTCAGAGGCTGTTTTTATTTTGTTTTACATCAGATCTCAGAGTAAAACCCAGCGAAACCGCCGCCTGTTGTCCCGTGTCTGCTTCCACAACGCAGAGAAAAGTGATTTTAAAACTGGTGTCGTGAGCCACCGGTTACACTCATCCTCTCCCATTTTAAAGATCAGTGCTTCATTACACTTTGTAATGTAGCTGGACTGTTTGTGAAGAATTTTGCAGGTGGTGCACCTGTGGAAATTGTCTTTAATGTTGATTGACTGCTGTGTACTGTGACACTTGGGACACAGTTTTTTAATCGTGATTGTGCTGCCTTCAACTGTTTGTGTTAGTGTGTTTGTTAGAGTTTCAAAATCGTTTGTGTTTGATGTGTTGGGCAATGTGATCGTTGTGCTGCTGTGCATTATGGTGGTGTTCCGGGTGGTTGTCAATGTGGTTTTGCCATTAAATTATCTGGTTGACAAATTTGTGCACATGTACGTTTTACCCAATTGTACAAGGTCAATTTGACCATCCCACAAGGAGAGTTGAATTGTCCCCGTTTGGTCTCCTATTTGGCAGGACTTGACTTCACTTTCGGAGTCCCGAACGGTGACCATGGTGCTTGCCCCATCAATGTTGCAAACTGTTGCTAGGAGTTTCAAGATCTGTAAAGAAGATTAAATGGTTAATAAAATATATTTATTTTTTTACATAAAATGATTAACATAACATGATTTAAGCAAAGCTAATGTTTTAACTTTTTATTTATTGTTTAAATTTTTTTATTTAAATGTTTCAACATCTTTTGACTTGGGGAATAAAGTTGTAAATATTTTAAAAATATTTTAACATTTGGCAAAGCTAATAGCTTACTTTTACTTATTTTATGTGTTCTGTTGGTATTTTCTTTTACCGTAGTTTTGTAAAGCACTTTGGTCAGTCTAGTCAATATACACAATGTCAATATACTTACCGATTGGTGATTTGTCATGTTTATTATTTCAGCTACGTTTAGCTGTGTGTCCTGAGGTGGTCTGTATGTGAAGTCGACTCCAGTTGTGACGTCTATAGATGTTTCTCTCGTGCACTGTATGTCATAATCATCTTTGAAACCTGAAATGCCGAATATGTTGATGCTTCAGTTCATATGGAAAAAATAAGAAAACAGGTAGCCTAGTCCACTTTATATATTTATCTGTGGTTTAATAGCAGTGTGAAATATAGGCTAGATTTGAAGTATAGCCTAATCCTAAATAAATAATTGGCTATAGGCAAAATGTGTTGAAAAAAAAATGAAAAGAGGACTAAAGTCTAAGCAAAACACTAAGTCTCGAAGTCAATACCAATCTTTAGGAATTCATTTAATGAATAATTTTTCGGATTTTATTTCTTATTCACTTAAGACCGAATGATGCATCCGATTTTTTTTTCAACTCTCCACGTTAATTTAAAACATAACTGACTATCCCTAGACAAGCAGACGGATGCGTGAAAGATATCGGAGTTCGTGCTGTATCTGCCCACTCTGTGAGCGTGCGCACCTTTTTTATGTACGGAGTCTGCTATTAGGCCCATAGTGTACTCTTGTGCTTCTACATTTGTTTAAAGTCTATTTAATGTTTAACAAGCAAGACAAAAAAAGTGGGAATGATAACTTTTTTTGAGTGCTGAAGTGGTTTTAAGGAAATTTGTATAGCTTTAAAAAATACGCATTTCTTATAACTTGTGTATGACTATATTTAGTTAAACAATTACATTTGTACTATTTTGTATAAATGTGTAATAGTTTATAGAATACAATATCACACTGATAAAAACAATATATAAATAAAGCAGCCCTATAGGCCTATAATATTTATTTTTCAATTAAGTTGTACTCACCAATTGTTTTTCTTGCATTGTTCAGTTTGACGGGAGTCTTGTTCTATTGAGCTGTAACAATGCTGTTGTATTTTTCTGGAGTGAAAAATACGGCTTGGTGGTATTCCTGTCTTGCTGTTTGGACAGTAACATTGAAATAATGCATATATTTTCTGGAGGTTTTTATCGGAGAGACTCCATGAAAGTACCCCACTCTCATTCTCGCTGACGTCTGTCTTCTCCATTTTCTTGAAATTTCTGAAGAAGTTTTATTTTACTTCTGCTTACTTCTATCCGTGGGAGGTCTTGAGCGCAGCTAAAGCTGTATTTGAAAATAGTGGGTTTTATATTTGTATTTTTCAAATTGAGAGGGGGGTATTCAACTGCTTGTTTCTGATTGGTTGAAAACCAGTTAGTAGTTTTTGTACACAAAATGTAGCCTATCACATTAAGACTACGTTAGTTTGAATTTGTTTTGCATCATTTTATGATCTAAGTTTAAACTAGAAAAAAAAGTTCGAGACAAACTAAGTTGGCTTGAGAAAGCCTGACCAGAAATTTTGAAGAAGTTTAAAGTTAGAAGTTTATAGTTTAAATTTAGATTGATAGATTAGTTGAAAGAAAGAAAGATATATTAGTTAGAAAGAATGACAGATAGATTAGTTAGAAAGAATTATATATGTAATGAATTCAACTTCCTAATCATCTGCAAGAAGGAGGCGAGAACCGGCGCACAATCAAAATGAAACTTTAATAATTCCAAATAAACATAAAACAGCGCACCAGCCCCTCACGGACGACTGGTGCACATAAATAAAAAGCAAACACAACTAAAAACCCAGGCCAGGGGCCTCATTTATAAAACTTTGCGTAGGATTTGCGTCAGAAGTGGCGTACGGATGAAACATAGGACGTGCGTACGCACAGAAATATTCGGATTTATAAAACCGTGCGCACGCACATCCTATGGATTTTTCCCTTAATAAATCACAATCAATTCTAAATGTAGCGCAGCTTTTGCGGCTTCATGACACGCCCATAGTTGCCCATAAATAGTCCGTGAAATGCCCACAAGTTAATATTCATTGATTGCGAAATCATGGCAAACACAGAGAGGAAATCAAAAAAACGTAACTTCACTCAATGTGAAGTAGAAGTTATCGTTGGCGAGGTGGAAAAGAGGAGAAAAATGTTGTTTGGAGGGCACAGTGTGGGCATTACTAATGCCAAAAAGGCACTTGAGTGGCAAACGGTGGCAGACGCCGTAAATGCTGTAGCCTCAACCTCGGACCGTGCCCGAAATAAAAAAGAAATGGTCGTACATCAAAGTCGAGGCAAAAAAAACGTCTAGCGCTCCATCGCCAGAGTGTGTCTGCCAAGGGTGGGGGAAAGGGGACACCGGAGCTGACCCCTCTTGAAGAGAGACTGGCGGCAATTATTGGGGAATCCCTTTTAAGTGGAGTGGTGACTGAGGCGGAAGGGGACACTGACGCGCCAGATGCGACGGGTGACACAGGTAAGAGAAATAAGTAAAATGAATGCAGTCAAGTCACATGTATGCAGGCTACACAATTACAGTTTATTACTATAGAACAATTTTATTTCAGTTGCTGGGTGTTCCAGCGGGGCCAGTGGTTACGATGCTGCAGCTGAGCAGCCGTCTGGACCCAGCGTCTCCACGGCACGCGGCTCTCAACCCTCCAGCAGTGGACGTGTCCTCACCGATGCAGTCCTTGAAATGCAGAGGGAAGTCATTAGTTCAATCAGAGAGGTGGCCAAAGAGTTGGGTGAAATCAAGACTGCCCTGACTGAAATAAACTGCATGATGAGGGAATTCTTGAATAAATAATATTTTCCACACCTTTTGTTGTTCTTTACAAGTGACGCATCACTTCCAAACGCTGGCGCACAGCAGCAGCATTTGGCTCAAATGCGTGGGGATGGGGTTCAGGGTCGGGGCCAACACAGCAATCGGCACCAGGGGGTAGAGGCACGTTTTTAAGCTGTGCCACATTGTGTAGCACAGCACATGCCAGCACGATTTGGCACACCTTTTCAGGCGTGTACAATAACCTCCCTCCAGTGTAGTCGAGGCAGCGCCATCTGCCCTTAAACAGGCCGATGGTACGCTCCACTATAGCGCGAGCTCAGCTGTGTCACAAGTTGTAGTGCCTTTCCTCTGCACTATGTGGGTTGAGGAAAGGCGTAAGCAGCCACTGTTTGAGGGGATATCCACTGTCCCCTGCAAGGATAGTGAAAGGGTTAAGACATTGAAGCTTTCTTGTTTGCCTGTTCACCCGCCGTGTATGGAAACTTTATGGAATCATGGGACGAAGTTATTATGCCTTTTAACATGTCTGGCATTACCCGGCTAAGGGTCGGTTGAGATATTCCTGACCTGAAAAGTGCCAGTCGCCAGGAATCCTATTGTTGTTAGGACTTGAAGTGGGACTGGCACGGCGTGGTTCCTCCGAGTGCTCCTCTGTAACGCCGGGCCCAAAAGCCCGCAGAGGTCCAACAGGATGGCTCGAGGAAGTCGGTACCGGCTCATAAGCCACTCGTCCTTGTTTGCCAGCAAGTCTTCTTGCTGTCTAAAGATGCGTTCACTCCGAATTCTTCCATTTGCCACATCTTCTAAGAGCGCAAGATCAGCCATTGTGCGTCATTACGCATTGTGATGGGGCATTTTATTTCCATCCATTTAATTGCATCTGACAAGCTACAGATGTCGGTAATAATCGACGTGGAAATGGGAAATTGTTCAGCGCAAATGTAATTTCTTGTTGCTTTCTGAATGGTTGAGACATACGCCATACATTATTTTATCAAAAATAAAACAAACTAAAGGCATATGCATGAATACCATAATTCCGTAGCTTATGAAGAAATGTTTTACTATGAAAACAACTTTTCCCAGTGGACAGTTAATACATCTATCTATCTATCTATATATCTCCTTAATTATCTATCTATCTGTCTATCTAATTGCAACTATATCTGCTCCGCCAGACGAGAATATCAGTTTTGTACATTATTTCGCTCTGTTAACTATATTATTTATGAGGATGAATTGCACAACATGCCAATATTGCAGAACATATTTCACTTTTCTTTTTGCAAATATGTGTTCATTTGAATTTCTGTTGTAATTTTCGTTTGATTTTTTTTTTTTGTTTCACTGCTGATCGATCAAACGGGTGTTCGTGTAGGCTGTTAATTGTAAGACTTGCTTTGTGAAGTCTTCATGTTATTTATGAGAGGCAGTATTGTCATTTTCACTTTCACTTTCACGTTTTTCTTCCATCTGCCGACGGTGTCGCCATTTCTCATTTCACCCGTTTTTGTGCGTACGCCTGGGTCAGAGCTTGCGTGAAGGAACGCACATTTTCCCGCGAAGTTTGCTTTTTATAAATATCAATTATTGCGTAGAGAGTGGCGTACGCCTTCTTTTGTGCGTACGCAACGTTTATAAATGAGGCCCCTGGTCCTCTCTCTTCCTTCACGGTCGTCGCTCCAGTTTTATATCCTTCCATCTCCTACGTGGGACTCGAGACCAGTGGTGGGTCGCAGGTGTAGCTCATCTCCAATCACTACACCTGGCCTCACTCCTCGTTACCACATCTCTCGGCCCCGCCCCACTTGTCACAATATAGATTAGTTCAAAAGAATGATAGATAGATTAGTTCGAAAGAATGATAGATTCGTTGGAAAGAACGATAGATAGATTAGTTAAAAAGAAAGAATGATAGATTAGTTAGAAATATAGGTTACTTAGAGATAGATAGATAGATAGATAGAAGTTCGAAAGAAGATACATGATGGCTGGTGAAGTGAAAGAGAGTTAGTAGAGCGAAGAGAGCGTGATGGAATATAAGGACTGATGAGATCACAAAGATACTCAGGTGCAGTCCCATGAAGTGCCTTGTATGTTAAAATAAGAATTTTAAAATCAATTCTCGCATTTACGGGAAGCCAGTGTAATTGTGAAAGAACCGGTGTAATGTGTTCACGAGGACAAGTACAAGTGAGCACACGAGCGGCAGAATTTTGTACATACTGAAGCTTGCTCAACGATTTAGCTGGAAGGCCAGAGAACAAGGCATTACAATAATCTAACCTAGTTGTTATGAAGGCACAGTGCGTACAGCACGACCGCGTACAGGCAGGGACGTCTCGTGCACACTCATAGTGTCGCACTGAAAGTTCTACTGAGCAGCCGGTATCGCAGTCAGTCATGAAACGCCAGCAACAGATGACTTTAATGATGTGAGTTGGTTGATTAAGTAAATTAGCTCAGGTCAGGGTAATCAAAATGTCTGTCTACTTTTTTTTTTTTTTTTTTTTTTTACAATCTATGGTCTACACCTGTTGATGAGCTAACATTAACATACACTGTTGCTAGGTAAATTCAGACCGTTAGTTAGCTAACCTAAACATTTAATGTTGCCTAGAACATTCTGTGTCCACTTTAAACAGCAGCGTTTTCATTTTAAAATTTCTTAAAGCATGTCTCGTTCTAGTGAACCAAGTATCTGAATTGTCTAACCTTGTGAGTTAAGAGTATTGTCAAACCCCAAGTGTCCGTGAGCATAATAAAGCTCAACATTTTCCAAGTGTATGACACAGCTTTCATTCTTTGGGTCAAGCATATATGTGACCAATCACGGAAAGTAGGGACACAAGTCGGTTCTGGGGCATTTTGAGTTATTCACAGATTCTGAAAGTGTAGTCTCTAAGCTTTCCAACGATGTGTAACACTTGGAAATCTGATAAGATTTGGAGAAGTTGTGGTCATTTGAAGGTAGGCACTCAAAAAAGCTCAAAAAGCAGAAAATAGCCTCTGAAGATTTTGCAGTTCTCACTGCTGCAAGTGACGATGGGGCTCATTTACATCTCATTTAGATAAGCCATACCCCCTGCATAGCAACGACAGACACAATGGGAAAAATCGGACCGCATACTATTAATAATAAAGGATAATGTGCATTGTAAATGTCAGTAATTTATCTTTTTTGACTTTTATAAAAATGATTTAGAGGCTGAAATACATGTGTTTTATCTTTTTATAAAAAATCTTTAATCTTTAAAATGTGGCCATCATTTTTAATATTATTTTAATGTTAATGCAAACAAAAAGTACATATTGATGCTAATTTTATTTGTTATTTGCTGGTTTTCTACATAAAACTTGGTGAATTGACTTTTTTAACAGGATTCTGTGATAACCGATGAGCTAGCTAATCAATAGGTAGATAAGGGAAGGTCTAAACATGGACTAAACATGAGATAACGTGTACGTGTTCTTAGAATGAACACAAAACGACAAACGTTGATGTTTATGGAAACTCACCCCATAAGAAACAGAAAAGTATCCTTGCAGATCCGAAGTTTGCTCTGTGCGTCTGTTTGCCTCTAAATGTTACGGATTTTCCCCATTTCTCTGTCTTTATCCCCATCAAATGTTACTATCGATATAGCCTCTGATATCTTACGGTCCAACTCGTCTGACGCCAGTCCAATAGATTCTTCCTCGTCGTCATCTTTGCTCAGTTGTAGATTAGGGATTTTATACAGTCTTATTATGCCGCTTTCATCGTCGCTCAGATCGTCTTCAGAATCAGTGAGCACTTGTTTATAAGCATCCGGCTTGTCTTCAAGTACTTCAAAACATTTTCGGTGTAACGGCCACGGTTCAGCTCGTCTGCGTTCATCTTCATTGAATTTTGATATCAGCTACAGCCGGCCAGAATGCTGCATACTAAGTAGCCACGCTTCCCTCGGAGGGTGGGGGCAATAACAAAACAAACAAAAGCCGGCTTATCCAGTATGGAAATACAGACAGACAATGAAACGCCCCTACTGCGTGCTAGAATCTCCGACAAACTAGCTGATTTCAACCTCAAAATGTACGCTTTTAACCCTTTCGAGTCGATTAACGCATATATGCGTTTTGAGTCATTTTCTCCTGATAACCCCGAAAAGAACTTAAATTACACTCTCAGTTTTAATCGTACAGATAAGAGCAATACTTCAATCGAATCTGTAAAGGGTCTACTTTTTTGGGATACATACATAATAACAAAAAACCTTTGTGCACTTATAAAATAAAGATAACAAACAAGGTGCGCTGTCTGCAGCCTTTGTCTGCGCTGATCGTCATGTACAAACACGTCATTAAAATGAACTGTAACTCCGTGAATACTCAACGAATAGACATGAGAGAGATATCTATGGAAAGCCTGACATGTCTACTTTTAAACTAAACAAGTGCTGCCGAACACAAATATTCTGAGATAAAGTAATCCATATGAAAACAGATTCAAACAGAAGCGTGCGGCTTGAATACGCCCACACAGAAGAAAAAGCAGCCAGACTGTTCTTCAAGTTTTAATTTTATTTTACTGTTTGCTTCGCGATAAGAGGAATAAGACATAATTCACCCTCAAAAGATGTGATGTGGTTGAGGATTTGGATTTCCTCAGAAAAAAGAATGAAGCACTTTATTCAGCAGAGATCATAAACATGAGTAAGTCTCTTTTTATTTATTTGTACTAGTTTTCACATAACGTGTAAACATTTTACTAGTTAGACTTCAAAAAAATATGTTTGAAAGTAAGCTTTGATTGTTCCTAATAAACGGTTTAACTGCTCCCCCAAGTGGATATTAAATTATGTTGTGGGATAATTAAATATATTCTTAATAAACTACAAACATAAAATTATATACTTTTATTTTGTTCTCACATTCTTTCTTGTAACTCCTCCCTCACAGTGGCACAGTTGAATGAGAGGCTCATTATGCAGCTCATTATGCAGGCCTTTGTCTTCTCTGGTGTAAATCACAATGATATTCATGATAGTTGACGCCTACTCGCATATGACCTTTACCAACAAAAAGTGTCTTAGAAAATTTAAATCAATATATTGTTTTCTGTGAGTGAGTAAACAAGATGATTTTCACATCATTCAGAAAGAAAAATTCTAGGCTACAATCTCCAGTTCTCAACAGTCCCGGGAACCAATGTTATGTATGTGTTTTATGGCCTTATTCAAGTGATTTAACATTTTTTAAACCACTAGTGTTTTTCACTAACCATGCATAACATTTTTTTTTTCTCAAAATTACAATCATGTACATGCATGCATTTCACATATTATTATAGCCCAGTTTGTGCTGATTACAGTGATGTTAGACTTTACCCATTTAGATATTTATAAGAAACTGAAAAAAGCACAAATATCAGGGCATGACAAAACTTCTCCAGGCCCCAAAAATACCCTTAGACTCCAGAGTCTATGGAGCAAGCAGTGAAGCGGCTTCATACATTTCAGTTAAGTACCTTGTGTTACCACTCATTTCCTGTAGGTACAAGATATGTACCAGGGAAGTACATGTACTGTAAAAGGAAGTTACATTAAAATGAAATAAAGTTAAATGATTTCATTACATGTAATATGTGTGTGACAAATAAAGAAACTTGAACCAATTTGTGAGGAACAGATTGACATTTATGCACCTGTCAAATCTCATTCAGTGTTATCTCATTATTTTTCCTAATGTCTCCATTAGTTCGTTAACACACCTGATTCATCAGCTCTATGATTGAAACTGTGATTAAACTCAACTGGATGTGAATGTCTGTTAATGCTTTTCTACACCCAACTCTTTCGTTACCTCCTTAAATAATTTAGAGGTAAAATTGGACCCCTGGTCACTTTGGATGACTCTTGGCAAGCCAAAAACTGAACAGAACTTGATGATCTCACGGGCTACAGTTTTAGCTTTGATATTCCGCAAAGGAACAGCTTCAGGGTAACGAGTACTAGCACACATAATGGTTAAGAGATATTAGTGTCCAGTTTTAGCTTTAGCCAATGGGCCTACACAGTCAATAATAAGCCTCTCAAACGGTTCTCCAAAAACTGGGATGGGCTGTAGTGGAGCAAGTGGAATTGTTTGATTGGGCTTTCCACCTAACTGACAGATGTGACATTAGTGTACGAACCTAGACACAGCGGTCTTCATGCCCGGCCAAAAAAAAAAAAAAAAAAAAAGTCTGACAATTCGATGATATGTCTTTGTGACACCCAAGTGTCCTGAACACACATGTTCATGGGCCAATTTCAAAATCTGACTACGGTATGCCTCAGGTAACACAATTTGGAACACAGTCAAAAATTCTGCATCTGTGGCACATGGTCTCCACCAACGCATGAGAACGTCATCATCCCAAAAATAACCAACTGTTATCCGAGGAATTACAGCCTTGTCCACAGTACTACCAATACATGTAGCAAGTGACGGATCAGAACGTTGTTCAGCAGCTAACTGGGTTCTATTCACTTTTAAAGGGAGTTTACCTTCACTACTCATGCCACTTAATTCTGACGAAACAGGACTGATATAGAGCTCACTCTCTACAGTCTGTGGAGAAGACAGAAAGGAATCAGATATATCGATCACACTTTCAAACTTCTGTGATTGACCACGAGTTACGGCGCATGCCGGAAAAGTAATAGAGTGCTGCATTAGGCTGTTTTGAGCAGACCAATCAGGATCTTCAGATACAATTGGAGAAGGAAAGACTTTGCCACCTGCTAAATCATTTCCTAAAATCATGCTTACCCCTTCGACGGGCAGTTGTGATCGCACACCAATGTTCACGCAACCAGATACAAGATCAGACTTTAAATAAATACTATACAGCGGAAGTGAGATGCAGCCCAATTCAATCCCACGGACTAGTACACTAGAACCAGTGTAAGAATCAGTGGAGAATGGAAGCACGTTGTCTATAATTAAGGACTACGCTGCTCCTGTATCTCTAAGCATCAGAATTGGCCTAAAGTCAGAATCTTCAGAAAGAGCTACAGAGCTCTTAATTACAAAATGGACTGAAAGTACTCTGGCCAAATTGTAAACTTACACTACTCTCAGGAACAGCATTAACGAATGCTACGCTTTTAGATTTAGCAGAGTTTTTCTGTTTCCAGGCTTTGCAATTTGAAATAAGATGCCCTGGGTCAAGACAGTAAAAACATACCCGCTTATCCTCAATTTTCCTGGAGCCTTGCGAAATCGGTTTAACAGGGTTAGCCACCGACAAATTCTTAGCGAATTTCTCCTCGGAGGAGAAAGTTTTAACAGAACGCATAGAAGGAGAAACAGTTCTGTGCGTAAGCACATACTCGTCTGCCAAAACTGCCGCCTCCGCAAGCTTACTCACTTTGTTCATTCATATGAATGACCACACCCTCAGGAACACAACTCTTGAAATCCTCCAGCAACAAAAGTTCCTGAAGTTCTTCAAAAGCCAGGACCCTGCTTGCGAAGCACCACTTCACAAACAGTACCCGCTTTACCCTTGCGAACTCAGTAAAAGCTTGGTTAGGCAGCTTCGAACACATCCTAAACTTCTGCCTGTACGCTTCAGGGACTAATTCATAGGCACGGAGCACAGCGGATTTAACACCATCATAATCTAACGAACTCTCAACTGGCAATGCTGCACATGCCTCTTGAGCTTTGCCAGCAATATTGCTCTGCACCAAAAGAGCCCACAAATCCTTTGGCCAGTTCAATTTTGTGGCAATACGCTCAAATGCTACGAAGTACGCATCCACTTCACCTTCACGAAAGGGAGAGACCAATCTCACATACCTACTCACATCAAACGCCGTTTCTACTGGTGCAAAAGCACTGTCTGAGGGAGGACGAGATCTAGGCAAAGGAGTCGGCCTACTATGAAATGTCTGAGCTTCGAGGTCCAACTTTCGAAGCTTAATATCTCGATCTGCCTCAATTTCTAGAGCTCTCAACTTTAACCGCTGAGTTTCATACTCCTGCTTCTTGAGCTCAAGCTCTAATTCTTTTAACCGAAGTGCAGTCAAAGGATCAGAACTTGCGTCGCCACCTTTACTAGGAGAAATCGACTGTTCTACCGTAGCTTCCCCACCCACGTTAGGATCTGCTGGCAAAATACCTTCTTGAACAAGCTTTCGGTACAACTCATCTTTGATACATCGTTTCTTTGCCTCCTTGCTGACAGGAACATTAAAAAAAACTCTGCAATCACAATCAGATCTTTTTTCTACACCTGTCAAACTCTTCCACTCTCGGAGACAAAGTAAACTTAACCAAATCAAATTCCATTATTCGAACTAACGTATATACACATCCTCACCCACACAAGTAATCACAATCAGATCTTTTTTCTACACCTGTCAAACTCTTCCACTCTCGGAGACAAAGTAAACTTAACCAAATCAAATTCCATTATTCGAACTAACGTATATACACATCCTCACCCACACAAGTTCAAAGCTGCTGAAAAACTTACAACACCCAAAAACAAAATTTAGGTTAAGAGAAATGAACTAATGTTCCACGAAATAATTGAATGGACAAGCCCCCAATTGTTACGTCCCGCATAAGTCTAGGGGTAAATGTGGACGCAACAAAAGCAAAATATTTTAAAGAGCATTGCTCGGAGTCCTGCCACAGCACCACACGCAACAAGTTGTCCAAAAAAAAGATTACTACTTTACAGCTCGTGGAACAAGTACAAAAAGAGAAGGGAAGCATTAACTTCAGGAGAGGATAAGACCAAAACAAACAAAACAAGCTAACTGGAATTAATGACCTGTAACTATACTAACAAAGAAAAAGAAAACAAATACAGGTTTATACCCTAGCTCCCTTCCTATCCCAAAACAGGAAGAAACCGGGTTAAACAGAAATGGCATCCACCTCCCTAAAGCTTCCAAATCAAAAATAACAAAACACAAATAGTCAAACATCAAAGTAGCCGCTAAAAGAGATGTTGATAACAGCAGCTAAAAACTAACTAAAATAATGAAAAGTATGAACGAATTTCACAAATAAAGAAAGAAAGAAAACTACTACAATACCCAAAGCAGAACACTAAGCAGCTCAACAACCACCAACGGAGACAACAGGCTGGGCAGAACACAGGCAACGCTCTGGAGAAAGCTCTAGGGGAACGTTCTCTCTTCTCTGGTAGCTGGATCTCTGCTTTTATTCGGACTCTCTCTTGATTGGTAAGCAGGTACAGCTGGAAGCAATCAACTACCTGCCAGGCAGTTGGAGGAGAAATCATGAAAAACACAGAAACACATTAAAATACAAATCAATGAACACTTCGTCTCCGGACGTAAAAAAACCTGAAAGTCAGTTTATTTTATTTGTATCTTTACTCTATTGTATTTATTTGTGATGTTGCTTGTAGTTAGAATATTCTTAATAATATGATAATATATATTTTTTTTAATTATAGTTTTTCCATAAACATAGCATATACAACTATACTGAAACCGTGACTCTAAAACCGTGAAACAAACTGAACTGTGAAAAAGTTGAACTGTTCCACCCTAATATTTAAATAATCATTTGGCATACAGAAGCTTTCATTCAAAGCGACTTACAATAGATAAAATATATTTAAAAAATATATATTACAAATGTATATAATGATAGATGTTTTAAAAGAGCATCTTAATGACAAACTAGCACACTGTTTTACATATGAAGATACAGTATTTTTTTAGTGCCAATATTGACCAGAAACTGATTTTCTATTTCTAGCCTACCATATATAGCCTAGTGTACAATGCTTATTTATTTTGAAGGTGACGAAGGAAGCAACAGTAGCACTAGTGCTGTTAGTGCTCCTGCTGTTGAACAAGAGGGGGTGGACAGTTCAGCTTTTGAGTCAGAGCAGGAACCTTCAGCTAAAGTTTAAGCTATAAGCAAAACTAAACATGCTGGCTATACTCTCAGAAAAATATGTGCTTTTATGATTTATAAGGTTATCAGTATAGGACTGTGATCATTGGGACATACAATTGATGGCTGCATAATTAATATAGATTATTGAAAGTTCTTATTTGATATTGCAGAGAAACTCAATGTGCAGAGTGAGAGAGAGGGGGATTCAGGGAAAGATGATGGAGACAGTGAATGCATTGATACTTCTTGATACTTTGTTTGATTATTTTGCCCATCCACAGTCTAAGGATTTTGATTTATTTTTTAAGTATAACCCAATTCAAAGAACTGAAAGAGCCAAAGAGTTTATCAGTCTGGTGGACACATGTATTGTGTGGTGGTGACTGCAGCAACAGAGGAGGCCTGGGGTGGAGTCAAATTCCCGGCCTGATTTACTGTCCCAGTCCGCCACTGGCGGGGCTCCATTAGGGGTCCTCCCCAAACTGCATGTGATCTCACTCTAAGCTTTTGAAAAAACTTGAGAACCCCTGATTTCCAAAAAACACTTCCTTTCTGCATAAATACTGGTCACACAAACAGATGAGGAACACAACACAGTCCACTACAGAGAGAGAAACTAGTGTTAGTTTACTGAATGTGGAAAGGAAAATATAGAAAAGGGTAAAACTCAGAGAAGAAGAAACAACATGGATGATGTCTAAGAATATGTGAACGTCGTACGAGGTAAAGTCAGAACAGATATCACAGATTCAACGCCACGATAATCCAGTCATATATATGACTGTAAACATTTGAACTGCACCATAAATGTCTGGAAGTGTGAATGATAGCATGTATAGAGGTTCAATAATGGACTCAGAAGACCGAATAGAAAGGATTGTTGATATCTACGTCAGTGCAGAGGCTGTAAGAGACATGAAACATAAGAAAGAGACAGAAGACTTCAACACAGAAGAACCCCGAACACCTCGACACACAGGTAACTGAGATTAAAGGACATTTTCTGATTATTCACTCTCTTCCAGGTCCTCCAGTATGATCTGACATGCTCCATTTGTTGATGGTGGTTAATGGTTAATTTTTTTCTGAACGTGACTGATCGTTTTGCTAGAGAAGACACTTATTTGTCAACCAGTGTCATGTGGATTAATTTAAAGCTTCCTAAATATGGATTTTTGACCTTTAGAAAAGGTTTATTTTGAGACCTGTTGACGTTTTCCTCCAAAACCAAAAATGTATCATCGGCTGAAAAAAGAAAATCATATACAGTGAAACTTGGATGAGTTAATAATCAGGAAACCATTTTTGAGTGAACTGTTCCTCTGCATTTACTCACAAAACACAAAAACCACACTAATAAACGTCTGACAAGCGTTAAAGTTAGTCTACAGTTCACGTTTCAGAAGATGTGAGTCATACAGTTGCAATCAAAATTACTCAACCCCCTAGAGACTGCAGTACTTTACAAATACAAGCTTTTCTGAAGATCCAGGATAAAATAAAAATTCTATCTATAACAGTTCACTGGCATATTAAAAGTGATATTGTCAATATATAATGTAATACTTTTGAGTTATGAGATTTTTTAATAATACTGCTATGTCATAATTATTCAACCCCTATTCAACATTGTTGTTTTTAAATCACTTATTTGCAGAGTGGGGAATAAAACAGTCTCAAAACACAATTAAGCTTTTAGAAACTCTATTAAAACAGAATTAGCTTGAGCTGTTACTCATACAGTTAGCCCATGCATGTGTTGAAGTTGAGTAGCAAAAATGTCAACAGAGATCTCACAAAAGCAAAAGAGAAGAAATATTGTATTACTTTAGAAAGGCTAAGGCTATATGAAGATTTCCAAGACATTGAAAGTTCCTAGAGACACAGCTCTCAGCCTTATTCCTTAGCTTTAAGTGTGTTTTACCAGAAAACCTTTGAGGGTGTGGAAGAAAAAGCACAATATCATAAAATGTTTAATCAGAGCAACTGAGAAATATCTGCAATGTACAGCCAAAGACTTGCAAGATGACCCGATGAAAGGAGGAAAACCATTTCAATGCAGCGTGTAAGAAGAACACTAGACAAGTATGGACTTCATGTTGAGACATCTTGTAGAATACCACTCTTGATCAAGAAGAACAAAAAGCCAACTTGAACTTGATAAAATTAATTTGTGTAGACCTGTGGAGCCCTGGAGGAATGTCATAAGGAGTGATAAAGTTCTAAACTATCAGCGGTATGTCTGCTGCAAAAAAGGCAAAGCTCATAAGCAGAAGAACACCATCTCTATCGTCAAACTTGGAGGTGGATCAGTCCTGTTATGGGGTTTCTTTACTGTAGAAGGAAGTGAAAAGCATGACTGTATGAAGGACATCATGGATTCTTTGAAGTATCAGGCCATTTTGACAAGAATTGTGATGCCTTTGGTGCAAAGACTGAAGCTGATGATCAATGGACTTTGCTGCAGGACAGTCATCCCAAAGTACACATCCAAATCTACTTCTGCTTGGTTCAGGGATCAGTATAGAATGTACTTGAGTGACCTGTTCAGTCTCCAGGCTTAATTCTCATTTTAAATATCTGGTTGAATTTGAAGAAATGTGGCAATGTGAAAACCAAAGATTTTCAGTAATCTGAAAGCTTTTTCAGGTGTGGAATGGGTCAAGAGTGTAGTAGAGAGGTGACAGAAGCTTCTTAACACTTACAGACAGCGTTTATTGGTGATTTTAAAGAATAAAAGATTCTGCACAAAGGGGGTTGAATAATTTTGAACATGAATGTTTAGAGCCAATTTGAATTTTATCATGATTCATCAATGTTCCATTCTCAGAATCACTCAAAAGTGTATTAACAAACTTTCTCTAATACTTTACTGATGCCTTTGTTAAATTGATTTCATAAAATGTTATCCTCCACAGCAAATTGTCTTGCAAGTCAAGGGGGTTGAATAATTTTGATTGCAACTGTATGATATGAGGAAGTGAATATCTATCATATCTATCCTCTTCAGGAAGTGATGGTGTGACGATCTCCAGAGCAGCTGCAGTAGTGTTTGTGCTGCTGTGTGTTCTTCTGATGACTGCAGTCATAGTGTTGTGTGTCACCTTCACTCAAGAGAGACAACAGCTGCAGACTAAGATCACCAACCTCACTCAAGAGAGACAACAATTACTAACCAACAATATGAGCCTCACAGAAAAGAAAGACCAGACACTAACAATATGAACCTCACAGAAGAAAGAGACCAGCTACTAACCAACCATAGGAACCTCACAGACGAGAGACAACAGCTACTAACCAACAATATGAACCTCACTCAAGAGAGACAACAGCTGCTGACTAAGATCACCAACCTCACAGAAGAAAGAGACCAGTTGAAATCAGAAAGAAATGATCTTCAGAAGTTTGCAGGTTAGTTTCTTCAGTCTAACTTGATCTAAAGCAGACTCAGATTTTAAAGTGGACTGTCCTGGATCTGTTGTGTAGCTTATGCTTGAAATTGACCTTTCTTTAGCTCTTCATGTTTATAATGATTATTGATAATTTAGAGACGTCAGCTGAGTATAAATAATAATTTAAGACATATCTTAAAGTGGCTTTATAAGTCAATATTCATTTAATTGAGGATAAGCATTTCATTACAGTTTTTCTTGATTGCCAACACAATTCATGAAACATGTCATGAAACATTCACAAACCTGTCAAATACACAGACTGCTTCAGTGTCTAGAGAGCACTAATGAGATCAGTTTAAAACACTGTTACAGAAACCTTCCTTTGAGAAACAGGTTTCCTTCTGAAAGTCATTTACAATATACAACATAAAGAGAGTGTACAGATACAGTGAAATTAAGCAATAAGCTGTAAAACGCTCTTGCAGTAGATTAAAAGCACTCAAAAAGAAAAGTTAAAAGACCTGCAAATTGAATATGAACACACAATACAGTATACTGTCAGTTATTGTACAAAAATGTATAAATAATACTATAAACAGCTATAATAAAATATACACTACTAGTACAAGTAATATAAATAACCTTTTTAATTTGGTTTAGATTAAAATTTAGTTCAAGCCCTAGTAAAACAAATAATTTATTAAAAGTATATTTATTTCATATTAAGAATAGTTCAAATCTATTGACATTTACGCATATATCACTCGAGACTTACTGAAATAATTATATTTCAACTTTATTTGCGGTGTACAATTGCAGTGTATTTTTATTAAGTACATAAATATGTAAATGTATTTGTAGTATACTTATCATGACATAAATATATTTCAAATTCATTTTAGTGTATTTCTATTTCACTAGGGATGTCTTATCTGTGTTTATAGATGGATTGAAGTGCCATCAATCCAGTCTTTACTTCTTTTCCTCTGAGACGAAGAACTGGAATGAGAGCAGAAGATACTGTACAGAGAGAGGAACAGATCTGATCATCATCAACAACAGAGAAGAACAAGTGAGTGTGTGTGTGTGTGTGTGTGTGTGTGTGTGAGAGAGAGAGAGAGAGAGAGAGAGAGAGAGAGAGAGAGAGAGTGTGTGTGTGTGTGTGTGAGAGAGATAGAGAGAGAGAGAGAGAGTGTGTGTGTGAGAAAGAGAGAGAGAGTGTGTGTCTGTGTGCCACAGACAGTTACTGACCAAGTACAGACTGAGTGACCACCAGCTGGCCATAGAGAGAGGACGACACAGAAAGAGCTGTGAGTAATTAAGAGTAATTAAAAATCCAGGCAATTTTAGTAGACGACTTCTGTAGAGTAGCAACTTTTCGGTAGTAATTCATTCAAAAACTTCTTGGTTCAGCTGAATGTAGATGGTGTGCTGTTGCATATATGTGATTTTACGTAAACTTGAGAATCTGGGACTAGATAAAACTCTTTTTTTACTCGACCCACTGAAATCGAACACTTCTGGATTACCAGTTTTTTATAGGAACCTCTTTAAAGTGTGGAACCTTTTTGTTTTTAAAAAACAGAGGATTCAGAGTCACTTCATTGGTTGTTAGAAGAGCCTTTAATCCGTGGAGCACGTCTGGATTTGTCTGCCAGTGGACTGTACCCAGGACTTAACAAGACACTCACTGACAGTAAAATCATCACTTTGGGACAGTTACTGGATGTATCAGGAATGGATTTCATGAATGAAGAAGCAACAGCTCAACATCTGGGGATTCGATCAACCCGTCTAGTTGCACAACTATTGGTGAAGTGGCAGATGCTCCTCAATGCAACGGAAAGACTTTGGTTGGCTGAGTATGGTGATGGTCACTGTGAACCAGATCCTGAAGACTCTTTTCCTTGTCTGTTTCTTTCAGCGAATCTAGAAGAGGTTTCTGGAGTGTTTTCAAAAACTGTTCAATCCCTGTGTGTAGATTTCTTTTCTTGTTCTGGGAGAAGTTTGTATAAGTATTGTGTTGTTATTTTTAACAAAAGACTGTAAGAAAATTGATACTCCATGGCGTGATTTTTTTTAATTGAATTTAGATAGAAAATAATAGAATAATAATAGAATAGAATAATAATTTTAGCTGGTGATTTTAATTGTACTCTTGATTACACTATGGATCGGAATCATGTTGAGCCTCACTTAAAATCGTCTGAAACTCTCAAAACCGTAGTCCAGTATCATAAATTTGTAGATGTATGGAGAGAAGGTTTTCCTAGTGACAGACAATACACATGGTTAAAAATAAATGCTAACACAGTTTCTGGTGCACGGCTGGATAGGATTTATGTTCAAATTGGTAATAGAGGAAGATTTTTTAATAGTTATATTTCACCAACGTCACTTTCTGATCATCACTATGTTGCTGTAACTATGTCTATAACACAGAGTACTTCTTATCGTAAATATTGGCGTTTTAACAATAGATTGTTGCAAGATAAATCCTTTGTAAAAATTTTCACGCAGTTCTGGGGAGAGTGGAGAGAAAGTTACAGTATAAAACGTTAGGCCAGTGGTGGGATATCGGAAAAGCACAGATCCAGATTTTTTGCCAACAATATACAAAGAATCGTACGGTTGAGATTAGAGAAAAAGTCCTTCTTTTGGAACAACAAATTCTTAAACTAAGTAGCACCATTGGTGTGGGTGAAGATACAAAGACTGCAAGGACACTTGAAAAGTATAATTTGCTTCTAAAAAAATTGTATGAAGAAAGGAGTCATAGCACATCTATACGTGGAAAATTTCTTCAGTTAAACAGTATGGATTCTTCAACAACATTTTTCTTTTCATTGGAGAAGAATGTTAGAGAAAAGAAGAATATAAATTATCTCAAACTGTTAAATGGAAAAGAAATAACTGAAAAGAAGGAAATAATTTCACAAGCTTTATGGTTTTATGAAGATTTATATAGTGCACAACCTTGCAATTCTGAAGCAACGGATAAACTTCTAGAGGAACTTCCATAGCTTGGAAAAGAAGATAAAGCTGATTTAGAAAAACCACTATCTTTTCAGGAACTAAGCGAAGCTTTACAGCAGCAGTCTTCAAGAAAAACACCAGGGCTGGATGGATTGACTTCTGAATTTTACAAAGTTTTTTGGTCTATTATAGGAGAAGATCTGCACGCTGTGTTTCTTGAAAGCGTTGAGTCAAAAACTCTGCCTCTCAGTTGTAGAAGAGCTGTGGTGACCCTGTTACCTAAGAAAGGAGATCTCGGCTTGTTAAAAAACTGGCGACCAGTTTCTCTTTTAGGAACTGATTACAAACTTTTATCTAAGGCTTTGACAAATCGTCTGAAAAAATCTTTAGCATCAATTATTCATGGAGACCAGTTGTACTGCATTCCAAAGCGTTCTATTTTTTATCATCTTTTTCTTGTGCGCGATATGTTGGTTTTAACTGAACTGCATAAACTAGACCTTGGCCTTGTGTGTTTGGACCAAGAAAAGGCCTTTGACAAAGTTGACTATGCATATTTGTTTAAAGCGCTGGAAGGCTTTGGGTTTGGAGAACAGTTTACTTCATGGGTAAGGCTTTTGTATAACAATGTTTACAGCATGCTGAAGGTTAATGGAACTCTAACAAGACCTTTTGCAGTGCACAGAGGAGTGAGACAAGGTTGTATCTTATCTGGCCTCTTGTACACAATTTCGATTGAACCACTGTTAAAGATGTTGAGAGAGAAGTTACAAGGATTGACTTTTCCACCATCTTGCCTTTTGAATATACCAACAGTGAAACTAACAGCTTATGTTGATGACATCACAGTTATTATTAGATCTGAAGATGATGTTAAACATCTGGTTTCATGCCTCAATATCTTTCAAAGTGCATCTTCTGCACGGGTTAATTGGGAAAAAACTGATACCCTGTTATTGGGTAATTGGTCAGATCAGAACCCACCTCAGCTTCCAAATCAGTGCTGTTGGAATAAAGAGGGTGTTAAAATCCTTGGACTGTTTTTTGGGACTGAGCAACATATGAAAAAGAATTGGGAAGGACTTATGGAGAAAGTGACTGGAAAGGTTCAGAGACGGAAATGGATTCAAGCCAGGCTTTCTTACAGAGGAAAAGTGTTAGTAGTGAACAATCTTGCTGCCTCAATGCTGTGGCATCGCTTAACAGTATCGGATCCTCCAAAAGATCTCTTGTTAAAACTTCAGAAAGCTTTTGTGGATTTCTTCTGGGGGGGCCATTATTGGCTCCCCCCTGGAGTACTTTGTCTTCCTGTCAACGAGGGTGGTCAAGGGTTAATCTATTTGACCTCTAAGGTAAAAGCAATGAGGCTACAAACAGCCCAAAAACTGCTTTATTCTTCAGACTCTGCACCATGGATTAGTTTTGGTCTTGCCATTTTACAAAAAAAAGCAAGATGGAGCTTGTTAAACAGATGTTTTTAATTTCAAAAAATGATGTAAAAGATAAGACTGTTCTAAAGTTTTATGTATCTGTTTTTGAAGCTTGGAGGTATTTCAAGCTGGAGCGGAGAGAACATTTTGGCTTTGATGAACCACTTTTTCATAACCCCTGGTTTTGTCAAAACTCTACTATGTCTAACACTGATATCTCTATTTTGTTTCAGCAGGAATAACTAAAGTTGGAAATTTGTTGGATTTGTCAAAGAGAGAGTGGGTTTCAGTACAGGTGTTTACTAAGAAGAAGATTGGAAGTAGATCAGAGAGAATAGTTGGAAATATTCTGAAGAGTTTGAAAACATCTTTTCCTAGACCTTTACAAGAGTTTATATCAAATTTTATGTCTGGTAATTTTATTAAAGTTCCTTTTCCAGAAGTGTATGTAACTCCAAAGATAGACCAGGATGAAAATAATAATGTTGATAATGAGAATATGTTGTTGTCTTTTAAAGGGTTACAAAGTCTTCCCTTTTCTATGGCAAGCAAACAAAATTTATATAACGTTTGTGCAAAGTCATTCTTTGTGGGACAGTTAAGAGAGAGGAGAGATACAAAGTGGAGAACTTGTTTTTCTGGATCTGAAAATGAATCACCTTCTTGGCGTTCATTGTATAAAAATCCTATTCCAAAAAGGTCTGGTGATTTACAGTGCTAATTTTGCATTGTTCATTGGCAACAAAAGTGTTTTTGTTTAAATGTAAAATTTCAGTTTCTCAGCTTTGTACTGTGTGCAAAGTACCTGACACTGTTTTTCATATTTTTTGTGAATGTTGTAAATTATTTCCTTTTTTCAACATTTTAAATTGAATTTTCAGCAGGTTAGGTATACATTTTTCAAAAACAATGTTCATTTATGGGTATAAATACTCTCGGAATAAGAAGGAGGTTTGTACTTTTTCAAACTTTCTGCTTGGACAGGCAAAATTAGCTATTTGGAAAGCTTATAGAATTGAATTGGAAGGTCAGGAAGTTAATATGGTCAACTTGTTCAAGGCTTTAGTTGAATCTAGGATTCGATTGGAATATGAATATTATTGAGTAAATAGTGATTAATTGATGTTTGAGAATAAATGGTGTTTAAATAAGGGTTTAGTTTTTGTAGAGGATGAGAATCTTTTTTTTAACTGGTAGTAGGTTATGAAATGGTTTTGTATGTGAAAATGTAATTTAATGGTAAAATAAATTTGTATTTAAAGGTCTCTCTCTCTCTCTCTCTCTCTCTCACACACACACACACACTCTCTCTCACACACACACTCTCTCTCTCTCTCTCACACACACACACACACACACACACACACACTCTCTCTCACACACACACAAACACACACACACACACACACACACACACACACACACACACACACACACACACTCACACACTCAATCCAATTCAATTCATATTGCTTTATTGGCTTGACATACATAGGTACATATTGCCAAAACACTGTACATAGCAGAATAGAAACAAACAAAACAAAAATACATAAAATATATATCCATAATAAAAATAAAAATAAAATACATGTGAAATACATCCATATACATTTCTATAAACATTGATGGTACTAATAATGTAGATGTGTTCACTCTTTACCTCTTAGTTTGTGGCATTTGTAAATATAATGTGCTATCACAGAGGAAGCAGGTCCTTCACCCAGTAATATTTTTAATTTTTCATGTTCACGGAGTGACTGGAACTCAGGAGTGTTGTGCTGTATTTGACTGTACAGTGAGTCTCTCAGAGATGTGTATTTGTCCCAGTCTCGACTGATCCTGATCTACACTCGTCACAGACTCGCTCTTCTTCAGGTAACCAGCTCTTTCTGTGTCGTCCTCTCTCTATGGCCAGCTGGTGGTCACTCAGTCTGTACTTGGTCAGTAACTGTCTGTGTGTTATATTCCTGACTGAGAGCAGATAGTCAGCCATACTGTACTCTCTGTTGAGTTTCAGATAACACTGGAGGCGACTTTGGTCTTTGGTTTGTTCTTTCCAATACTATATGTATGTCTCCTTCTCTTCATTCATAATTTCTTTGATTCTTCCATGTTTTTTGAGATTGGTGATATCGAGTGATTTGTTAGTCAGCTCTGACACCATTGTACAAAGATGACTTTTTTGAGCATTCTTTTTTTGAGTTATAAGTGCTTTATAATGAAGAGAATCTTCCAAACTAGAGTTTAAGTGGATCCAGAACTTTAAAAACATTTTTTTTAATGATTAGATTTAGGGGGAGACGGCCTAACTCAGCTCTGCAGGCGTTATTAGGAGTGTTTCTGTGCACGTGAAGGATGCTTCTGCAGAACTCCACATGCAGAGCTTCTAAAGGGTGTTTGTTCCAGTCCTTACTCGCTGGACCCCAGATCTCGCTTCCATACAGGGCGATGGGCAGAATCACACTATCAAAGATCTTTGTCCAGATTCTGATGGGGATGTTTATTTTAAATAATTTCATTTGTATAGTGTGCAGTGCCCTGTGGGCTTTTATACGTAATGTTTTAATTTCCAATTAGAAATTTCCAGTGGGAGTTAAAACCAGACCAAGATAAGTATATTGTAAAGTATGTTGAAGTGTGGTGTTGTTTAAAGTAAATAAATGTTTATGTTCTAGATTTCTGGGCTTTTTCTGAAATATCATAATTTTAGTTTTTGGGATGTTGACGTCTAAGGCCCAATCCTGGCAGTATTTAGTTAAAATGTCGAGGTTGTTCTGAAGACCTTCTGGTGTTTTAGACAGAATTAGTAAGTCGTCTGCATACAGTAGATATTTGACCTCTGTGTCGTGTAATTGTAGTCCTGGACTGTTCGACTGGTCCAGAAGATCTGCCAGTTCATTGATATAGATGTTAAATAAGGTCGGGCTGAGGCAGCAGCCCTGTGTCACTCCTCGCTGTTGAGGAAAATACTCTGTCCTTTGTTGGCCAATTTTTACTGCACATTTATTTTGGTTATACATGTTTTTAATTAAGTCATATATTTTACCCCCTATGCCACTTTGAATGATTTTATAAAATAGTCCATTATGCCAGATAGAGTCAAAAGCCTTCTTAAAATCTATAAAGCATGCAAATATTTTCCCCTCTTTCTTCTGGTGTACATGTTCATTTATGAGCGTGTGTAGTGTGTGAATATGGTCAGTGGTTCGATGTTTAGGGAGAAAGCCAATCTGAGATTTGCTGATGACATTGTGCTGCTTTAAGAAAGATGAAATCCGAGAGTTGACTATAGAGCAAAATACTTTTCCTAAATTACTGGTTACACAGATCCCTCTGTAGTTATTAGGATCGGTTTTGTCTCCACTTTTAAAGATGGGAGAGATGAATCCTGTGTTCCAGACCTCAGGAAAAACACCTGAACTCAAAATCAAATTAAAAAGTTTGAGTAATGCAGTTTGCAGTTCAGGAGAGCTGTTTTTAAGCATCTCATTCTTTATGTTGTCAGGGCCACAGGATTTCTGACATTTGAGGGATTTCAGTTTTTCACTAAGTTCTTGTTGGGTTATTGGATAATCTAGTGGATTTTGGTTGTTTTTGATGCATGATTCAAGAGCATTCAATTTTTGGAGGACTTTTAATTTGTTGGGATTATTCAGAGGGTCAGTTTGAGGTGTATAGAGCTTCTCAAAGTAATCCTTCCAGATCTGACCATCTTGTATGGCTAACTCTTGTGGTTTTGTCTTGTTCAGACTGTTCCACATGCTCCAGAACTGACCCTGATCAATTGAGTTTTCCATCTGTTGAATAGTCCAGCTTCTTCTGTCTCACGGTGTTTCTGTATTGTTTCAGGAGTTCAGAGTGTTTAGAGCGTAACTCTAAGTTGACCGGATCTTTGTGTTTTTGATTTGAAATGAATCGTAGCTCTTGTCTTATTGTTTTACATTCATGGTCAAACCACTTTTCAGAAGGTTTTTGTTTAGCTCTATTTTTGTGTTTATATGTGGTTGTTTCATTTAAATGAGCCTTTTTTGCTATATTTTCAAAAATGTCATTAATATGTTTAATTGCTAAATGTATTCCTTTCCAATTATTATCATATGTTGAATTGTTAAATAGTGTAATGGAACTGAGAGTTTCGTTTGACTTCAATGCTTTAATATATGTTTCAGCAGCACTTCGAGTCCATCTATATGGTGCTTTGAGTTTATGTAGATGAATTGGCTTTTTATGAATTCCCCGTGATTTGTTGTCTTCCCCTTTAATGAAGAGATTGATCTGGCAGTAATCAGACAGGGGCGACTGAGCTTTGACGGTAAATGCACTGAAATGGGAAGGTCCTATATTTGATATAGCATAATCTACAACACTGTTCCCGAGATCTGAGCTATATGTGAACTGTCCACAGGAATCTCCACTGATTCTACCGTTAAGGGATATAAAGACCTAAAGTCTGACAGAGGTGGACTAGCTCTTTCCCGTGTCTATTGACTCCTGTATCCTGGCTATTTCTTCTCGGTAGAGTACTGAAGAGATCTTGGGGTATATGTGTGAACAGACATTTATCTCCTGAATTATCAATATGGTCTAGTTCTGAACCAGTTCGAGCATTTAAATCACCACATAATAAAATTTTCCCAAGAATTTGGTATTGATTAATTTCTTCTTGTAAAGTGTGGAATACTTCATCGTCGTAGTATGGGGAATCTGATGGAGGAATATAAATTCCACAGATATAAAGGTCTTTATCTAGAATTCCAAAGCTTTTATCCAATTTTAACCAGATGTGATTTTTGCCTTGCTGGACTGGTGATGTTAAAGGAGCGATGTCATTTTTTATCCACATGACTAAACCTCCAGAATCTCTACCACGGTGTACTGAGCTGAGTTTCCATGAGGGCACTATGATTTCAGAGTAACGTGAAGGACACTGAGTGGACACATCTGATCTACACCATGTTTCTGTTAGAATTAGGATGTCAACATTT